>NC_083715.1:6635267-6945788 GCF_033118175.1 Dama dama | reverse complement strand
TCTGAGATTTAAACAATTTTCAACCTAACACCAAAAGCATGAGCCATGAAAGAAAAAAATGATAAAATGGGCTCCATCAAAATTGAAATCTTTTGTTCTACAAGTACTGTTAAAACAATTAAAAAGACAAACTACTGACATGGAGAAAGTATCAAATGACTTGTACCAAGAATAAAAACAAAAAAACCCCAAACTCTTACAACTCAAGAAAGCAAGCAAACAGAACTTTTAAATGGCGGAAAGACTTGAACAGACACTCAACCAAGTAAGATATAAAAAGGCAATTTGGCACATGAAAAGATGTTCACCAACCTTAGGCAGGAAGGAAAGGCAAATTAAAAGCATGATAAGATACCACTACACACACCCATTAGAATGGCTACAATACTGACAGTGTCAAGTCCTGACACAGATTCTGAACAGCTAAAACTTTCATACATTGCTAGTGTGGATACAAACAGCACAGTCCCACACGAAAGCAGTCTGGCAGTATCTTATGAAGTTAAACACACACTCACCACATGACCCAGCAATCCCCCACTCCTAGGGATTTATCCTAGAGAAACGAAAACCTGTATCCGCACAGAAACTTACACAAAAATGTTCACAGCAACTCTATCACAACCAGAAGCAACTATACAACCCAAATGTCTTGCAATAAGCAGGTAAATGGATGAGCAAACTGATACACTGATAACAAGAGAGTATCACCCAGCAGTAACAAGGAACAAACTACTGATATACACAACAGCCTGGCTCAATTACAAAATAATTATGTGAATGAAAGAAGTTAGTCTCAAAGGCTATGAACTGTATGATTCCATTTATATAACATTATTGACAAAACAAAACTACACTGACAGATCAGTGGTTGCCAAGTATTAAGGGTGGAAGAAGGATGTGATTACAAAGGAAAAACAGAAATTTTCTGGGGCTGAAGGATATTCCATACTGACTGTGATAGCAATTACATAAACCTATAAATGGGCTAAAATTCACAGAACCGTACATGAAATTAAAAGGCTAATTTTATTGTATATTGATTTTTTAAAATTTGCAATGTTTATGTTCTCAAATTGGGTCCTGTTTCATTACTGTATTATTTACATAAGCAATGATGCCACAATCATTATTCAAAAAAGCAACCTGAATGCCTAACAATGAAGAATCATTATTTTTGAGCACACCAACCTTTACTGAGGCCTCTGCAATAATTCAAATAGACATACTACATCCTCCATTTCTGTGAACACAGCTTTCCCTGTCCTTTTTATTACACCCTTAGCAAAGATTAAAGTGGATTAGTAAATCAAAACAAAACCTATATTTTTCAATGCCATAATAACATAAGTTCGCTGTGTTCAATGATAAACTGACATCCAAGTTGTAAGAAATACATCTTCAAATCAATCAAATTGCTGGCGAAGGGAAGAAGGTGGAAAGGGTATGACAGGAGAGGCTAGCAGGTAGGAGCATGAGTGGGAGCCGAAAGGACTGACAAGGTCCTGACTGACCCAAGGTCACAGGAGCTCATGGTTAGAGAGCCGAAGGATATTAATAATCTATACATTAACCCCCCACCCTCTAACACACACACATTTATTTTTAATCATTAATTAAAACTTTTTCACCCTCTAAGTTTAAATGCCTGGGGCAAATCCCAGCAAGCCAATCCTAATGTTTAGGTAACACCAAGCAATTTTATCAACTAAAAGTAATAATTCAGATTTTAATTCTCAACTTTACTGAAACCAGAACTGAGCCATATAATTAATGATGATATGGACTACTGAAAAGGACTTTCTTCTTTAAAAAATCTTCAAACTCAGGACAAAACTTAATTCCAATATAGATAAACCTCTGAAAAATACAGACATTTATATACACCATGGAATATTACTCAGCCATTAAAAAGAATTCATTTGAACCAGTCCTAATGAGATGGATGAAGCTGGAGCCCCTTATACAGAGTGAAGTAAGCCAGAAAGATAAAGAACATTACAGCATACTAACACATATATATGGAATTTAGAAAGATGGTAACAATAACCCTATATGCAAAACAGAAAAAGAGACATAGAAGTACAGAACAGACTTTTGAACTCTGTGGGAGAAGGCGAGGGTGGGATGTTTTGAGAGGAATCGGATGGAGAGGGAGATGGGAGCGGGGATTGGGACGGGGAAGACGTGTAAATCCATGGCTGATTCATATCAATGTATGACAAAACCCACTGAAAAAAAAAGAAAAAAGGTTAAAAAAGGTTAAAAAAAAAAAAATACAGACATTTGTATTTGGCACTATTTTGCACTGAAATATACACCATGTATTAAAAACATCAAATGGTACATGAATAATACAGTGCATGTGCTAAAAAGAAAAAAAAAGAAGAAAACATTTAAGGCTACCACAGACACACTATCATGTTAAGAGGTGTGTGTGACTTCTTAGAAATCGAAAGCATTTCAGTGTTCACCCAGGAGCTAAACAATCAAATTTGTATTTGCAGACAGTTACCCAGGGCAGTTACAAAACTTTGACTAAGTTACTTAACCTATACATTCTGTAGTTCCTCTTCCTGTAATATGACAGGTTGATCAGATCGATGGCACTCATGCAATGCCTCAGAACCATTCCAGGGTGGGCTGTTTCCCCTAATTGGCATGATTTATACTGCCTTTGTGTGATTTTAAAAGTAGGGTTTTCCACTGTTTTAAAAATATAGGCATACCTTGAAGATACCATGGTTCTGATTCCAAACCACTGCAATAAACCAAGCACTGAAATAAAGCAAGTCACACAGATTTTTTTGTTAAAGCGAGTCTCATGAATCTTTTGGTTTCCTAGTGCAAATAAAACTTACGTTTACATTATATAGGCTATTAAGTGAGCAATAGCATTATGTCTAAATAAACAATGCACATCTTAATTTTAAAATACTTTGTTGCAAATAAACCCTAACCATCATCTGAGTCTTCCAAGTGTTATAATCTTGTTGCTGGTGAAGATCTTGCCAAGGTGTTGATGGCTGCTAACTGATCAGGGGTGGCTGGTGAATGCTGGGATGGCTGTGGCAATTTCTTCAAATAAGATAACAATGAAATGTGCCACATGAATAAACTCTTCCTTTCAACAATGATTTCTCTGTAGCATGCAACGCTGTTTCACGGCATTTTACCAACAGTAAGAAGTGGAGTCAGTCCTTTCAAACTTGCTTCATCAACTAAGTTTATGTAACAAATCCTTCGTTGTCATGTCAACAGCCTTCACAGTATCTGTACCAGAAGTACATTTCATCTTAAGAAACCATTTTCCACAAAAAAAAAAAAAAGAAAGAAACCATTTTCCTTGTTCACCTATAGGCTTCCCTGGTAGCTCGGCCAATAAAGAATCTGCCTGTGATGCTGGCAACGCAGGAGACGCAGGTTCAATCCCTGGGTCAGGAAGATTCCCCTGGAGAAGGGAATGACAACCCACTCCAGTATTCTTGCCTGGAGAACACCATGGACAAAGCAGCTTGGCGGGTTCCAGTCCTTGGGGTCACAAAGAGTTGGACATAACTGAACGACTAACACACTTTAAGGTTCCAATACTAAGTCTAGTTTTTCTGCTACTCGCACCACATCTAAGGTTACTTCTTCCACCCTGTGAGCCCTTCAAAGTCATCCAAGAGGGTTGGAATTAACTTCTACCAAACTTGTGTCAATATTGGTATTTTGACCTCTTCCCACCTATCAGGAATGTTCATCAGAAACACACTGAAAAGGGTTGCCATAAACCTTCAATTTGTTAAAAAAAAAAAAAAAAATGCAGTTATCTGCTAAGTGCAGTAAAGCAAAAGCACAGTAAAACAAGGTGTGCCTGAGACTGCCAGAGCCACTTGATACTAAGTTATCTTTTCCTTGGCTCTAAATTCCAAAACATACTGCTTGTTTTACCTGATGAAACCAAGTATTCACAAAAATAGGCAACATTTTCCATGATCAAAAATAGCATTGAAGTTCTCACAACATTTGAATTTTTCAGAGCCCTACGTATATAATAGTGGGAACTTATCATTTTACAAATTTTACCGGTTACATAAATCCTGTTTTTCCTAAAAATGGGCTACCCTAGTGGCTCAGTAAGTGAAGAATTCGCCTGCAATGCAGGAGTCAGGATACGCAGGTTCGATCGCTGAGTCGGGAATATTCCCTGGAGAAGGAAATGGAAACCCACTCCAGTATTCCTGCCTGGAGAACTCCATGGACGGAGGAGCCTGGTGGGCTACAGTCCAAAGGGTCACAGTCAGACACAACTAAGCAAGCAGGCAGGGATTTCCTAAAATTGCCATTAAAAAATAATTCCTGAAGATCTCAAAATACGAAGTGATGTGATATAAACCTATCAATAAATGTGGCTTAATATATAGGTGAATCTCAACAGAAGCCAAGCCATGAAGTGTAGAAGGTATCTCTCCTAATCAAGACTACCCCCAAGAAAAAGAAAGGCAAAATGGTTGTCTAAGGAGGCCTTACAAATAGCCAACCAAAGATGAAAAGCAAAAGGCAAAGAGAAAAGGAAAGATATATATACCCATTTGAATGCAGAGTTCCAAAGAACAGCAAGGAGAGATAAGAAAGCCTTCCTCAGTGATCAATGTAAAGAAATGGAGGAAAACAACAGAATGGGAAAGACTAGAGATCTCTTCAAGAAAATTCCGATACCAAGAAAACATTTCATACAAAGATGGGCACAATAAACGACAGAAACAGTATGGACCTAACAGAAGTAGAAGATACTAAGAAGAGATGGCAAGAACACACAAAAGAACTATACAAAAAAAGATCTTCATGACCCAGATAACCACGATGGTGTGATCACTCACCTTGGGCCAGACATCCTGGAGTGCCAAGTCAAGTGGGCCTTCCAATGCATAACTACAAACAAAGCTAGTGGAGGTGATGGAATTCCAGCTGAGCTCTTTCAAATCCTACAAGGTGATGCTGTGAAAATGCTGCACTCAATATGCCAGCAAATTTTGAAAATGCAGCAGTGTCCCTGGTGGCTCAGACGGTAAAGTGTCTACCTGCAATGCAGGAGACGTGGGTTCTATCCCTGGGTTGGGAAGATCCCCTGGAGAAGGAAATGGCAATCCATTCCAGTACTCTTGCCTAGAAAATTCCATGGATGGAGAAGTCTGGTGGGCTACAGTCCACGGGGTCGCAAAGAGTCAGACACAACTGAGTAACTTCACAGCAGCGGCCACAGGACTGGAAAAGGTCAGTTTTCATTCCAATCCCAAAGAAAGGCAATGCCTACGAATGCTCAAACTACTGCACAATTGCACTCATCTCACACACTAGCAAAGTGATACTCAAGCGAGACTTGTAGACAACTGTAGACAATTACTTGGAGACAAGTAATTCTCCAAGCGAGACTTCAACAGTACATAAACCAAGAACTTCCAGATGTTCAGGCTGGATTTAGAAAAGGCAGAGGAACCAGAGATCAAATTGCCAGCATCTGCTACATCATCATAAGAGCAAGAAAGTTCCAGAAAAACATCTACTTCTGCTTTAATAACTACGCCAAAGCCTTTGACTGTGTGGATCACAACAAACTGTGGAAAATTCTGAAAGAGATGGGAATACCAGACCACCTGACCTGCCTCCTGAGAAACCTGTATGCAAGGCAAGAAGCAACAGTAAGAACTAGACATGGGGAAAAGAAAAAAGAAGAAAAAAAAAAAAAGAACCAGACATGGAACAACTGACTGGTTCCAAATCAGGAAAGGAATATGTCAAGGTGGTATATTGTTGCCCTGTTTTTTCAACCTGCGAAATGCCAGCTGGATGAAGCTCAAGCTGGAATCAAGATTGCCAGAGAAGTATCAATAACCTCAGATATGCAAATACCACCACCCATACGGCAGAAAGTGAAGAAGAACTAAAGAGTTTCTTGATCAAAGTTAAAGAGGAGAATGGAAAAGTTGGCTTAAAACTCAACATTCAAAAAACTAAGACCATGGCATCTGGTCCCATCACTTCATGGCAAATAGATGGGAAACCAATGGAAAGAGTGACAGACTTTATTTTCTTGGGCTCCAAAATCACTGCAGATGGTGACTGCAGCCATGAAACTAAAAGACACTTGCTCCTTGGAAGAAAAGCTATGACCAATCTAGACAGCATATTGAAAAGCAGAGACATAACTTTGCCAACAAAGGTCCATCTAGTCAAAGCTATTATTTTTCCAGTAGTCATGCATGGATGTGAGAGTTGGACTAGAAAGAAAGCTGAGTGCCGAAGAATTGATACTTCTGAACTGTGGTGTTGGAGAAAACCGTTAACAGTCCCTTGAACTGCACGGAGATTAAATGGTCCCTCCTAAAGGAAATCGGTCCTCAATGGTCATTGGAAGGAATGATGCTGAAGCTCCAATGCTTTGGCCACCTGATACAAAGAAATGCCTTGATGGAAAAGACCCTGATGCCGGAAAGACTGAAGGCAGGAGGAGAAGGGGATGACAGAGGATGAGATGGTTGGATGGCATTACCGACTTCATGGACATGAGTTTGAGCAAGCTCTGCAAATTGATGATGGACCTCCTGTCCATCCTGGACAGCCTGGCATGCTGCAGTCCGTGGCATCACAAACAGTCAGACACAACTGGGCAACTGAACTGATCTTCAGAATGCACCCAAAACTAAGTCCTCACTTCTTCCTCTGTTACTCATCTAGTCCAAACCACCATTATCTCTCAGATGACTACAACAGTCTCCTAACTGGTCTATTTCTGCTCTTGGCCCACTATCATAAAGCAATCCGAGTGACCCTTCTGAAAACAAGCCAAATCATGTCACTTGGTTGCTCACAGCCCTCGGTGGGTGACTTCTCTTGGAGTTAAAGTCAGAGTCCTAAGCACTATCCTACCAACTCTTAATTGACCTGATAATCTCTGTTGACTTCATCTATCCTTCTTCTTTGCTCTCTCTATTCCAGCCCTACCAGCGTCCTTGTTATTCCTTGGAACATGATAACAAGTTCACTTCAAGGTGGTTTTTGCTATTCTCTCTGTCTGGAAATGGTCTTCCCCCAGATATCTGCATGGCTCATGCCCTTATCAAACACTAACGCTGCTCAACCTTTAATGAAGTCACCTTAAAATGAAGTTTTAACTATCTACTCTATTTAAAGCAGCAGCCTCCTCCTACTTGCTGCTGTCGTCTCCCACTCTCTGCAACCCCATGGACAGTAGTCCACCATGATCCTCTGTCCATGGGATTTCCCAGGCAAGAATACTGGAGTGGGTTGCCATTTCCTTCTCCAGGGGATCCTTCCTGACCCAGGGATGGAACCCATGTCTCCTGCATTGATTGGCAGGCAGATTCTTTACCACTGAGCCACCAGGGAAGCCCGTCCCTCCTACTAGTGACCATCAAATTCCAACCTCACATTATTTCTTTTCCTGGCCCCTCTCTTCCCAGTCAAATATCAGTTCCATGAAAGCAGGGATTTTCCTCACTACTGAATAAACTCAGCCATTAAAATAATACCTGGCATTTAACAAACACTTGTTGATAAATTTTCTACTTATCTCTCAGGAAGCAGCCACATAAGACCTACAAGTTCTCTGTTCACAACCAGGGAAACACTACATCAATTACTCATCTGATTCATGTCTACTTCTGACTTGAAATGGATAAGACACTTAACTAATAAAATCCTCTCCAAAGAGGGCTGGAAGAAAATTTGGAGGTGATGGATATATTTATTGCATATACTGCAATCTCTTCACAAATGAATACTTACCTCCAAGCTCATCAAGTTGCATATGTTTAATAGGTATAGCTTATCTCAATAAAGAAAGAGATTTTTTTTTTTAAGACACTAAAAAAAAAAAAGAAAAAAGAATCCTCTTCAAGTCCTGTCCAAAGGGTATGAATGTGAAAAGAGGAAGGAGTAGGTAGGCAAAAACAGTTTTTTCAGTCAAACAAGTTCAACTCCCAGTCAAAAGGATTCTTAGGCAGATGACTCAAACTAAGTCTTATTATTCTAATCTTTTCTGGAGAGCTTTAAAATGAACTCTTTAGAAAACAACAACTATCTTGTTTCTCAAACTTTATTCAAATCCAGGTCTATCAGAGACTGCTCTGAAACAGCCTTAAGAGACTTTACTGTTATATCTAAGCTACAACCTATTTGATACCCTCATACAGAGGATGCCATCCATATAAAATATAAATAAGATGTGGCTTTTTACAACTTTGCACAAATAAAGGCCACAAGACAATGTGATAATGATGGCCTCGAACAGTCCATACGTGTGAAATGTGTTTTTTTTCAACAGTTTGCTGACAGTATATATAGAGGTTACAATAAGGCAGACTAAGACACCATTCCTGAGGTTAAATACTGAACATATAAAGAAGAACGTTTGAAACAAAGAAGAGCAGTTACTGTGGACTGAAAATGCCAGAGATAATTATACTGCTAAATAAAAGTTCAGCAAAACTTTAAATGATCTTTTCAGGCTCTGTAACAAAGATCCCATGGAAACTAAAAATAACACATAGGAGGGTCTCTACTCAGCATGAATTACTAAATTTTCTATTAGAAAGTAAAGTATTTTTAAGATACTTTTAGTATAAAATATAGAAGTTACTAAGATAAACTAGTAAGTTTCAAGTACTGTACAAATGCTCTTACATTATAATGAAAGAATCATTTCTCACATATACAAATTATTTTAAAATCCAAGAAGTTTATGTATATTTTCCTCAGTATTTGTGCATTATAGGTAGAGGTGAAGACACAGGACAAAATGTTTCTTCTCATGACTGCTGAAGCATAAAAATGCTCAAACAAAGACAAAAATAGACCCAGAGAAGTTAAATGACTTACCCCAAAATCAGAGAGCTGGAGTCGGAATCCATATTTTCAGATCACTGGACTCACCTCCCATCCCTCTGTGCTAACTGGGTAAAGCAGTACTATCAGTAATCACTGACAATCTTGGTAAACACAGTACAGTTTATTATTAATAGTAGAGAACATAGATTTTGCTGCCCACCATGCCTAGATTTGTCATGGCTTTGCTAAATGCACAAGCCATGCAACGCTGGGCAAAATTACTTAACTTCTCTAAACCTTTATTGAGGTTTCCCTAGTGGCTCACTGGTAAGGAATCCGCCTGCCAATGCACGACATGTGGGCTTGATCCATGGGTTGGGAAGATCCCCTGAAGGAAAAAATGGCAATCCAGTATTGGAGAATCCTTTAGACAGAGGAGCCTGACGGGCTACAGTACACAGGGTAGCAGAAGAGTGGAACGTGACTAACAAACAACAAACCTTTATTTCCTCACTTTAAAGGGGGTTTAATTTAATAACAACATCTATCTCAAAAGACTATCATGAGGATTAAATGCAAATATTGGTAAATTCAGCCCAGGCCAGGGCACCATATAGCCAGCCCTCCATAGCTATGGAACTCACAGATACAGAGCAGACTGTACTCTGGCATCGTATACAAGGGACTTGAGCACCTTCAAGGGCTTCCCTGACAGCTCAGCTGGTAAAGAATCCGCCTGTAATGCAGGAGACCCGGGTTTGATCCCTAGGTCGGTGAGATCTGCTGCAGGAGGGATAGGCTACCTACTCCAGTATTCTTGGGCTTCCCTGGTGGTTCAGCTGGCAAAGAATCCACCTGCAATGCAGGAGACCTGGGTTCAATCCCTGGGTTGGGAAGATCACCTGGAGAAAGGAGAGGCTACCCACTCCAGTATTTCAGTCCGGAGAATTCCACGGACTGTATAGTATAATCCATGGGGTTGCAAAGAGTCGGACATAACTGAGCGACTTTCACTTCACTGAGCACCCTCAGATCCTGGTATCTGCAGGGGTCCTATAACCAGTCCCCCACGGACACTGAGGGACTACTATATAATCCCTCACATGCTGACCAACAGTGACAGGATCTCTTAAACTCTCATCTACAGAAATCAAATGTCAGGGAAAAAACAGTTTTTCAAGCTTAGCAAATAAACAGCTAAAACAAAAGTACCTTAAGAACACAACTGTGATTCTGAAGCCGAAGAAGATAAAGTCTGCCACTGTTTCCAGTGGGCCATAGTCCACAAGGAAGCCTAAAAGTCAGACACAACTTAAGGGACTGAACAAGAGCACAACTATGCTAAATGCAAGTCAATAAAATGTAGCCTTCTTTCAAAAACAGTATCCTCCTACTTCATATCGCCTATTCTCCCAGTGTCACTTACATGATTTTAATCCCTAGAGCTCTGTCCTTGGTTCTTCTATTCACTCTGCACTGGGTCCGCATGCATTTCCATTCATCATAATGGTCACAACTACTATGAACGCTCCCAGGATTCTAAAATGTACAAAGTTTTAGACTGGCAATGGATTCTGGAGTCCCCTAAAACTGCATAGAAAATTTTGCAAAATTTTGTGTGTGCACTTCTTTTCTGGATGGTGGGTCAGTAGCTCTTACCAGATTTCTGAACAAGTTTGGTCCGTATCTCAAAGAAGATAAATGAGTGGCTAACGTGTTAATTACTCCCAAATCTATACTGCCAGCCCAGCAGTAACCCCAAAGTCTAAACTATGGTATGCTGGACATGCCCAACAAAATCCTCCAGACACAAATCAATTTATCATGTCCAAACTTTCTGGTAAACTCACTCTTCAAACCCACCCAAATCTTTCTGTATTCTCTAGTTCAGGAGTGGCCAACACAAACCACCTAGTTATACAAGCTGAAAGCATAAGCCTTAACTTTGCTTCTTTCCTCTCTCTCATCCAATCATCAAGGGCTTCCAACATCAGGCTCAAGAGATTTCTCAAACATGCTTCCAATCTTTCATCCTGAATACTGCTGCCCTAAAACTTTCTTCTAGATGACTGCAACAGTCTTCCAGGCATCATGAACTGAACTCTAATAACCTTTTAGAAACTATTTTCCTCAAAATCCACCCTTTAAAATAAAACACATGAGCATCACAGCCCTGTTCAAAATCCAGCTCCTATTAGCACGGGTGGGAGGAGGCAGTGGCCCTTTAAAAAGCGAACACAACACTTGATGATCCAGTCTATGCCTACTTCATCTGTCACTCACTGCAACCTATCTTACATTCACTTCCTGCACTGTCATACCTCCCTTCTGCACACCACCCTCTCATGTCTTCTTTATACGCCCCTCTTCTGCCTCTTGATATCTTACACAGCTTCTGAACACAGTTCAAGTGTCACATCCTCCAAAAATCCCTCCCTGAAATCCTCAAGCAAAGCTAACAACTCTTTCTCAACTTTTTCATGACACTCAGGTTGTATCTATCACTACACTCACATGCTGCCGCTGCTAAGTCACATCAGTCGTGTCCAGCTCTGTGTGATCCCATAGACGGCAGCCCACCAGACTCCCGTCCCTGGGGTTCTCCAGGCAAGAATACTTGAGTGGGCTGCCATTTCCTTCTCCAGTGCATGAAAGTGAAAAGTGAAAGTGAAGTCGGTCAGTCGTGTCTGACTCTTCACGACCCCATGGACTGTAGCCTACCAGGCTCCTCCGTCCATGGGATTTCCCAAGCAAGACTACCGGAGTGGGGTGCCATTGCCTTCTCCCTACACTCACATACTACTCCATAATTATCCATTTACAAATCTCTTTCCTCCATTAGACTATGAGATACTTAAGGGACTGTGCATTTTTCTTCAATGTCACTTAGAAGGCCATAAACAAATGTCTGGGGAATGCTGTTTTACCTATGTTATACCAATGCAATTTTGAAAACACAAACATTTGAGTTTACTAAGCACAATGACACAGAAATATTTTAATGTGCTTATGTAATAGTGTAATTTTAATCTTAAAATAATCAACTACCTTTTCCAAATAATGTACAAGCAAAGGATTCTCAAATTTCATCTATCAAGTATTTTCAGATTTTCCCATTCACCTAATTAAACGACTCAGAAGGATGTTTAATCATTAATTTTATTAGTTAATGTTAACTAGGAGAAAAATAGTGGATAAAAAAGCTCTTCAGGAGGAGCCCACAACTACAATCTTTCCCTAAATCAAGTAAATCCAAAAACAATAAACCCAAGGAAATACACTTCAAGTGCAGGTTCCTACATGCTTTGGTCTTGGCATCAGTGAACATGTCAACAACAGTGGCCAGATAACTACACTGGTGATGAATTGATGCCATGAATGTCTCACCCATCTTTGATAGAGAACACAACTTTAACTGTCAGTGAAAGTTAAAAGGACTAAATGTTAAACTCTGAACTCATCAATAAAAAACACCAGAGTCATTTAAAAGCCCTAACACTTTAAAGTAACTTTCCAAATTATTTGAGTAGACTTTTAATCGCAGTGGAGAAACCGACTTACTCAAGTTGCAGTAACTGCAAATACACTCAGCAATGTGCTAACAATGCTTCAGCAAAAAAATAAAATGCACACACATACACATCTATATACACATTTAATGTTTGCTAATTTCAGGTATGGAGCTTCTCAGGTGGCTCAGTGGTAAAGAACCTGCCTGCCAATGGAAGAGACACGGGTTCAATCCCTGTGTTGGGAAGATCCCCTGGAGTAGGAAGTCCAACCCACTCCAGTATTCTTGCCTGGAGAATGCCATGAACAGAGTGGCCTGATAGGCTACAGTCCATGGGGTCACAGAGTTAGACACAATTAAGCACACACAATTTTAGGAACATACTGCACGCTTCCCCAACAAGTTCAAGTTACAAAGTGTTCAGCAAAATAAACTCATTTAGCAAGAAAAGAAAGGTTTAGTGAGACCTCTTAGAAACCAAATTAACACTATTTTTTAAAACTGACCTTCAAACAAATAAAATAAAATATTTAAAAAAAAAAAAAGGGACTTCCTTGATTGTCCAGTGCTTAAGACTCAAGCTCCCAATGCACAGGGCATGGCTTCGATCCCTTGTTGGGGAACTAAGATTTCACATGCCGTGTGGTCATAAATAAATTAATTTTTTTTAAGTGACCTTCAAAGAGTAATAAAAAGAGAAAAGAAAAAAAACAGTGACCTTTACTCCCTTACCTGTACCCAATCCAGGATTATAATGTCCCTGCTAGTAAGTATAAATAAGAAAAAATAACACTAACAATCTCTTTTCTTTCACAAACTTTATCTGTCTTTTCATCTACATTAAAAGATATAAAAACATAACCTTCAAAATGCTACACTTAAAAGGATGTCAGTCTATTATATACTTACACATCTTGAAAGTTCTGTAATTACTGAGAGCTGGAGAACCGCAGCATGAGCCAATTAAAACTAAAATGAAGAAAACTGCATTCTTCACATTCACTACACATAGAGGACAAGAAGTCTTTAGTCCCCTGTGAATAATTTTCAACAAGAAATTTAGAACAGGGTGGGTGGGGGGGGAAAGGGTGAGGATTTGAAATTCCAGGCAATTCAGAATGACACAGCTAGAAAAAAATAAACAAGGAAAAATGCTTGATCTTAATTTTGAGCTTCAGCTTCAAAAAAAAAAAAAAAGTTGCTTTGGTACAAATATCTGTGGAATGGCAATATTCTAGACAAATACAACTAAAACCATAAATTCTGTAAGGACACTCCCTCCCAGATTATAAGCATCTCAAAGTAATATCAAGTCTGTTCTCTTATTTTATCGTATCCTTTTTAATACATGTCATGATGCCTAGATAATGTGAAGGCATTCCCGTTAAGAGTTAGTAATAATGATGAATTTTATTTGATGACCCACAGCTACACAACGACTTATGATGTCTACAATAATCCCATTTGCTCATCACTTAATCTTTAAGTATCCTCAACCACCAAAAAGATAGTCAAAGATCCAAGCTTTGAGGAAAACAGCGCAGTGGGACACACTCAGACTTTGGGCAAGTTATTTAAACTTTCCAACTTCGCTTTCCTCATCTGCTTGTAAGAAGAGAAGTGGGAGAAGATGGTATACTGTGTAGCAATTAAGAAAGTTTGTGAAAGCATCTGACATATAACCCTTGCTCAATAAATTTCTTTCTTTCCTACAAAAAGAAACACACAGCCTTCTTCTGTGCTGGAATTGTGCTGCCAAAAGTAATGACTGATGTCAAGGAAGAAAAGAAAGAGTATCAATTAGAAAAGCACAGTAGCCTGAAACAATACTATGAAATTACAAATTAAGTCTGATCTACACTCAACTGGCATCTAACATCACTAAATTACACAACAGTAACATTTATAAAGAGAAAGCTAAATCATCAACAGAAGGTTCAATTATTATAATCCGCATTTCAGTTCTCGACATGAGTGCTGTTCAAAAATCAATTTAAAATTTTGAAATAATTTCTTTCAAAAACGTAGGTTATGTTTTCAGAATAGCCTGTAAAGTCAAGTCACAACTGACAACAAGTATGAACAATATTCTTTCAACTGTTATCTCTGTGAGTGATTTTATGTGAAAAAATGTATAACATTTCATAGTCTGATAAGGACCACAACAAGTAAGATGCAATTGTTACATATTTTCATTGAGTCAAGAAGGCTATCACTATCCTATTGGTGCTACTTCTCTGATAAAGACATGTTACTCGGCATCCTCAAACACCTTTTATCCAGAGAATACAACATTTATATTCACTGAAACTCTTCAAAGACTCTCCTTGTTGAGAAAATTAGTTATTACACCTATAAGATCAACAATTTAAAATAAAAACATTTCCTATTTTCTTAATATACCATTAAATCCCAAACATTAACAATAAGAGGTCATGAGTATAAACCAACTCTTTAAACATCTACCTGGAAAACAAAAATAATAGAAAAGCAAGAATCATATATTTTGGATGGAATCGCAAAGTAGTAATAGCAATGCTTCAGACAGAAATACTTCATGTCTAAATGTATGTCTGAGTTTCATATTTCTATCCTACAATCTAAAACTATGACTTTCAATTAAAAAATGACAATCCTTTCTTCTCTGTAGCTTCATCTCTATAAAGTTTTATTCTTAGTGGGTAAATCCAGTTTTTCTAAAATTATGATAATGTGTGGGCTTCCCTTGTGGCTCAGCTGGTGAAGAATCCACCTGCAATGCCGGAGACCTGGGTTCGTTCCCTGGGTTGGGAAATAATGTGTACAGCTGTATAAACTGTTTACACCATTAAGTTAAATAAATAATTAAATTTAATTAAATAAATTAGTTTACACCAGAATAAGCTACACATAATCCAAAGGCGGGGGGACGGGGGGGAGTATAACAGTATAAGCTGCCACCGTTACTTAGTTTTGTCTTTGAATGACTCTAACTAGAAACCAAATGTGATAATGCAGCAAAAGGCCTAGCTCATAAAATTAATACAAAAATCTGACAACACATCTCAAAATTGCTCTAAAACTACCAACTTACACAAAAAGAAGTATGTAAGAACATAATCAACTTATCCACTCCTTCGTATTAGCATTTAATCACCATCTAATCCTTTAACCATCATCACTGAAACATACCATCCTTATTCTAAAGAAATTCTAAAGCTGAAAAGACAGGTGACATTTGCAACATCACAGAATGTTCTAAGGCACAGGAGAACACACCAGCATTCAGTTTCTAGACTGAAATTTTAAGAACAGAAATGAGCCTAAGGAAACCCCAATTTAAAACCTCTTGATTTTACAAATGAAGAAACTGAAGCTAGAGAGTTTATCCAAAATTATTCAGTTAGTTAAAGCAATGAAGGAATCCATGTGTGCTGAGCTAAGGAACCTTCTGTTAAACCATGTTAACTCAAATCACCTGAGTGTCTGATACTACAAAATCAATAATTCATAGGCTAATATTAACACCAAATTACAAA
The DNA here is from genome assembly GCF_033118175.1 of Dama dama. Lineage (NCBI taxonomy): Eukaryota > Metazoa > Chordata > Mammalia > Artiodactyla > Cervidae > Dama > Dama dama. Next base: position 6,929,927 of record NC_083715.1, on the reverse strand, counting down.
GGCTATATGCTTTTCTTTAGTTTGGCCTAGAGAAAAGAGTTTTTAACCAGAAACCAGGCTTTTAAGTCATGGTTCTTCCATAAATTCAAGTCATGAGAATCCTCTGGGTAAATCCTCTCCAGTTCTCCGCTTCCCCGTCTATTACATAAGATTTAGAACAGATTCTCTCTAGTCTTTTTAGCTTTTAACAATTAAAATATGAAAACAAACAGGAGCAAATACATTACTAGAGATTTTTTCAAGAAAACTGGAGATATCAAGGGAATATTTCATACAAACACAGGCACAATAAAGGACAGAAACGGCAAGGATCTAACAGAGGCAGAAGAGATCTGCTTCCAAGAGGTGGCAAGAATACTCAGAGGACCTGTACAAAAAAGGTCTTAAGGACTCGGATAACCACAATGGTGCCGTCATGCACGAGAGCCAGACATCTTGGAACGTGAAGCTCAAAAGGGTCTTAGGAAGCATTACTACAAACAAAGCTAGTGGAGGTGATGGAATTCCAGTTGGGCTATTTCAAATCCTAAAAGATGCTGCTGTTAAAGCGCTGCTGCACTCAATATGCCAGCAAATATGGAAAACTCAGCAGTGGCCACAGGACTGGAAAAGGTCAGTTTTCATTCCAATCCCAAAGAAAGGCCAATTCCAAAAAATGTTCAAACTCTCATTTCACATGACAGCAAGGTAATGCTCAAAATCCTTCAAGCTAGGCTTCAACAGCATGAACCAAGATCACAACAAACTGAAAAATTCTTCAAGAGATGGGACTATCAGACCACCTAACCTGCCTCCTGAGAAACCTGGTCAAGAAGCCACAATTAGAACCCAACATGGAACAATGGACTAGTTCAAAATTGGAAAAGGAGTACATCAAGGCTGTATACCGTCACGTTGCTTATTTATCTGCAGAGTACACCATGTGAAATGCTGGACTGGATGAATCCCAAACTGGAATCAAGATTGCCAGGAGAAATCTCAACCTCAGATATGCAGATAATACCATTCTAATGGCAGAAACCGAAGACAAACTAAAGAGTCTCTTGATGAGGGTCAAAGAGTGAAAAGGCTGGCTTAAAACTTAACATTCAAAAAACTAAGATCATGGCATCCAGTCCCATCACTTCAAGGCAAACAGACAGGGAAAAAGTGGAAACAATGACGGATTTCATTTTCTTGGGCTCCAAAATCACCACAGACAGTGATTGCAGCCATAAAATTAAAAGACGCTTGCTCCTGGCAAGAAAAGCTATGACAAACGACACATACTAAAAAAAAAAGCAGACATCTCTTTGCTGACAGAGGTTCATCGAGTCAAAGCTATGGTTTCTCCAGAAGTCATGCATGGATGTGAGAGTTGGACCATAAAGAAGACTGAGAGTCCAAGAATTGATGTTTTCAAATGGTGGTGCTGAAGACAACCCTTGAGAGTCTCCTGAAGCTGTCAAACCTAAAGGAAATCAGTCCTGAATAGTCACTGGAAAGACTGAGGCTAAAGCTCCAATACTGTGGCCACTGGATGCCAAGAGGCAGCTCATTGGAAAAGACCTTGATTCTGGAAAAGACTGAGGGAAGGAGAAGAGGCAACAAAGGATGAGATGGTTGAACAGCATCACCCACACAATGGATATGACTTTGAGCAAACTCTGAGAAATGGCGAAGGACAGGGAAACCATGTCCTCTACAAAGAGCTGGACATGACTTGGTGACTGAACAACGCTCATCAAAATAATACACTTCTTTCACATCTCATTTGCATATACCATGAAGAAAAGCAAACTATTTTAAAGTATCTGATCCTTGTACTCCAAGATTCATACACTGTTTAACCTACACCTCTTAGTATATTCTGAGACACAAAAAATTATATATAAAAGTATTTAAACACACTAACTTCAAGGAATCACTTTTTTAAAATATTTAACAAGACAAATTTCTAATAAATGAAAAAAGTTTAAAAATGTGTACTATGAATCTTCTATGAATCTTCAACTTAAAAAGCATAGTGTTAACTTAGAAATACATTAACTAATGTATCTTTCTTATAGGCTATGATTTTGACCACTTTATTAAAGTCAATACACACTAGGACCCCCTTAAGCAACATATATAGTCAAATTTTACTGAACAACATAGGATTCCATTGAGTTAAAGTTCTTATAACTTGCACGCGAGAGGTACACACACTTTGAATCTAGTGAGGTTTAAACTTGCAGAAGCTCCTTCCAAGACTTGAAAACTAATTTTAAGTTCTTTTTATAAAGAGAGCACTGAAGTGTATAAGTTTCAGGGGCTGTGGATCCACCCCTGGGTAATCATTTAAAGGGCAAGCTTAGAATTAACTTCCCAATATACTCCTATTAGGAAAGTAAATATTTCAGAAACTAGTAAATTCTTTTTTCAAACCAGTACTTTTATTATATTTTGCAAGGCAGTTTAGTCACTAAGTTGTGTTCTGACTCCATGCGACCCCATGGAATGTAGCCTGCCAGGTTCCTCCGTCCATGGGATTTACCAGGCAAGCATACTGGAGTGGGTTGCCATTTCCTTCTTCAGAATCTAGCAAGTTTTTGACTGAATATAATTAAGGCAGTGTGATGTAATGGAAAGAACATGAATTTCTGAGTCAGATAGACCTGGGATCTGAATCCCAGCTCTGCCCTTCCGTAGGTGTATATGTAATACACATTACTTTACTAGAAATGGCAACCCAGTCTAGTATTCTTGCCTCAAGAATCCCATGGACAGAGAAGCCTGGTGGGCTACAGTCCATGGGGTCGCAAAGAGTCAGACACAGCGGAGCGACTTTCACTTCACTCTGAGCCACAGGACAGATTTAAAACAGTTCAGTTCAGTTGCTCAGTCATGTCAGACTCTTTGCAACCCCATGGACCGCAGCACATCAGGCCTCCCTGTACATCACCAACTCCCGGAGTTCACCCAAACTCACATCCATTGAGTTGGTGATGCCATCCAACCATCTCATCCTCTGTCGTCCCCTCCTCCTCCTGCCCTCAATCCTGCCCAGTATCAGGGTCTTTTCAAATGAGTCAGCTCTTCACATCAGGGGGCCAAAGTACTGGAGTTTCAGCTTCAACATCAGTCCCTCAGAAGTAACATCTAAAGACTGTTGTGAAAATTTGAAATAATTATAGTCCACAGAGCCTAAATCAGAGCCGAGCACAAAGCAGACATTCAACATGATGCAGTTATTAATCTCATAAATCAACTTCTCATACTATTAAATTGAAAAGGAAAGGGGGAAGAGTTTTTCATTATTACTTTCAAGAGGATGGGGAGAAGAGAAGACTGGCTAAGTATTGCTCAGTTAAGAGCTGCTTTAGATAAGAATGACTTGCAATCAGTATGTTAAAGTATTCCTCTTAGAAATGATGGCTTGCTTCAACAGAAAAGCATCTCTAAGGAATCTTGTATTTTCTCAAACTAGGTAAAAGGTATCTCTTTGAAGTCTTTATTCATTTGCTTAGCTAGAACCTTTCTCATCTAAAGAGCAAACTCAGGTCCATACCCTACCCAAAGTTCACTTAAATAAATGGAAGTCAAATTAAGAAATTTTAATCACATTTCAACTTTAAAAACAGAAAGGAATGTTTTCTTGTAGCAAAAGGCTCTGGATTAGTGGTTAAAGCAACTTCAGAATCTGTTCTCAATTTCTCATTAATAGCATCAACTTGGGAAAGTAGGACTCTCAACTTTAAAAATGCTGGATTGTTCACTGATTTTAAAGCAACAGAACTTTTTAAAATGAAATCTTCTATACAAAGAACAATAAAAAAAAAAAAAAAAAAATGGCTCTAAATGGCTAGAGAGGGAGATTTCTGAAGATACCTACTCCACCACTCTTAGGCTTCCCAGGTGGCTCGGATGGTAAAGAATCAGCCTGCAATGCAGGAGACCTGGGTTTGATCCCTCAGCAGGGAAGATCCCCTGGAGAAGGGAATGGCGATCCACACCGGTCTTCTTGCCTGGAGAATCCCCATGGACAGAGGAGCCTGGCGGGCTACTGTCCATGGGGTCGCAAAGAGTTGGACATGACTGAGCGACTAAGCACAGAGACCCTATAAGAGTTTGACAATAACCTGTTCTACATGAACACACTACGTTTATGCTTGGAAATACTAACTTTATGATTAGAAAATGATTTTAGCAGCCTCAGTGATCTTACTGTTTATTAGCAAGCACTTTCTAATATTTCTTTTATTCCTCACAGTTAATCTGTGAGAAAGATTGCTATAGTGCCCATCTACAGGATGAGAAAACAAACTATAAAGAGTCTGTCAGCTCATTCACTCAACATTGTTGGATGCTACTGTAAAGCACTGACAAAGATCAATACCAAGAGACCTGCTGCCTTCTCTAAAGAAAATCATATTCTAATAAAGGACATACTGACTATTCTCTGAAGATGGGGCTATCAAAGGAGATGGGATGGTAGTTACCATGGTAGAGAAGACAGAAAAAGGAACATCTTACTTCTCTGAGTCCCAAGGGAAGGAGTTGACAAGAAGTAAAGATACAGGTTAACGAATGAAACTGAAAAAGATCAAAGCTAAATGTACTTACACAAGATAACGTTGGTAGTTAAGTTTCCTGAAGAAGAGAGATAAGAGAATTCTCAATAAAGAGCTTGAGGACGAGGACAGAAATAGTTCAAGCAGCAAAAAGTGAGCCGGAGCTTACAGGGACACAAAAAATTGCCCAGAGGCACTGAAAGCCCAGCAAGGTTAGAGACCACAATCTCGCAATTTTCTCCAGGAGTGCCCCATAGTCTTAAAAAACATGAGCAGTGAAGACAGATGAATGGAATGGTTCAAGATGCTTTTTGCTTGTATTTCCGGCCTTGCCCTGGGAGACAACAGGAAAAGTGGCAACTGGTATCAGGCCCCAGAGCCTGGGAGAATGAAGTCTGGGGTCTTCTTGAGATCCCAGAGCACATTTAATGTGAGAAGAAAACAAGCAACACGTAGGATAGAATAATTCAATAATAACAGGTTGCATTTATTTATAGTGTTTATTATGTGACACTTGTAAGAACTTTATATGTTATTGACACTATCCTTACAACCACCTTATCAGGTAGGTACTGTTGTTTTCTTCTCTTTTACAAAAGAGAAAACAGGCAGAGGTTAAGTGGTTCGCTTAAGTCTTACATCTAATAAATGAAGGGACTAGAACAGAATGTGGTATGAAGTTTTAACATTTCTAAAGTAGCTGGAAAACAAGTTTCAAGACAGAGTGAAGACCACAGTAATAGAGAAGAGGCCAGATCTACCCCCATTACTATTTAGTGCCAGTAGGAACACATAATAAACATACATTAAAATGAATAAATGAATGTCTGCCCACACGCACTGGATAAAGTTACAATTTAAACTAGAGAGAATATCTGTGAAGAATGCATGCAAGTCTTCAATGACTGAGGGAACATGTGTAAGAAGTTAGGAGACAGTCAAAGGAATCACTCAAAGAACAGTACAGAAGGGCCCAAGCCACAAGACTGATAGATGCGGCAATCATTAGCATCTGGGCCCAAAGATTCATGGACTATAAGGAAATGGTGGTGGTGTAGTCGCTAAGTCATGTCCGACTCTTGTGACACCATGGACTGCCAGGTTCCTCTGTCCATGAGATTTTCCAGGCAAGAATACTGGAGTGGTTTGCCATTTCCTTCTCCATGGGATCTTCCCGACTCAGGAATCGAACCCAGGTCTCCTGCATTGCAGGCAGATTCCTTCCCAACAGAGCTACAAGGGAATAGGACACCTCAATTCAAGAAGATAAGCCTGTATCCTCAGGTCAAAGGTAAATTTCAGATGAAAAGAGGGTGACAAATTCCCAGAACGGGTAGAGGTGACAGATGGTAGTCAATCTGCCGTGAAAGAAGGGCCTTGCCAGGTATGGTTAACTGGCTGGGAGAAAGGCGTCACAGTGGAGCGAGTAAAATGTAGAGAAAGCTAGTAAACAGAAAAGACTAGACTAGCAAGTAGCTCTTCTGACACGCAATCCAAAGTAACTGCCAATACACACCTACATCTTTACTTTCAAGTCATTGTTTTTAGGAGACTAGCCTAACTAACCTTTAAGGAAAACTGCCACACGATCATTAATAACCTACAAATTAAGGCTTCACTTACAGCTGCAAGAGTTCAAATATTTTGGAATACTCCCAGAATCGACTTAGCTAAGTCATCGATTACTGTGGTTTGGCTTCAAGGACTAGTTGCTCATTTAATCAGTCATTCACTACTCATCCACACTGTGTCTAATACTTCAGGATTGAAAAGGGGACCTGGTATAAACTTCGGGCAGGGACCACAACCTAGTTCATGAGTGAAACAAAAAAAAAAAAAGAGGGTGGAAGAAAAGGAAGGAAGGAAATAAAAACAAAATGTACTTTTAGATAAACACTTAATGTACATATCTGGAGTAGGATATGGCAGCCCGCTTGCCTGGAGAATCCCACGGACAGAGGAGCCTGGCGGGCTACAGTCAAAGGGGCCGCAAAGAGTTGAGACATGACTGAGCGACTAACACTTACTTTAATGTACATATTAGAATGTACACACGAAGTGAGTACTTACTCCTTCAATAAAGTTATCCCAGAAAGGTTATACACTTACTCCAATGACTAAATAACTATCACTACTGTATTTTCTCTTTTGAATCTACCCCTACCCAGCAAGAGCCAGTGGCATTCTTTTCAAACACCCCAGCAGTACCAAACCCATATATACTTTGAGACTGATTTCTTAACGTGGTCCACAAATTGAATCTGTAAGCTTCTTAAAAAATAACTGTATAGTAAATAAAATTACGTGCAAAAATAACCTTCAATTTTAACATATAAATTGTGGCATGTGTGCTCAGTCACTTAGTTGTGTCCAACCCTGGCTATCCCATGAACTGTAAGCCCACCAGGCTCCTCTGTGGAATTTTGCATGGAATTTTCCAGGTAAGAATACCGAAGTGGGGTGCCATTCCCTTCTCCAAAACTGTGGCAGAATCATGACTAAATATTGGTACAACAATTGCACACTGTTTGTTAGGTCCTGTTCTAATGCTTGACTCTCTATCTCACAACAGTCATGTAAGACAGGTCCTACAATCTCATTTTACAGAGGAGAAAACTGAGGTTAGAAGTGAAGTACCTTGTTAAAAAATAACACAACTAGAAAGAGGTAGAGCTGACATTCAAACTCTGATAGTGTATGAGCCCACACTCTTAACTATTATGCTCTCTAGTCTCTTTACTTTTTAGTCAGGTTTCTAAAACCTGTGCTGAATACTCTAATGTAAAACTAAATGAAAATTCCCTACAGACTATCCATAGTTTTACTCTTATAAGTAGGCGAAGAAATACACATTAAAACATTCAAGTACTATTTTTTCATCTATGAAATTAAAGATATCTAAGACACTGTGATACAGTAGAAGTTAAACTGATACAACCTTGAGATGTAATTAATTCCTAAAGCATTCACTTTAGAGCCAGAATGCCTAGGTTAAAAAGAACCTTAGGTTCTGCTACTTCCAAGCAAAGTGACCTTAAGCAAATCTTAATGTCTCAAGACTTCTTTTGTAAAAAAGATAACAGAATCCTAGAGTTATGCAAATTAAATTAGTTTACACATGCAAAGCACAGAGAGCAGCGTGTGGCACATTAAGCATTCAGCAAGTGCAACTATTATTATTCCTACCTTTCTAGAGGTCAAAGTGGTTGGTCAATGTATTAGTTATGTTGAGTCCAGTAATTCCATAATCATAAGTGAAAAAGTCAAACTATTTAGTCCCTCAGTCATGTCCAACTCTTTGCAACCCCATGGACTGTATAACCTGCCAGGCTCCTTTGTGCATGGAATTCTCCAGACTAGGAATACTGCAGTAGAAAACCATTCCCTTCTCCAGGGATCTTCCCTATCCAGGGATTCAACCCAGGTCTCCTGCATTGCAGGCAGATTCTTCACTGTCTGAGCCACCAGGGAAGCTCCTAAATAACCACAGTTGCATTCTTTGTAATACAGAAAGCACGTATTCACTGGCATCAATCAAACCCGTCAGCAAGGAAAGGGATAAGTCAAAATACTGCAGAGTATTAGGTAGTGATTCAAAATCATGTTTTTGATATATTTAACATGGAAATAAATGTATAGTAAGATACTGTATTTTTTAAAAAGCAGTAAATAAAAAGATGGTACCTCAAATTTACTGTGTGCTTACACATATATGTAAGATCATAAGGAAACACATCAAAATGTTAATACAGCTTACTTCCAAGTGGCAGGGTTACAGGTGATTATTTATTAGCTTACTTAGATGTTCAGACACTTATTAAGTTTTCTATCACGAATATGCATCACTTTTATAACTAGAAAAGCTACTAAAATGAATTCATAGCTTTGCTAGACTACAAATGAATAATTTTCACAATATACTTGTAGACACATTAACTGTAATTCATGTTTTAGCTCAGCGATTTCTTACTAGTGGCACCTTTTTTGTTGACTTTATAATGATAAACAAGAACTATTATGAAAGTTCCGTTATTTAAAGCTACAAATTGTCCAATAATTTTTTATACAACTCTAGCAAAACTGCTAACACCAAGATTAACAGCAAAATTTTCTTTGCTGTTAAGATTAACAGATAATTTTTTTCAAATAACAGCAAAAATTATCTCTGAGGTCTCCCAATTTATATCACAAAGGGAAGACACACTATTTTCTCTAGCCTTAATTATATAATCTTGTTGCAACAGAGAAAACACTGCTATTACCTAGCTACATTTAATGAATGAAACTTTCTCAAACTTGCCCTGTGACTACTGCATTATTTAACAAGTCAAATTCTCACATTATAATCTATACTATTAAAACTGTTTCAAATTTGATAACTTTAGCACTAATAATTTGGTAGCAATAATTTTCTTGGCCCCTCAGAACTGCTTTCTAAGACACTTTATAACTACTGTATCTTTTTAAGTTTCTAAAGCCTGTGAGGTACTAACTATAACACAGCTGGCTAAAACCAGCTGTTTTAGCTGCCTAAAACCATTAAATAGAAAAAAAGTCAGTCTAAGTGAAAGCAATACTTAAATGAATGCTAGATCTCCATAACATCCCTGTAAGAAAATATTAAAGAATAAAAACCAAACCAAACTTAAAGGTTAATTCCACACCCTGTGTGGTTTGCACAACTCATTCAATCTTTCTGTATGTACAGTCCAGGTAGTTTAGGCAACAGCTACTTATTCTAAATAAGAGAAACCTATTTTGAACATCAAAGCTGTTCCCTTAAATCTAACAAATGTCACTACAGCTAAGAGAAACAAAAACATTAACTTTCCCTCTTGTCCTTAAATTCTTGTGCTCTTAAGTATTTAAGAACATAACAAATGACTATCAGTCATTCTGTGGGTTCCATCTAACAATAACTTCTCTACCATTAATTGTCCATACCACACAGGTGGAATTATTGCATGCACATCACAGCCAGAGATTCCTTATCATGACTGAGGATGCTTCTATCAACCAATAAGTGAAACCATTTTCAGATCACATTCTAATGACAATCACTTTCACCATCTGTCTCCGAAACTCTGAGGTCTAAGTCAAAAAAGGCAAATCAGAGGAGAGACCAGTATTCCCATTCAACCAGGTCCCCTCCAATACAACCAAGCTTTTCAAGCCCATGTGGACAAACTACCCAACTACAGTACGGACAGTGAGGAATGACTATTACAAAGATAAGAACAAAAAGTTCACCTGACAGCAACTAATCCTACAGAGTGAAACAAAAGCGCAGGAGTGAGACACATGGCAACAGCAAGGAAATAAGGGCAGGAACTTCTTGGGACAGCGTTCTTGGGTCCAAAGCCACAGAGTTTCCAGGAGTTTCACAACTACAGCTTCCTTTCTTTAAAAAGTTTTGTGTCCCTTGCTGTCACTTTGGGTACCAAAACACCCCAAAAGATATGAGATGCTATATATTTTATCCACTGCAGCAAACTTTACAAACTGAAATAAAATATTTCCTCCATCGTCAATCTGTTACATACAGAAAGTCCTTCATTGTTTTCCATCTTAAAAAGAACCAACTTCTCAGAACCTGATTTTACTGATGAGACTGCAACTGTTGTAGGTTTACACATTTACAAAATATCCCGTACCATCACTTACTAATTTGTAAAGATAACAATCTTCAAACATATTTTTATACTTTTTCACACATCAGCTTTATAAAACACACTCTGAAAGGAGTATTTGAAGCCTCTGCTTACACTACAATTTCCCTTAGAGTAGTTGTTTATCTCAAATGGTAAAATACAGTAGTTTTAGGTGTGCACACATGAATACACAAGAAGTATTTTCTTTATGGAATAAGATGCATTTATTACTTCTGACTTGCAATCCATGCAGACTACAGGTGTGTAAATGACTACTAACCTGGAAGGAAAAAAAAAATTCTGAAATTCTCTAAGTGTTTATTTACCAAATAAATCAGTGAAATATCACACCACTGAGGTTTTATGTAGCCATCCTTATGAAAGTTCAAAGAAGTGTGATTTTTAAATGCATATATTAAAAAATGCAATGGTTCTTTTCAGTAAGAACTACTTATGAGTGATGTTAATACCCATGAGAAAATTTATAACTCTTAGACACTTTTGAATATTAGCAGACACTAAGTACTGAATATCAAACACTAGCCACTTGCAAACTTCATTTAAGGATTTTAGAGAAACTTAAGAGGGCAACAAGTTACAGATAAGAAAAGGCCTCAATTAGCTCATGACCATAATACTCCTGAAAAAAAAAAGTCAGTTTCAGTGCTGTGTGGTAGCCTGTCACATACTCTGATACTCTTCAGCTAAAACAAGAACAAAATTCTCTCCCACAGCTTCTTCCCAACAATACAAGATTCAGAAAGGAGGGATATTGGTCTCTGAAGCTGTACTGATACATCCCAAGACCCCAGAACAGTGTAAGGCTGCCAGGGCTAACACCATGACAGGCAGCCTAGATTAGGAGTAGGCCTGGTTTTCCGGGGTAACAAGATTATCAGGCCACCTGGAGCCAGCCAATCAACATGCGCCTAGTAAGAAAGCGGGAACCTATCAGGGGAAAGCTGAAAAGCCCGCCAACGCCCAAGTTTGAAAAAAAGCACGCCAAGGTTTGGGCCAATAAGATTGCTTTGCAAACATGTAACCAATCCGTTTAAGCCAGCTACCAACCGCTTAAGCACACCCTATAAATTTGGATAACAGGGTGGGCTCAGGGCTCTCTGACTCCGCGCCACTATGCGGCAGGAGCCCTGACTACAGTCAGCAATAAACTTCCCTTTTTGCGAACTGCATTGTCTTGAAAGCCTTCTCTCTTCCCACTCGGGGATTCGGACATCGGGCATAACACAGTACCTGGCACACAGTCCTCAGTATTTCCTAAATAAATGACGGAGTGGAAGAACAGGCAGGGACAGGCAAAACAAGAGATCAGAGAGTTGATTACACATAGATAAAGGTAGAGCTGATTAATCAGAAAATCCCCAACAGTCAGTTGATGTCAAATGTGAGCTATTCCACCTTTTAACAATAATCTTGTATTAGAAAAAGACAAGACTTCAAGAACAGCAAACTTTTCTTTAAAATTTATAAAACTATTTGAAATTCTGAATAATTCTAGATTCTGCTCATTTAGTAGGAACTGATTCAGTAAGAAAACTATCACTACTCACAAATTCATAAACCCAGTTCACTGTTTATCATTATAAAGGAAAACGTGCAAGTGAGCTTGATTAGAGCTCTTCTGTCAACACTTGTTACTTTCTTTGTACTTTCTCACGATTACTTAGGGAAAAAACTTCAGACATTCAAAATCCCTTTAATGTGCATTAAAACATCTAATTCTCCCGATTATATCCTACCTTTATTTACATAAAGTCTGAAGAGTCTTCACATAGGCATTAACATTTTTCTTATTACCAGCTGGGAATTCTGCATCAGGTCTATTTTTTCCTTCTAAATTTTCAGAATCCAAGGAGGTCCTCAAGTTCTCTAGGTCGGTTTCTTACTCAACTAAGACAATTATATTAATCTTTCCTCTGAAGTGAAAACTACACTTTAGAAAAAGCATGCTTTAAGAAGTGAATACAAACCCTCTCTTCACCGCCCCCCACCACACAATATAACGTGCTTGTGATTCTAAGACAGGAAACCACAGCTTCTTCTCTAGTTGTCCCGGTTTAAAATCTTCTATTCAATTGCTAGTCTGTCCACCTAGACGTCTACCTGTTACAGAAGCGACATGAGCAAGTATGCCCAGTTTCTGTCCCAAGACTACACTCTAATTGCTTGCCATGGGCTATCTGATTCAGATTTGACATCCAAAGTTACACCCTATAATACTTAACACCAAAGGGGTGTGACTTAATTTAAGGCCAAAAAAGTTTCTAAACAAAAATACTTTCGCCGTCACTAAAACCTAGAGTAAAGCAACTCACGGTGGTGATTACTTCTTCTTTTGGGCTTCCATGGCTAGGAAATGAAGAACCAACCGTCCCATTCGTTTTCTCTTGAGTGGCTAGGCCATTCCTGCACAGGAGGTTGTAAAGCACACTGGAAGGTTGCGGATGAAAGATTCTGTAAACACACCGGCGTTGTTAGTGTATTACTACAGAGCACTGCGCGGAACGTCTGTCACCGCGTCGAGGGTAGGTGGACGGCAGAGCTCTTCCCGGAGAGGGGGAGAGCGGGAGAGGTCCGTCCCCGGCATCTTTTGGCAGACCATCCTTTAGGCATGGTGATTTTTTTTCAACTGCTGCGAAACCTCACGTGAAAAGTTACACACACACCCCACACCGGGAGAACGTAGACGGTCCCCGTCCTCGCAGGGCTGGGAGCCCCGGGGAGCGAGGAGCGGGGTGCAAGGGGTTGGGCCTACACCCCAGGAGCGCGGCGAGGTGCCGGGACCGGCTGAGGGGCCCCGGCCGCAGCCGACGCCCGCGGGGCGACCGAAGGCGCAGCTCTGGGTGGGGGGCGCGGCGCCGGCCTCGGACGCCGGGGGCGCGGGGAACGGCCCGGGAGGGCGGCCGCGCCAGGGTCCCGCGCCGCCCGGTTGCAGGGAAAGCTCGCGCCCCGCGCCCCGCGGCGTGGGGGATGGGAGGCCGGGCCTGGGGTCTGTTTGGGAGGCGGGGGGGAGGGGGTCGGCCCGGGCCTCGCGTTCGTCTGTCGGCCGGGTCCCCCGACCCGGGGTCCCAGGCGCCGAGAAGAGACTCACCGGAAAGGCCCGGATCCGCATCTTGGTGTCCTTCCGGCTCCCCGTGCCTTTGCTTAGATTCAACATGGTGCTCGTCCCCTCCCCGGTGGCGGCTTCGGGTCGCACTCCGAGGCACCGGTGTCACATTTAAGGCGGGCAGGCAGGCGAGGGGCGACGCTGGGGGAGGCGGCGGCGCGGCCCCCGGCCTGGGCTGGGGAGCTGGCCGGCTCCTGGGCGGCCGCGGCGGGGGCAGCGGCGGCTCGGTCTCCGGCGGCTCGGGCTCGGCTGGGGGACTGCGCTGGCGCGGCGGCTCCGCGGGGTCCACCCTCACGCCCGGCTCGGCTCCCTTTATCGCGCTCCTCAGCGATGGCGGCGGCGGCGGCGACGTACAAACATCTCACTGCGCAGGTCGAACGTCCTCCTCCTCCTCCTCCTCCTTCTCTTCCTCCTCCGCCTCAGCGAGACGAGATCCGGCCCAAAGGCTGGAGGCGGGGGAAGAGGGGGGAGGGGAGCCTGAGAGCTGAGAGAGTGGGCGGAGGGGCGGTGGGAGGACCGGAGGGAGAGGCGGGCGGCCGCGGCAGGAGGAGGAGGAGGAGGAGGAGGAGGAGGAGGAGGAGGAGGAGGAGGAGGAGGAAGAAGAGGAGGAGGAGGAGGAGGAGGAGGAGGACGTTCAAATCTCGCGAGAAGAGAGCGAGCGCGCTTTCCCAGGTGGGGCGGGGCGAAGCCTGAGGGAGGGAGCGGGCAACGGGAGAGGAGGAAGGGAACGGGGATTTGGGGAGGTGGGAGGGGCCAGCGGGGCGGAGAGGTAGGAAAGGGGCGGGACTGAGGTGGGAGGAGTAAGCTGACTTTTTGAAAGCGGAGCGTGGGCCTGGTTAAGGGGGCTGCTGATTGGTGCAGCGCCGGTGAGGGGGCGGGGTCCTGCCACGTGGACGGAGTGGGCGGGGGAAGTTCCGAGAGCCGGAGCGGGACTGTAGTAGGCAGTGTTCGGCTCCGCTTGGCTGCGCCGACCTCGCTGGGCTGGGCTAGAGCGGGAGGAGGGTAGTCTCGGGGTGGAGCGTAGGGTACTAGGTGGGTAACCATGTCCTGAAACTGGTTCCTCTGTTTTTCTAGAGCATGTGGTCTAGGGATGGGTACTTGACCAGAAGCCAGAAAGTTGAAGGAGTTTGTGCAGGAGTTATTAATATATGCAGTGTGGGAAAGTAGAGTCCTGTATGCCTAACAAGGTATTCGGATTGGATATGCACACTCCAGCTGTCGGGATTGAGGGATGGAAATCCATAAAATTTCCTTAAACTGCATAAGCTCTTGATTCACTATTGTCTGAGAGACCTAGAACTTACTAGTATTAAAATTTGTATTTCTTGCCATTGAAATAACAAGTGCCTTAACGCAGGGCAATATTTTGGCTAATGGTGTTAAATAGAAAATAGAATGATAGAAACCTAACCTTAACCTGCCAAATCATTTTTTCCATTACAAGAGTATGATACATTTTGAAGGCAAAAATTGTTGTCTTTCATTTCAGTTTGCTGATAATTTGGGGGAAGAAAAGTTTGACATTGCGTTCAAAAAGTCTAGTTTGATCAGTTTTGCTTTTCATTTATTATGGATTTTGCATCCTAATTGACCTCTTTGTATTGTTATATTTGGATTTCTGACTGCAGAGGAATATGTGATTTCCCACTAAAGTTTGCGATATCATTTTAAGTAAGAACCTGTTGGGATGAATATTAATAGAAGATTAATATTTTCTAAATTTATTTTAATGCCTTTTTTTAAGCTGAAGTTTAATTCTTTTTAAGCATTTGGAAGATGGGGGTTTTATTTTATTTTTTAAATAAATGAACTGGGATATAACTTTTGGATTTGTTCGCTGTAAGGTTGGATTTTCCCTAAATTTACTTAATCCTGATAACTAGATTCACCAGTGTTGTGCTTTCACCCCTTACTTGGTTGAAATGCCCCACTGAAAGCATTTTCTTGTTCTGTTTTCTGTTACTTAATAAAACAGAGCTTAAGAAACAAGGAAATGGCAACCCACTCCAGTACTCTTGCCTAGAAAATCCCATGGATGGAGGAGTTTGGTGCAGACTACTGTCCATGGGGTCGCAGAGAGTCGGGCACGACTGAACGACTTCACTTCACTGAGCAATTTGGATGTTGCTTGAAGCAATACCTATGGAAATACTGAAGCTAAAAATAGGTCAAGAATTTTGTTGATAAATTAACAATGGGAGGGACTCTGATTTAAATGTAAATTACTAGGAGTCTTGGATAGGAAATTATAATCTGTATGCTGATTGAACCTTCATTTCCATAATCATTAGAAGATATTAACAAGCAATGTTTTTGTATTGGTTGCCGTGTCAGGTGGCTCAATTTCTTTGTAATGTAAGCACCGCTCTGTCCAAGGGATTCTCCAGGCGAAAACACTGAAGTAGGTTGCCATTCCTTCCTCCAGGGGATCTTTCTGACCCAGGGATCAAACCCACATCTCCTGCATTGCAGGAGGTTTCTTTATGCACTGAATCACCTGGGAAGCCCTTCTCCTCTTTTACTGGATATAGTTTGTGTCTTTGGGGGCAAGGGCTAGGCTGTTTGTCTAGAGTCCCTTATCTGTGAAATGGAGATAAAAATAATGTTTCTTCCTTGGGCTACTCTGAAATTGAGATGATAAATACATTTTTAAAAACCCTGAAAGCAGTGCTCAACACAGAGTAGTCACTCAAAACCTGTCGGCTGCTATTGTCTTCAGTAATTAAGGCCCAGCTTATACTGTCTTCCTTTATTCAATATGTAGGTTTCTTTAAGAATGCTGTTTGCTTTTACAAAATGAATCTTACTTGGATTTCAGAAACCAGGTAAGTAGTTTTTTAAAACACTAGAGAACCAGTGTAGGGTTGTCAACTTTATTTGGCAAGTAAGAGCATTAGAGGGCTTCCCAGGTGGCTCAGTGTTAAAGAATCCCCCTGCCAATGCAGGAGTCACAGGAGATGCCAGTTTGATCCTTGGCCTGGGGAAATCCCCCAGAGAAGACAGTGGCAACCAACTTCAGTATTCTTGCCCAGGAAATCCCAAGAACAGAGGAGCCTGGCAGGCTACAATCCACGGTGTCACAAAAGAGTTGAGCACGACTTAGCCAGTAAAACAGCAAGACAAAGAGCATTAAAAGAAAATAAATAACCGGAAGTATAGACTGGCTTCATTATTTTATTTTGCTTTTTTAAGTATTTTAACCACAGAAATGGAGGAAGGTCAGTTTGTGAATGAAGAACAGTTCTTTAGAAAAATGCATTGAGCTGATTTTTCTTCTTTCAGTGTGAACCTGAGAAAACACCAGCATTAACACCACACTAAAAGCCAGCATTAAGGAACCGCCCCCCCCCCCGCTTCATTAAAGCATATGTCCATGTAATTGTGAAGCGTATAATCTCCTTTTGTTTTGTGAACTCAGATTTTCATTTATGGTTTTACTTAAGCAAAATTTAGCAGCGTTTTAAAGAATCACTCTCTACTGTCTCCCTTTAGGTTGTTAGCCACAAAGACCCAGAAAAATTCTTCAAAATGAATTTGTCTGCCACTGCCATAAAAAATTCTACTGCTCATTTCTTTATTCATTTACTTAAGAAATATTTAGTTAATGGCTGCCATATATCAGGCGGTACGGTAAATAAGACAGATGAGACCTACCATCACAATACATAGCCCTTCCTCCCTCCCCCATCCCCAAAATTTGGAAACGACAGGTCCATGCTGGATTTGGCAATAACTTTTTTGTACACTGTAGTCCAGAAATCAGAGCTTTTCCTTCCTAAAAAATCAGCATCCTCAAAATGCCTATGAAATATCCTCTAAAGCAGCAGTAGACCATTCTCCTAGTCCAGTCGTGTTCCCTGACCTGCAAATAGCAAATGAACTTTCAGGATATTCCTTTTTCTCTCAAGTGCCGCCTGATCCAGCAGAGAAAGGAGCGTGGGACTAGGAACCCACTAGATGTTACATGCCTACCAGTTGGTATTCCCACTTATGCTGATCGTGTCCTGACACAGGAGAATTGTGGCCCCATTTCCATTTATTTGCAGGGAGCACGTGCAGTCAGAGAAGCCAGGAAGCTGAGTGGACCAGCCTCTTTTCTACATCCCAGTCTAGAGATGGGCAGTACAGACTGAGAAGCCAGTGAAAGGCAATAGCTTCTTCTTGGCCGTGAATTTCCAGGTATCCAGGATACCGAGCCACATTAATCACTGCATCATACCTAGTGATTTGATTCTGCAGATATTGCTTATTAAAACAGCTGACTGCCTACCAATTTATTTGGAAAGATCTGCTCATTGGCTTTAAACAGCAAAGGCTGTGTTAGGGGAAGATGCACATTCTTCAAATTGGAAGGGAAAGATTCGTAGATATTATCACTTCCTTGAAAAGAAGGGCTCAATCTACTTTCTTCCTTGTCTCCAGCAGGCAACTAGTAAGTATTGTAGGCCATTAAATTTGTACATGTTTAGAGCAGTAGCATTCATGTTTGCTTTATAAGATGACAGGTTATAGTATTGGATTGACAACATAATCACAGAAAAACTGTAGATCTTTTCTACTTTTTACTGTTTTTTATATGTATATCCTCTACACAAGAGCATGTAAGACCTATGAGCATAGGAAACAAGTTACATCTTGAATTAAAATCTTAAATGCCCATTGTATCATAAAAGCCCATCTCAATTGTTTATCACATGTCATGCTAAACAAAATCATCTCACTGGCAGCTCTGGAAATCTTCTCACTGGCCTGGACATGTTCTGTTTACTCCACATTTATCCAGTAAATTAATATTTTGAAAATAAAAATGTCTATATGTACAACCGACAAACCTAATTTAACAGAATACATATTCTCAGTTAAAAATTACAGGCATCATGTCAATGTAATTTTATTCTGAAGACAAATAATTTCCTCTTACTGATAACAGTAACTATATAAAGAAACCTCGGGGGGGCAATTATGGATATGTATTGCGCTCTCTTTCATGATGAGTAAAACGCATGTTCAAATTTATAAGTCTTCAGCTCTGTCTTTGTGAAGTAAGTTAATTTTGAAGATGAGATAAAATGCGGTTCCAGAGGGCTATAAATGTAAGTAGTCTAAATTTTATGCTAGATTTGGTAATTGTGTGAACTATGAATACAACAGTCAACAAATGTAATAAAATAGTATTATCTTTCAACTTCTTCAATAAGCTGTTTGTTTTGAGTTCACAGTAAAACCTATATTCTTTATTGTTACATTTTCAATAGTGATGATAGAAATGAAGAATTAACTTTAAGAAACTTACAGATTTTTTTTTTTTTAAATTGTTGGGGCCGATTTCTAGCCCCAAGGTGATATGATCAACTTATTCCTAGCAATAAGTTGATTTGAAGTTACTGGTATCTGAACCTCCTGGTTCTTGAATGGCTGGTTTTTGGGCAGACAATCCACTGAAAGGATGGTTCTAAGAAAGGGGCAATGTGGACACCTTGTTAAGGTGTAACAGGCAACTTTCTATCTCGCCAAGGTTAAAACCTTGTAAAGATTTTTCATGTATGAGAACTTTAGGTATGGTCCTTCTCTGCTGAGGCACTTTGTTGAGAAGTGCCTACCTCTGCATGAAGCTTCATCTTTTGGGATAAGTTGCTTTAGATGCTCGTATTGTTAAGGCAGTTTCACACTATTTTATTTTTATAGTTATGTTTGTCCTTGTTTGGGGAGTGGTACTTGCTATTAACATCTCCTGATTCCTTGTTTTAAAGGATTCAACTGTTGGGTGTGGTCTTGGTGGGTAGTGGAGTCCATTTCCTATCACAATAGCCAAAGGGGCCTGATGCCCACTCTCCACTGCCCAGCTCAACGTGGGGATGTGTCATGTAGACTCAGGCAAGCGGGCCTTCTCCTTGAGTTGGGGGCTGAAGGACACAGGGACATTTGGTGGGCATACAAGCAGTGGCAGTGGGTGGCCTAGGCTCCTCCCACTGAATGACTTCAGTGTCATTTCTGCTCTTCAGCTTTCCAGAGGTCCCTGGGTTCCTGCTTTTTCTCCAATCCTGATCTTCCCACCTCCACGCCTTTCTGTGACTCCTAACATGCTTTCCCCAATTTCTATTTTCACTTAAAATAGTCAAAGTTTGTTTCCACTGTGTAACAGTCAGGGTCCTGGCAAGAAACAGATGGCTCACTCGTACAGGGAAATTGAGGCGAGTTTAATTCAGGGACTATTTACAGAAGTGTGGGCAGAGTTAGGGAGTGACCATGGAATGATGAAGCATCTGAAGACTTAACAACAGAAGGGAACTTTGCATCCCTTCCAGGCTAGAAGGGCTACAAGAAGTGGCCACCAGGACCTGGAGACAGAATTCTCTCTGAAGCTATGGAACCAAAAGCTGTCTGAGAAGCTGAGACCTTAGGAAAGGACCCAAGCTTCTGGCTCAATAGGGAGGCAGACAGGGTAGAAAATACCCCAGCCTCACTCTTCTCCTTCCTCCAGACTTCTGGCTGGTAACCTCCCATTGGATGAAGCTAACTGGAAGCCAGAAGGCAAGGAAGCCCATTAATGGGGCCCATAAAGGTCAGCCTTCCTGAGCACAGAGCAGAATGGAGAAGGGAACAGGGAATATCTGTGCAGAGTGCTTGTGAATAAGACTCAACTGATAAAAACAAAATACACATTTTTTTAAACCCCTTCATGTAGTTGTAAAGTCTGTGTGCAATAAGATGCCTCGCTGAGGAGGTCAGTAGGACTGATATCCAAAGCAGGTGCACTTGCAAGGGCTGTCATTACTTAAAGGAAGGAAACCTATTTCCTTGATCAGAGGTGCCAATTGCCCTCTAAACTTCAGCTGTGAGTCTGTGTTTCCCTCGGTGGTGGGCAGGGCCCTTTGGTCTTTTCTAATTTGTATTAAAACTATCATATAGGGTTTCCCTGGTGCCTCGGTGTTAAAGAATCCACCTGCCAAAGCAGGAGATGCAGGTTTGATTGCTGGTCCGGGAAGATCCCATGTGCCACAGAGGAATGAAGTCCATGTGCCGCAACTATTGAGCTTGTGCTCTAGAGCCCGGGAACCTGTACTCTGAAACAAGAGGAGCCACCGCAGTGAGAAGCCCACGCAGCACAACTAAATAAAATTATTTTGAAAACCTACCATGTAGACAAACAGTGATTGCATTACCCATACACTAAAATTTTAAACTATGAAAGAATATAGCACCGTGGTTAAGCATGCCCGCCCCGAAATCAGACCACCTGGATTCTAAACCAAATTCTGCAAGGTATCAGTTTTTGTTGTTGTTCAGTCACTTAGCTGTGTCTGACTCTTCAACACCCCATGGACTGCCCCACGCCAGGCTTCTTTGTCCCTCACCATCTGCTGGAGTGTGCCCAAGTTCATGTCCATTGTATCAATAATTGCACCATTTATTTTCATCAGTGAAATTAGGTTAATGATAATACCAGCTTCGCAAGGCTAACATGAGGATTAAGAGAAACAGTGGAGGTAAAGTATTTGGCACAACACCGACAGGCAGTGTGAACTCAAAGAACATGAACAATTGTTCCATGGTTGATTTCTAACCCTGCGTTTTGACTTTCATTCTTGCAGCCACCATCATATCCTGTTTGCTTGATCTCGTCCCCGGTGGCACCAGTACCATCACCATTTACACAGTAGCCTTTCTGTCATCTGTATCTGGTACCTAACACTACCATCATCCTCTCAGTCATATCACTTTCCAATCAGCTTTCATTTTCCCTGCAACTTTGCTTCTCTAGGCCTATTTCCTAGCTGTCCCTTAACCTATGAAGGTTGCTCCCAAGGTATCTGTCTTCCCAGGGAGACTCAGGAGCAGCAAGTCTTCTAAAAACAACCGAAAAGGAGACACAATGATGGGAATTTTGCTTTGACTTTCCAGCCATGTCAAAATCTTCAATAACTTTTATACTATTAAGATATCCTTTCTGTACTTTAAGATTTGATTTTACCACAATTCTAGAATTAAAATTGTAAATCTGCTATGCTTATTTTAAGGGCCGACAATGGACTTGAAAAAATAAACACACAAAGCAGTGTAACCCGACTGTCCCTTCTCATGATCTGTCTTCTGCTGTGTTCTTACCTTCCAAGGTACACAAAGCACAAACCTTGGATATGTGAATTACATGTGGCGCAATTCATCATCATTTGCACTTCCACTTTTCTCTCTCCACTGCCATGTCACTTTTGTTGTGCACAAGAGAGCAGCAAGGCTCGAGCTGACATCATGACAACTGAAAACTTATGTCTCATGTCAGTGTTAAGTACATGACAAATTAAATTTATCCTTAAGCTTTTTTGTGTTCTCATCATTTTTCACCTGTATTATATTTCAGCACATGTTTTTAATTTTTCATTTAATCCTAAAACTTGGCAATAATATCAACAGAATGCAAAATTAAAAGGTGTGCATGCTTAGTCACTCAGTGGTGTCCAACTCTGCAACTGTATGTACTGTAGCCTGCCAGGCTCCTCTATCCATGGGATTTCCCAGGTAAGAATACTAGGGTGGGTTCCTATTTTCTTCTCCAGGGGGTCTTCCCAGCACAGGGCTCAAACCCACATCTCCTACATTGGCAGGAGGATTTTTTACTACTGAGCCACCTGGGAAGCCTCAGTTTAAAACTAGTGGATAGCAAACTCCTCTTGACACTCTTGCATTGATTTAATCTCAGATAATAACTTCATCCTTATGGTTTTGATTGAAAGTATGATGCTATATTAAAATCTAAAGTATTTTTATATCTATTGATGAGTAGGCAGTTCTTTCCATAATTGTGTCCAGACTCTTAGAAGTAATAGAAATGGTCCACAAGACTCCTGTTTGATCAGCTCATTTACCATCAGTTTTTGGTGCATTTACACATCTATGTTATACTAACTAATGTGGTAACAAGTGTCCATGGGTAGGAATGGAGAAGGATTATGAATGAACTGATTATGAGAAACATCACTTTTTAAAACAAGTCAGCACACTCTCCTTTATATAAATACCTGGCATATGGTCTAAACTCAAGGAATATTAGCAGTTATCAAGTGGTTATACCAAAGCCACGGAACAGCTATGGTTGTCCGTAAAAAGAGCACACTTGAGGAGTTCCCTGGTGGTGATGTGGATAAGAATCTGCATACCAATGCAGGGGACACAGATTTAATCCCTGGTCCAGGAAGAGTCCACTTGCCGTGAAGCAATTAAGCTCATGTGTCACAACTACTAGTCTGTGAGGCACAACTACTGAAGCCTGCATGTTCTATGACCCATGAGCCACAGCTACTGAGCCCTACTCATTACTGTGCCCATGTTCCTAGAGCCTGTGCTCTGCAATAAGAGAAGCCATAGCAGTGAGAAGCCCGCTCACCACAGCTAGAGAATGCCTCCATGCAACAACAAAAACCCAGCGCAGACAAAAACAAATAATATATGAAATTTTAAAAAGCAGTATATCTGAATCAGCCAAATTAATTTTTGTTGCAAGTAATAGAAAACTCAACTCAGATAGGCATATGCAACAATCAAATCTGCTGTCTCACATAGTAATTCCAAAGTTAGTGTGGGTTCTAGGTATGGTACATCAAGGCTCCAGCCCAGCCTTGTGACAATAATCCTGGCCCTGGTCTTGGGCTGACGGAGAGGTGGCTGCAGTCACCACTGTGTCTGTGTCTGTATCACCTACAGACGCAAAAAAGTCAACAGTGCAGGAAGGAGAGAATTGTCTCTCTGTGTAATGAGCCAGAAAGCTGTTTCCAGAAGCAGGAGACTCTCTTGTGGCTCATTGGCCACGACTAGATTACATGTATATTTTAACCCACTCAGTAGCAAGGAGAGTGACCTTAGTTTATACTAATCATTGGGGTAAAATGGATTTTGGGAGTCAACTCCCAAATCCCAAATTAGTACAGAACACATTTATTTATCTGTGAAGAGACTCTACATGGAGCTTAAGTTTAGGGAAAGGGAAGTGTGTGTGTGTGTGTGTGTGTGTGTGTGAATAAAGGGGCATGATATCAGGCCTCAACCTACACTGAAATGAAAGGATAGCTCTCAAACCCAGAAAAGGAAATCAAAGAGAAGTGTATCATAGCCAGGGATCCACAGGAAGATGCAGCTTGTTTCAAATACATGCCACGGGTGTGCACATGTACGCACACACTTGCAGACTTCTCTCAGGGATCACAGGCTTCTCTCTCAGAGGTACTGAAGAAAGCTTATTCTCTGCTGCCTGCTTTAATGGGATCTGTAGATCAGGATCACCACAGGCAAATACGCACAAGATGGGTGCCCACACAGAGCAACATGACAGGTCATGAAGAGGCCTCTCCACCCGCCAAAATGCTGCCCTCAAAAACAAAGGAAATGAAATGCACAAAAACACAGAGAAATCAAACTAGCCATCTGCTTGGATGGACAAGATAACAAGCTAGCCAGCCATGGAATATGGAGTGAGTTTCTGTGCTGTCTCTCCAAGCCCCCATGGCACCCCATTCTCAGCCCAAAGACATCAGTTCCACTACTAGATAAAGCATGCCTAAAGTTTTTTTTCAAAAGTAATGCTTTTCCTAGATTCCACATATTATGCATTAATATATGATATTTGTTTTTGTCTTTCTGACCTGCTTCACTCTGTATCACAGACACTAGGTCCATCTATGTCTCTACAAATAACCCTATTTCATTTCTTTTAGTGGCTGGGTTAATATTCCACTGTAAAACATGTACCACATCTTCTTTATCCATTCATCTGTTGTTGAACATTTAGATTGTTTCCGTATCCTGGCTAATGTAAATAGTGTTGCAATAAACATTGTGGAATCTAGAAAAATGATACTGATGAATATAGTTCCAGGGCAGGAATGGAGATGCAGACTTAGAGAACGGACTTGTGGACACAGGCAGGGAAGGGGAGGGGGGGATGGCCTGGGACATTAGGATTGACATATATACACCACCATGTATAAAACAGCAAGTGGGAACCTGCTGTAAAGCACAGGAAGCTCAACTTGGTGCTCTGTGATGACCTGTGATGACTTAGAAGGGTGGGAAGAGTTGAGGGGGGAGGGAGGGAACATATGTGTACATACAGCTGATTTGCTTCATTGTACAGCAGACACACATCATTGTAAAGCAATTATATTCCAATAAAAAAAATAAAACAAAAAAATTAAATGCTTATGGGAAGTAGACTACGTTAAGCTACCAACACCTTGGTGTTAATTGTTACATCCCAGAAACTAAGTGTGCCTGAAAACAAGCAAATTTCCTAGATGGATAGCATCTTTAAAAAGGGACATGCAACTGCTCTGTCAGTTTGCTTAGATTTCCAGTAAGACAAGCATGTCTATGTAAAACACATGGAAAAATAATGTGATGATGATATTCAAACGTGTGTCCTACTTGAACCAATATGGCTGGTGGCCCTCTGGGACCTCCTCTTTCCCTGGCTTGCCTTCCAAGGGGAATTCTGGGATTGTGTTCCTCACCCCACTTCCTGCTTATCAGTGAGAGATTGGCTCCTCTCCACATTATAATGGAAATTAATCAAGACATCTCCCAAGAATCAAGTATGACTTTGGGATCATTTTAGATCCTCCTAAAGGAGTGACTGGGCTTTGCTGATGGCTCAGTGGTAAGCAATCTGCCTGCCAAAGCAGGAGACATGGGTACGACCCCTGGGTTGGGAAGATCCCTTAGAGAAGGAAATGGCAACCCACTACAGTATTCTTGGGTGATGCTAGAGGTAAAGAACCCACCTGCCAATGCAGGAGCCTCAAGAGGTGAGGGCTCAATCCCTAGGTCAGGAAGATCCCTTGAAGTAGGAAATGACAATCCACTCCAGTATTCTTGCCTGGGAAATACCATGGACAGGGGAACCTGGCAGGCTTCAGTCTATGGGACTGCAAAAGAGTCAGGCATGACTTAAGGACTGAACAACAACAAGGGAATGAATAGGAATGTGAGAACTTTGTATCAGGATATTTAGCTCAGAAATGTTTGTACTTCGTTGATGTCAAAAGGTTTTTTGATCATTCTGGAGCCCTTCTGGCTCTTGATCCTGTCTTTACTATTTGATAGCAAAGGTGTGTGTCCCCCCTCTTTACAAAGATGTAAAGAGCCAGTGTAACAAGGAAGCTTTTCTTTGGGAATAGAAGTTAGTACTTTATGTTTAGGTCAGATCGATTCTTGATCTATTATTGTTTTGTTTGCTTGATTCACTAACTTCCTAAGAGTAAGAAACTATCTAACCTTTAGAAATTGTGAATCACTATATTGTACATACATACTGTATACATACAGTATTGTACATCAATTATACTTTGATATAAATAGATAAAAAATATCTAAAGTATAAGTTCTGGGTGTTCTTATTTATATTGCAAAGGAGGGGAGGTTACTGTTGATTGAACATCTACTACATGTCTTTCATGGCTCAGTTCTGCTCACTTCTCTTGAAAGCAACCCTGTGCAATTCAGTTCTACTAGGATAAGATGATGAAGAGCTCTAGGTTCAAGCCTAGGTACTGCCCTCAAGCTGAACGACCTAGGCTGTCCTACAGAAGAAGATGATAGTAACAACACCTACCTCATGTGATTGTTGTAAAAATTAAAATCAGTGAAGGAACCTTCAAAGCTCCTAGTTCAAGTTCAGTACTGTGCAAATAATAAGAACTTAATAGAAATCTGCTGTTGTTTAATTGTTTTTCTTACTTTACCTATCAGAAAGTCGTATCTCAAAGAGACTAAGTAACTTGTCATATCTGAGAGAGGTTATTTGCCTAAGGTCACTGCATTAATAAATCATGAGAGATGGATTCAAACACTTTTTTCTAATTTCAGGTTTATCCATTTCTAGAGTCTGCATGTTTCACAAATAGTTAATATTCCTGCTGAATCATCTATTTCACTACTCTGTTCCACACAGGATAATAGGATGAAGCTCCCTAAAATTTGGAGAGCAGAAACATTTTTTTTTTTTTTTTTGGTATCTTCCTGAGTGATCTGTACTTAAGGGCCCTAAGTGGATGTTGCTGAATGCTGAATGATGGAGAGTCCATGCCTAAGACCCTGACAAACTACAATTGACTTCCTGTATCCAAGGGTTCTGCATCCAGGGATTCAGCCAATTAAAGGAATGAAATAATTTGGGGGGAAAAATTCCACTGAGTTCCAAAGAGCAAAACTTTGCCACACATTGCAATTATTTTTGCACTGTGTTAGGTATCGTAAGTAATCTAAAGCTGATTTGATGTACACAGGAGGATATACACAGGTTATAAGCAAATACTTCACCAAGTTACAGAGGGGATTTGAGCGTCCATGGAATTTGGTATCTGTGGGGGTCCTGGAGCTTAAGCCCCTTTGAATACTAAGAGGTGACTGTATTTTGTTGCTATTCTCAGTGATGACCTGAAAATGTAATATGATTGCTGTGATCTTTACTCACAAAGACCATCTCTATGTCATTTAAGACATAAGTTAGCTAGGAAAAATTGAGTTTTGCTGAATATGTTCTTCTTCCATGTTAGAGAAAGGAACGGAAGTTTCAACAGAGATTTTGGAGTGAAATTCATTTCTTTAACTCATCAGAATATATAGATAGATATATGAGATGGACCCAACTGTGATTATGTGTTGCTTTTTTTCAATAACAGCACTGGAACATTTTTGTTTTTGTTTTCTGCCCAGGGTTTACTTTCTACATCAAATATATTACGAGAGGGAGTAGGTGTGAATTATAAAATATGCAGAGCAGGCACACTTTAGGGGATACTTTGTTGAAATCTTTTTTCTTGGAGCACACCCAAAAAGACTAAGATTGCCAAAACCCTTCCTTTGGTAGAGGTTCTCATCAGTCATTCTCCACATTGTCTCCTTAGTGTTACACACGGGAACTATTGAGTTTAAGTGCTTCGACATGATAGAATCAAACAAAAGCTGGAGAACCAGAACATGGTCCTTGTCATCATGCTAATTTTATTGACATGCAATATTCGTTGTCTTTTCTATTTTTTGAAGTTTTATTATGTATTTATAGGTTTATTTCCTTCTTAAAAAAAGTCAAGATATAAATGACATGGTAAGATTCTATTTCTTTCTGGTGTCTAATATGATGATTCAGTATATGTATATACTGTGAAATGATCATCACAGTAAGTCTAGTTAACATGCATAATTACAAGTTTACAATTTTTTTTTCTTGTGGTGGAAATTATATTTTAGCTTACAGATGGATATACCAAATGGATTTGCATTTATGACACAAGGTCAAACTGAAAATGCCCAAATCAAACAATCTGCAAAGAGAAACTTGATGTGGTTCAGCTGACCTATCAGATAAGCTTGCTGTTTGATATCAGGATTTTGAAGGCATTTCAATGCATTATATTACAGATTAAAGCAAATATAATTGGTGATTTAATTTGACTATTTAAGTCACCACAAAAGAGTTGATTTGAAATATTTAAATCACCCTGGAATATAAGAATAAATGCGTAGTTTCCCTATATGTAAAGTTTTACCCCAAGTGGGAAAAAAAGACTCCCAGACAAAGTCTGGATTCTATTTAACAATAAGCAGGCTGGTATATTTTGGGGAGAGAAGTGTACTGATGTTTTCCATGGAAAATGAACTGCGTTAGAAAAGAAGTCTTGCTGGATGGATACAGGAGTAAGTGGACAGATATGTGATAATATAAATATCCTCGATAATCACGGCAACCCACTCCAGTATTTTTGCCTAGAGAATCCCCATGAACAGAGAAGCCTGATGGGCTACAGTCCATGGGGTTGCAAAGAGTTGGACATGACTCAGCGACTAAGCACAGCACAAGGAAAAGTTAATTGTATGATCCAGGCTGTGCGCGGATAGGTATTCACAGCATGTTTCTTTCAACCTTAGGTAGATTTAAAATTTTTTCAATAAAACGCTAGAAAATATATGAATGTGTGGATTAAATTTAACAAAGTAAACAACTTATTTTGTTGTTCAGTTGCCAACCCGTGTCCGACTCTGCAACCCCATGGATTGCAGCACACCAATCTCCCTTGTCTGTTGCTATCTCCAGAGCTTGCTCAAATTCATGTCCATTGAGTCAGTGATGCTATCTAACCATCCCATCTTCTGCCACCCCCTTCTCCTTTTTCCTTCAATCTTTCCCAGCATCAGGATCTTTTCCAATGAGTCTGCTCTCTGTGTCAGGTGGCCAAAGTATTGGAGCTTCAGCATCAGTCTATCCAATGAATATTCAGGACTGATTTCCCTTAGGATTGACTGCTTTGAGCTCCTTGCAGTCTAAGGCACTCTCAAGCCTTCTTCAGCACCACAATTAGAAACTATCAGTTCTTCCATGCTCAGCCTTCTTTATGGTCCAACTGACACATCTGTACACAACTACTGAAAAAAATTGCTTATAGTCAGATTTAATAGAAGAGTCTAAAAAAATGCATGTGTTATAGGAAGTCTCACTGTAAGTGAACTTGATACATGAAAATGTGGAATTAATGGTATTGACTGCAGTTTATTGAGTGCTTAGTATGTACAAACTGCTTATTAAACATTATCTAATTTTGTTGTTGTTTAGTTGCTAAATCATGTCTGACTCTTTGCAACCCCATGCACTGTAGCCCGCCAGGCTCCTCTGTCCATGAAAAATTTCCAGGCAAGAATACTGGAGTGGGTTGCCATTTCGTTCTCCAGTGGATCTTCCAGACCCAGGGATTCTGAACCCATCTCCTGCATTGCAGGCGGATTCTTTACTGCTGAGTCACTGGGGAAGCCCATTATCTAATTTAATGTAATACAATTACTATTTGAAGTACATATTATTATCCTTATTCCACAAGTTAAGAAAAGATATAATAAGGTTACAGGACTTGCAGGAAAGTGTATATCCAGTAAGTGGCACAGTTGAGAGGCAAACCGCATAAGTCACTGCACTCCAGGAAAGGGAAATCTGTTATTATTAAAGTTACTTTATTTGGCTGTGTCAGATCTTAGTTGCAGCTTGTGGGATCTTCATTGCCATGAGAGAGATCTATTCCCCAGACTAGGGATTGAACCTTGGCCTCCTGCATTGGGAGTGTGAAATCTTAACCACTGGACAACCAGGTAAGTGCCCAGGAAAAAGACATTTAAATTAGAGACGTTTAGAGATTAAATTTTCCCACTCCATGGTACAAATGACACAAAGGGGAAGTAGCACTAGAACCCCAGAATTTCTACTCTTTGATCAAGGCTTTTGCCACAAGTCATACTATCTCTCAAGGTACAGTTTTTTTGTTTTTGTTTTTTTCACAAAATGGATTCACTGTAGGATTCCTTTAAGTAACAGATTTCTACAATGTACTCCAAGTATCATACAATACAGCAGAATTTGATCTGTATACTTTTTTCATGTATTGTATATGTCTTAAACAGCAGCACCAAGATGCTATGAACAGTATGTCCAAAAATGTAAATTTGCCTGAAGTTTTGAATGTACTGAAATTGTGAACACTTCCCCGGTGAAAGAAACACACAAAATTCTAAAATAAATATGGATTGCATCCATCCATTTGAGTGAAAATGCAATAATTCTGATAATTATGGATTTTTTTTTCATAGTTTAATTCCAAATCCAGGTCGTTGTGGGATTTTTTTTTTTTTAAGCAATGACTGATTTATACAGTGCAAAGCACCAAAAGGAAAAAAAGTGAATGTAGAAAAGGGAAGTTGAACATCAAAAGACAAAGTGGGCGTATTCACATCCTTTCCTCCACTTGTGTTCCCTCCAGCTTATATCTTCAATTCTGTTCCCAAAATTCTGCCATGGGAGTGTGGCAGCACTGAAGAAATGAAGAGACCCACTAAAGCTCTCAGGTTTTAAGTCCTCAGCAGATGTGCATCTGCTCTAGTGCTATTGGTCAAATGTTCGGTAGTTGGGGAATAAGAAATCCTGGGTTTAACCTGTGGGCCCACCACTCACTAGTGGAGTATAATGAAGCTCTTTATCTTCTGAGTTATTCTTCCATCAGTCATAAAATAACTTACCTCACCGGATTATTTCCAGCACTGAAAGAAAATGGGTTTATACATTGAAAAGAGAAAGTGTTAGTCGTTCAGTCGTGTCCGACTCTTTTCGATCCCATGGACTGTAGCCCCCCCAGGCTCCTCTGTCCAAGGGATTCTCCAGGCAAAATTCCTGGAATGGGTTGCCTTGCCCTTCTCCAGAGGATTTCCCTGACCCAGAGATGGAACCCAGGTCTGCATTGCAGGCAGATTCTTTACCATCTGAGCCACCAGGGAAGCCCCTTTATATTTTGAAAATAAAATGACACAATCATAAAAAGTAAGACCATGCAATGAACAGTTCTTGAATTTTGCAATTTGTTTTTGCCATTTTCTGTAAGGCATAATTATGTTTCCATTGTTTTGTGGAAAAATGGAATTATGTTTCCATTGTGATGAAACTAGGAGCAAACTTCTGTGATTTCAGAATAAAGAAGACAGTTCTTTATGGGTGTCTTGCATAGCTGCACACATTTCAAGTGAGACGCTGATTTCCTCTATTATGGACTATCTTTTCAAAGATTTTGGTATAGTTAACAGCCTTGAAAGACAGAGGTAGTGACTATCTCTGGAGCAAAGAACAGTCATGCTTAGTGTCCTGTATAAAAGGTTTGGGTTCTCTAACCTCAGGGTCCTTTACTCCCATAATGCAATCCACTGCATGTCTCTGACCCAGGAGTTTTGTGTCTTCTATCAGTCTTCATGAAACTGTTGTTGTTCAGTCACTAACTCGTGTCTGACTTTTTACAACCCGTGGACTGTGGCATGCCAGACTCCTCTGTTTTCCACTGCCTCCTGGAGATTGCTCAAACCCATGTCCATTGAGTCAGTGATGTTATCTAACCATCTCTTCCTCTGCTGCCCCCTTCTCCTTTTGCCTCAGTCTTTCCCAGCAACAGGGTCTTTCCAATAAGTCAGTTCTTCACATCAGGTGGCCCAAGTGTTGGAGCTGGAGCTTCAGCTTCAGCGTCCTTCCAATGAATATTCAGGGTTGATTTCATTTAGGATTGACAGGCTTGATCCTTGCTGTCCAAGGGACTCTCAAGAGTCTTCTCCAGCACCGCAACTTGAAGGCATCAGTTCTTCCACGCTCAGCCTTATTTCCCTGGAGAAGAAAATGGCAACCCACTCCAGTATTCTTGCCTGTAAAATCCCATGGACAGAGGAGCCTGGTGGGCTACATTTCATGGGGTTGCAAAGAGTTGAACATGACTGAGCAACTGGGCACACCAGCCTTCTCTATGGTCCAACTCTCACATCTGTACATGACTACTGGAAAACCATAGCTTTAACTATATGGACCTTTGTCAACAAAGTGATAGCTCTGCTTTTTAATACACTGTCTAGGTTTGTCATAGCTTTCCTTCCAAGGAGCAAGCATCTTTTAATTTCATTACTGTAGTCACTGTCCTCAGTGATTTTGGAGCCCAAGAAAATAAAATCTGTCATTACTTCCACTTTTCCCACTTCTATTTACCATGGAGGAGGGCATGGAAACCCACTCCAGTATTTGTGCCTGGAGAATCCTCTGGACTGAGGAACCTGGCGGGCTACAGTCCAAAGGGTTGAAAAGAGTCAGACACGACTGAAGTGACTTAGCAACAGCAGCAGATGGGACCAGATGCCATGACCTTAGCTTTTTAAGATTGTGTTTCAAACCAGCTTTTCCACTCTCCTCTTTCACCCTCATCAAGAGGTTCCTCTTCACCTTCTGCCATTAGAGTGGTATTATCTGCATTACTTAGGTTGTTGATATTTCTTTTCTTTTTTTTAGGTTGTTGATATTTCTCACAGAAATCTTGATTCCAGCTTGGGATTCATCCAGCCTGACATTTTGCATGATGTACTCTGCATAAAAATTAAATAAGCAGGGTGACACTATACAGCCTTGTTGTACTCCTTTCCCAGTTTGGAACCAGTCCATTGGTCCATGTCTGGTTCTAACTGCTGCTTCTTGACTCACATACGACCTCCTCGGGAGACAGGTAAGGTGGTCTGGTACTTTCATCTCTCTAAGAATTTTGCAGTTTGTTGTGACCTACACAGTCTAATGCTTTAGCATAGTCAATGGAGCAGAAGTATGTATTTTCCTGGAATTCCCTTCCTGTCTCCATGATTCAACGAGTTGACAATTTGATCTATAATTCCTCTGCCTCTTCGAAGCATAGCTTATACATCTGGAAGCTCTAGGTTCATGTACTGCTGAAGCCTAGCTTGAAGGATTTTAAGCATAACCTTGCTAGCATGTGAAATGAGTACAACTGTAAGGGAGTTTGAACATTCTTTGGCATTGCCCTTCTTTGAGATGGGAATGAAAACTGACCTTTTCCCATCTTGTGACCACTGCTGAGTTGTCCAAATTTGCTGACATATTGAGTGGGGCACTTTAACAATATCATCTTTTAGGATTTGAAATAGCTCAGCTGGAATTCCATCATCTCCACTGGTTTTGTTCCTATTAATAACAATGTTGCCTAAGGCCCACTTGACTTTGCAATGCAGGATGCTCCACTCGAGGTGAGTGACCATACTCATGTTATTCAGGTAATTAAGACCTTTTTTGTATCACTCTTCTGTGTAGTCTTGCCACCTCTTCTTCATCTCTTCTGCTTCTCTTAGGTCCTTCCTGTTTCTGTCCTTTATCATGCCCATCCTGGCATGAAATGTTTTCTTGATATGTCTAATTATCTTGAAGAGATCTCTAGTTTTTCCCATTCTATTGTTTCCCTCTATTTCTTTGCATTGTTCATTCAAGAAAGCCTTCCTTTATCTTCTTGCTATTTTCTGGAACTCTGCGTTCAGTTGGTTATATCTTTCCCTTTCTCCCTTGCCTTTAACTTCTCTTCTTTCCTTTTTTTTTTTTTTTTTTTAATTTTTAAAGTTATTTTTAAAGCCTCCTCAGACAGTCATTTTGCCTTCTTGCATTTCTTTTCCTTGTGGATCATTTTGGTCACTGCCTCCTGAACAATGTTATTAATCTTAATCCATAGTTCTTCAGGCACTCTGTCTACCAGATCTAATCCCTAAATCTATTCGTCACCTCCACTGTATAATCATAAGGGATTTGTTTTAGATCATTCCCGAATGACCTAGTGATTTTCCCCTACTTTCTTAATTTAAGCCTGAATTTTGCAATAAGGAGCTCCTGATCTGAGGCACAGTCAACTCCAGATCTTGTTTTTGCTGACTTTAGAGCTTTTCCATCTTTGGCTGCTAAGAACATAATCAATATGATTTCAGTGTTGTCCATATGGTGATGTCCATGTGTAGAGCTCTTGGGTTGTTGGAAAAGCATGTTTGCTGTGACCATCATGTTGTCTTGACAAAGTCTGCTAGCCTATGGCAGGCTAATTTCTTTGTTGGCAGGAAAAATAAAATCTCAGATCCTTCAAAGTTCTTGATAAGAAGTTGGGATGTATAACAGAGACAAAACTCATTTGCCTCTCATGTCTTGAGACCAGGATTACAAAATATCTATCATCTTTTTGGGAGAATAGGAAGCACGTGGTAGGGATAAACACAACGCTCTGTGGCCACACTGTCTGGGTTCTATTAATGTCTAGGGCTCTTTTTAGTTTGAATTCCTCCAGAAACAAACTCTAAGATAAGGATATGAGAGAAAACAGTTTATTTGGGATGTAATCCCAGAAATCACTGGTAGCAACTAAGGAGATTAAAAAGGGGGGGGGGGGGGAGGGAGGAGCCAAGGCGGTGGAGGAATAGGGCGGGAAGACCACTTTCTCCCCTGCAAATTCATCAAAAGGACAATTGAACGCAGAGCAAACTTCACAAAACAACTTCTGATCGCCAGCTGAGGGCATCAGGTGCCCAGAAAAGCAGCCCATTGTCTTCGAAAGGAGGTAGGACAAAATATAAAAGATAAAAAGAGAGACAAAAGAGCTAGGGACGGAGACAGAAAGAGAAATTAAGGAAACAATACCATTCACCATTGCAACAAAAAGAATAAAATACTTAGAAATATATCTACCTAAAGAAACAAAAGACCTATACATAGAAAACTATAAAACACTGATGAAAGAAATCAAAGAGGACACAAACAGATGGAGAAATACATGATGTTCATGGATTGCCAGAATCAATATTGTCAAAATGGCTATTCTACCCAAAGCAATCTATAGATTCAATGCACTCCCTATCAAGCTACCAACGGTATTTTTCACAGAACTAGAACAAATAATTTCACAATTTGTATGGAAATACAAAAAATCTCGAATAGCCAGAGTAATCTTGAGAAAGAAGAATGGAACTGGAGGAATCAACCTGCCTGACTTCAGACTCTACTACAAAGCCACAGTCATCAAGACAGTATGGTACTGGCACAAAGACAGAAATATAGATCAATGGAAAAGAATAGAAAACCCAGAGATTAATCCACGGACCTATGGACACCTTATCTTCAACAAAGGAGGCAAGGATATACAATGGAAAAAAGACAACCTCTTTAACAAGTGGTGCTGGGAAAACTGGTCAACCACTTGTAAAAGAATGAAACTAGAACACTTTCTAACACCATACACAAAAATAAACTCAAAATGAATTAAAGATCCAAATGTAAGAACAGAAACTATAAAACTCCTAGAGGAGAACATAGGCAGAACACTCTCTGACACAAATCACAGCAGGATCCTCTATGACCCATCTCCCAGAATATTGGAAATAAAAGCAAAAAATAAACAAATGGGACCTAATGAAACTTAAAAGCTTTTGCATAACAAAGGAAACTACATGCAAGGTGAAAAGACAGCCCTCAGATTGGGAGAAAATAATAGCAAATGAAGCAACAGACAAAGGATTCATCTCAAAAATATACAAGCAACTCCTGCAGCTCGATTCCAGAAAAATAAATGACCCAACCAAAAAATGGGCCAAAGAACTAAACAGACATTTGTCCAAAGAAGACATACAGATGGCTAACAAACACATGAAAATGTGCTCAACATCACTCAGTATCAGAGAAATGCAAATCAAAACCACAATGAGGTACCATTACAGGCCAGTCAGGATGGCTGCTATCTACAGGCCAGTCTACAAGCAATAAATGCTGGAGAGGGTGTGGAGAAAAGGGAACCCTCTTACACTGTTGGTGGGAATGCAAACTAGTATAGCCGCTATGGAGAATAGTGTGGAGATTTCTTAGAAAACTGGAAATAGAACTGCCATATGACCCAGCAATGCCACTTCTGGGCATACACACCGAGGAAACCAGATCTGAAAGAGACACGTGCACCCCAATGTTCATCGCAGCACTGTTTATAATAGCCAGGACATGGAAGCAACCTAGAGGCCCATCCGCAGATGAATGAATAAGGAAGCTGTGGTACATATGCACCATGGAATATTACTCAGCCATTAAAAAGAATTCATTTGAATCAGTTCTAATGAGATGGATGAAACTGGAGCCCATTATACAGAGTGAAGTAAGCCAGAAAGATAAAGAACATTACAGCATACTAACACATATATATGGAATTTAGAAAGATGGTAATGATAACCCTATATGCAAAACAGAAAAAGACAGATGTACAGAACAGACTTTTGGACTCTGTGGCAGAAGGCGAGGGTGGGATGTTTTGAGAGAACAGCATCAAAACATGCATATTGTCTATGGTGAAACAGATCACCAGCCCAGGTTGGATGCATGAAACAAGTGCTCGGGGCTGTTGCACTGGGAAGACCCATAGGGATTGGGTAGAGAGGGACGTGGGAGGGGGGATTGGGATGGGGAATACATGTAAATCCATGGCTGATTCATGTCAAAGTATGACAAAACCCACTACAATATTGTAAAGTAATTAGCCTCCAACTAATAAAAATAAATGGAAAAAAAAGGGGGGTGGGGAGGGAAGATTGCCCAAAAATGATGAAGTTTTAAGTTTGTTATGACTATGGGTAACAAAGGTGTAATTCCACTCAGAAACTCTTAGTAGAGAATATAGAACATGTGCCTGAGGGGTGAGGGATTCGAGATATTTTATACCAAATCCCATTCATCATTGATTGAGGGCTTCTGGGAGGAGCTTGGGGCAGATTCTAGGCTTTTCAGGCCTGTCTTGCATGCAGCAAAATATACACAGAGTGACCTGCAGCAGGCCCTGGCAGTTAGAAGTATGGCCTGGGTATGCACTACATTGATAAGGCCAAGGAACTATAGTTGGCACACCCACAGCCTTTGCTACAGACATCCTCTATCAATATATTCTTAGGCGGTCAATCTACCTGTTTAAGCCCTAGTTTCCTCCTCCATAAAATGCTAATAATAATAGCTGTAACCACCTAGGGTTGAGAGAAGGATTCCAAATTCAATCCATGTAAAATACTTAAAGTATGTCATAGTATTTCCTAAGCACATAACAAAATGTTGGCTATTGTTATAGAAGAAGATGACATTTATTGATTGATTAGTATTTCCATATCATTTTTGGATATTCTGGAGGTGAACTTCAAATGCCCATACATCAAGAAGTCTGATTTTAGTAATTGCCTGTGATGGACTCTTAACAGATTCAAAGTGTATTTATATTTTCGGTTTGTCAAGGGCCAACACTGGCTGTCTCATGGCAGGTACCAAGAAAGACGTGTTTAAAACTTATTATTCCTATTTAAACTTTCTTAGAGAATTTTATGGAGCTAAGCATTTCTGAACTCTTTAATTTGAAGATTTAATGCTTTGTCAGAGAGACTAATTAAACCTCACTTGAAATGTCAGTAACACAGCAGTTTTAAACTCAATTTTCTATTCTTCTATTATGGGAATGAGAATATAAAAGAGAAGTATACTTTAAACTCAATTTTCTAGCATTATGTATCATTTATGTCAGGCTCCTACAAATCAGCATTGTGGTAACTATGGAATTCACCAAAGGAAAACACTCAAGCATTTTAGTAATCCTCTTGGTAAAATTCTGCTGTTATGCTAAACACAAGAGAAGGAAATCAGTTTACCAAGGAACAGACATATTTATGGAAACCAGCTCTTCAAAGGTCTATGCATTCATGCATGTGTGCTCAGTCACTTCAGTCATGTCTAACTCTACAGATCCTATGGATTATAACTTGCCAGGCTCCTCTGTCCCTGGAATTCTCCAGGCAAGAATACTGGAGTGGGTTGCCATGCCCTCCTCCGGGGACTCTTCCAGACCCAGGGATCAAACCTGTATCTTATGCACTGGAGGTGGATTCTTTACTGCTGAGGGAAGACCTCAAAGGACTACAGATTTGCCTATTTCCTAATCTAATAAAATCCTTGATCTCCATTACCTTTGGTTGTCCCCAAACAGTCCTCTTGCCTTGGTCTGCTTTGACTTTTAATCCCTTATTAACAGAATTCTCACTTATATATATGTATTAATGTGTCTTTATATTAATACTTTTAAGTTTTTATGTTAAGTCTTTATATTAAGGAAATTGTCTCGAGCATTTTGCCCAAACTCCTTTTTCACTTTTGCAGTTGCTAATTTAGATATTATTTTCTATGTCTAAATATGAGCTATATTAATGCAGTATATATGTGGATATTTTTTAAAAGTTAAGAAAATTGTAATCTTTCCATAAATATCTTACCAGTGTTTAGACTGAAAGATTTTGACAGTTTTAATGAGATGTTTTATTTTAAGGTACTTCTTTTTTTCCAAATTTAAATGTTTTACATTTGAATTCTATTATATGGTACTTAGTTTTATTACAGACCAAGAAAAGTTAGAAAAACCTGTAGTCATTCTTTTCTTCAATTAGTCAACTTAAAAAAATTTTTTTGATGTCTTACTTTCCTATAAAATGTTTCTAAGTAGGAGGTAGAATAAAATTTCCTATAAACTTAATTCATATATACTATAGTATTGTTTTCTTAATCTGTTATTCACAAAGCAATATAATAATTGCAAGGGACAGAAATGGTCTGGGAAGATAAAACTGTAAATGATAAAATAAGACAATTTTAAGTGAAACTGTTTTCTTTCTTTTTCCTTTTTTTTGTTTCAATTGCAGTGGTTTTTGTCATACATTGACATGGAACAGCCATGGATTTACATGTGTTTCCCATCCCGATCCCCCCGCCCGCCTCCCTCTCCATCCCATCCCTCTGGGTCTTCCCAGTGCACCAGGCCTGAGCACTTGTCTCATGCATCCAACCTGGGTTGATGATCTGTTTCACCCTTGATAATACACTTGTTTCAATGCTGTTCTCTTTGACCATCCCACCCTCGCCTTCTCCCACAGAGTCCAAAAGTCTGTTCTGTACATCTGCGTCTCTTTTTCTGTTTTGCATATAACGTTATCGTTACCATCTTTGTAAATTCCATATATATGTGTTAGTATACTGTACTGGTCTTTATCTTTCTGGCTTACTTCACTCTGTATAATGGGCTCCAGTTTCATCCATCTCACTAGAACTGATTCAAATGAATTCTTTTTAATGGCTTAGTAATATTCCATGATGTATATGTACCACATCTTCCTTATTCATTCATCTGCGGATGGGCATCTAGGTTGCTTCCGTGTCCTGGCTATTATAAACAGACTATAGCATTATTTTTATTTCTTGAATTTTCTAGCCATTTTCTTCCTCTCTCAGTATCATTTTAATAAAACATATTGCTATAGATAATATGAATCAAATGTTTTATCTTAAAAAACAGACCATTAGGAAGAAAAAATAAATAAAATTCATGATTTAACTGATGCTCTTAATAAGAAAGCACATAAATCAAGTTAAAAAATATGTCCAAGTTGTATTACAGATTTATGGATGTTAAAAAATTATTTTAAATGTTTTAAGTAGTCTGTGTATATACATACTTATAAAAATAATATATCTTTATTAATTTGGTAATAACTTTGAAATATCTTTGCTGCATTTATTTAAATTTTTAAAATTATTCTGACTTCTGAAATGTAAATATCAATTCATATGCTCTGAAAATGGATTTCAATCCTTACTTTTTCTTTGAATTCCTCCTTGGACATTAAACTCCATTTTAAAAAGTCAACATTTATTTAATCTTTTATTTCTTTTTTTTAAAATTGAAGTGTAGTAGATTTACAGTGTTGTGTTAGTTTAAGCTGTACTACACAGTGAGTCAGTTATACACATACTTACATTTTTTTTTTCAGATCCTTTTCCCTTATAGATAATCATAAAATATTGAGTATAGTTCCCTGTACTGTACAGTAAGTCCTTATTGCTTTACTTATTAATGCTATGGTGTTCACTGACCAAAGCTTACTGTGTGCTAAGCTCCAGGAATAACAAGGTAAAACAGCATGCTTCTTGGTAATCAAATAATGCCACCAAATAATAATAATATTAAAAATAATAATAGTTCGGTTCAGTTCAGTTCAGTCGCTCGGTTGTGTCTGACTCTTTGCGACCCCATGAATCGCAGGATGCCAGGCCTCCCTCTCCATCACCAACTCCCGGAGTTTACTCAAACTCGTGCCCATAGAGTCGGTGATGCCATCGAGCCATCTCATCCCCTGTTGTCCCTTTCTCATCCTGCCCCGAATCCCTCCCAGCATCAGGGTCTTTTCCAGTGAGTCAATTCTTCACATGAGGTGGCCAAAGTATTGGAGTTTCAGCTTCAGCATCAGTCCTTCCAATGAACACCCAGGACTTACCTCCTTAAGGATGGACTGGTTGGATCTCCTTGCAGTCCAAGGGACTCTCAAGAGTGTTCTCCAACACCACAGTTCAAAAGCATCAATTTTTCGGCGCTCAGCTTTCTTCAGAGTCCAACTCTCACATCCATACATGACCACTGGAAAATCCATAGCCTTGACCAGATGGACCTTTGTTGGCAAATTGATGTCTCTGCTTTTTAATATGCTATCTAGGTTGGTCATAACCTTCCTTCCAAGGAGTAAGCATCTTTTAATTTCATGGCTGTAGTCACCATCTGCAGTGATCTTGGTGCCCCAAAAAATAAAGTCAGCCACTGTTTCTACTGTCTCCCCATCTATTTCCCATGAGGTGACGGGACCAGATGCCATGATCTTACTTTTCTGAATGTTAAGCTTTAAGCCAACTTTTTCACTCTCCTCTTTCACTTTCATCAAGTTCCTCTTCACTTTCTGCCATAAGGGTGGTTTCATCTGCATATCTAAGGTTATTGATATTTCTCCCAGCAATCTTGATTCCAGTTTGTGCTTCTTAGAGCCCAGTGTTTCTCATGATGTACTCTGCATATAAGTTAAATAAGCAAGGTGACAATATACAGCCTTGATATACTCCTTTTCCTATATGGAAACAGTCTGTTGTTCCATGTCCAATTCTAACTGTTGCTTCCTGACCTGCATACAGTTTCCTCAAGAGGCAGTTCAGGTGGTCTGGTATTCCCATCGTTTTCAGAATTTTCCACAGTTTATTGTGATCCACATAGTGGAAGGCTTTGGTGTAGTCAATAAAGCAGAAATAGTTGTTTTTCTGGAACTCTCTTGCTTTTTCGATGATCCAGCGGATATTTGGCAATTTGATCTCTGGTTCCTCTACCTTTTCTAAAACCAGCTTGAACATCTGGAAGTTCTCGGTTCACGTATTGCTGAAGCCTGGCTTGGAGAATTTTGGGCATTACTTTACTAGCGTGTGAGATGAGTGCAATTGTGCAGTAGTTTGAACACTCTTTGGGATTGCCTTTCTTAGGAACTGGAATGAAAACTGAACTTTTCCAGTCCTGTGACCACTGCTGAGTTTTCCAAATTCGCTGGCATACTGAGTGCAGCACTTTCACAGCATCATTTTTCAGGATTTGAAATAGCTCAACTGGAATTCCATCACATCCACTAGCTTTGTTCGCAGGGATGCTTTCTAAGGCCCAGTTGACGTCACATTTTAGTAGTAATCAAATAATGCTACTGAAAAAGCCCATAGGAGACAAGTGTGATAAGTGCCATGTGCAGAAGCTACCTGACTTCCCCAGTGGCTCAGGGATAAAGAATCCACCTGCAACATAGCAGCCACAGGAGATGCAGGTTCGATCCCTGGGTTGGGAAGATCCCCTGGAGGAGGGCAACCCACTCCAGTATTCTGGCCTGGAGAATCCCATGGACAGAGGAGCCTGGTGGGGGACAGTCCATGGTGTCACAAAAAAATTGCACAAGCCTGAAGCAACTTAGCACACACTCACAAAGGCTACCAGGTACTTTGAGAGCATTTCTAGAGAGACCAGACATATCCTATAGAGAAATAGAGAGAGGACTTCCTTGAGGAAGAGACATCTGAATTGAGATCTGAGGGATGCATAGGAGTCAGACATAAAATAATGATTTTGGCTGCATTTCTGTCTGTAACTTTAGAGTTTCAACACAGGAATCTGTATCCAGATTTCAAAATTAAGATGAACCACATGTTGCAATTAGTGACCCCAACCCTCTTGGTTTTACTGGAGACGTACACTACAACTATCTGCATCTTAAATTACTCTTCTATTAATAAAACAAATGACAGTCTCAGCTCTATTTCTGAGAAGATTCTTCTAAGTATAAAATGAAATACAGTATATGTGTTCCCCCCCCCCAACATGATAGAGGTTGAAGCAAGTACTATTTATTATTTCTCTGTGATCTCCATTATTTTTTTATTTTCACATGGCAAGTGGGAAAATAAGTCCATTCTTTAGAGCCAAGGATTATTTGTCCTCCACAACTAAAACTCTAATTGTTCCCATCCAATGGTTTATTAGCAGTAATTTTTAGTAAGTGCTTCCCTGATAAATCTGTCTCCTAGACACAGAATAAAGTAGAACAGATCTTATTCTTCCTTAACGCTATAAAGCTAAAGACTATAGCAAAAATGATCAATATAAACAACATATCACCAAGAGTGTAAGTAAATTTGTTGTTCATTCATTCATTCATTTGTTCATTCAGTGTTTAGCTCTAAGGATAGTAGGAAAAACAAGACAATAAAGATAGAAGTGGTCCCTGCCTTCATAGAGCTAATAATCTAGGTCTAGTAGTCAAATGTTGTGCATATTTGTAAGATGTGTGTTTGATTTCAGGAACATGAAGCTAAGAACTACTATTTGTTACATAAATCATACATAAATTTGTTACATAAATCATAAGGCCAGTGATTCCATCACTTGATTCCACAAGTAGTGGAAGATACCTGAGTTGTTTGCATTGCTACTTCCCACTGTCTGGCAAATGTCCTGGCTGGAATTTGTCTAGATTCCAAACTGGCAACCATACCCCAACTCCTCTTACTGAAGGGGTAAGAGGATCCCCCTTGGGAATAGGTTAGGCTTC
This sequence comes from Dama dama, assembly GCF_033118175.1. NCBI lineage: Eukaryota > Metazoa > Chordata > Mammalia > Artiodactyla > Cervidae > Dama > Dama dama. Next base: position 6,887,295 of record NC_083715.1, on the reverse strand, counting down.
TTGGGAGGCAGGTCATTATGTCAGTGGGAGATTTAAGGTCCAGCTCGATGCACTGTGTAGTAGAAGCCTCTCTTGGCAGACCCACATGCCCACTGGACTCTGAGTAAGCTCTGTAGGAGAGAAAAAGACAAAGTAGGTATCCTCAACAGCTCAGCTTGCAGCCAGCCACACTCAGCATCCTTAAAATGCCACAGGAAACGTCAGCTCATTTCTGGAAAGTCATCCACTGACTAACGCAAGTTGAAAAGAACCTCAGAAACTGAGGAGGCTACTACCTACTTTGAAGGACAGAGCCTCAAAACAAGGCTATGAAATTGCACCTGCAAAAGGACTACCACTGTCAAAGCTCTAGTTGCATCAGAAAAATAAAGAATGCAAAATGTGTGTTTGGTGACACTTCCGTCCCCTCTTTCTTCATCATCTCCTGCCTTTCTTCCCTCCCTGATGGCCAGGATCCTAGTGCATGTACTGGCTGTCCAGTCTCTACAGGGACCCCTGTACATGTGTGCTTGTGTGTGTGCTCAGCTTTGTCTGACTCATTGTGATCCTACGGACTATAGACTGCCTGGTTTTTCTATACATGAGATTTTCCAGGCAAGAATACTGGAGTGGGTTGCTATTTTCTTCTCCAGGGGATCTTCCCAACCCAGGGATTGAATCCATGTCTTCTGCATCTCTTGCGTGGCAAGTGGATTCTTTGCCTCTTCAGCCATCTAGGAAGTCTGACATATTTTGAGGCTAATCGAATCCTGCTTTAATAAAAGTTAATTCCATTCCTTATGGGTCCCATTTTTTTTTTTTTCTACATGAAAGAGAATAATCTGAAAAACCCATTTTGATAAATTGTTAGTGGTGATCATAGATTTAGGACAGTGTCTGGCATATAAATGCTTCCTGAGAATATAAACACATCTGGTAATCTCTCTAGTCCGTATGTACATATTCTAACAGAGGCTACTTGGAGACAATAATTAAACTCCAGAGAAAGACAATACAATTTAAATAATCCAGTTCTAGATATGAGTTATATTTGAGGGTATATCACCCATTTACTAATTTTGTACTCTCACATAATTTTAGCATATGTTTTAATGAACTTGGTCCTATGGGCTAAATTGACATTCTGTGAATGTATATTGAGGCCAAAGTACACTGCTGGAAATTTAAGCTTTGTCCATGAGGTTGACTATTTCTGGGCACCGGTGCAAACCCCAGAAATAAAAATTAGTTACATGTTCTCATTAGAGATGACTTGAGTTAAATAGTATACTCTCAGAGTAAATTTATCATCTATTCAACAGTGAGTTCTTACAAAAAGCCTCGGAGTAAATATAGTCTTTTAAATATAAAAAGTGGGGAATGTTGACAGCTGCCAAGCCCGTGTAGTCTCTACACATTTACATGCTGAGCAAACATGTCAATCAGTCTGCCTGACCTACTCATGCCCTTTTCCTGAGAACCTGTTTCCATTGCTTCTGGTGAATGGGCAGCAAGCCATTTGACCTCATCCTCCTGACCCCAGCTGATTGCAACAGGGATGAAAGAGACAGACAGAAAGAGAAGAGTCAAGTCAGTAGGTATTGAGAGAGACACTAGTGAGCATGTGGCTCCAGGGAGAGAAAAACGAGAGAAAGAGTGAGAGCACACATCTTGATTCAAGAGAGCTTTCCAAGTCCCCTTCTTTGGATTCTGTGAATGGCTCAGATACACTCCCTATCTCAAGCCTGTGAGATAATCTGTGTAACAGAGAAGGCTGGTTTCCATTGCAGGACTATCCAATAGAAATATTGGAATGGCCAAAAAGTTCATTTGGGTCTTAAGTATTATGGGAAAAAACCCAAATGAATTTTGGGCCAACCCAATAGAACACAAGCCACATATGTAATTTAAAATTTTCTAGTAGCCTTGGTAAAAAAGTAAAAAGAAACAGGTGAAATTAATTCTAACAACATGGTTTATTTAGCCCAATTATTCACAAATTCACATTCTTGCCATTTTAACATGTAACCACTAAAAGTTATCAATGAGATATTCATACCCTTTCATTCATGCTAAAGTCACCAAAGCCTGGTATGCACCTTATGCTTATAGCACATTTCAGTTTGGATGAACCACATTCCCAGCATCCAATACCCACATGTGTCTGGTGGCTACCATATTGGATCCCAAAGACAGAGCAATCATTGGACAACAGTTACGCTCTTAAGGACCTCAGTTCCTGGCTACTTTGCATCTAGGAAGGGCCCAGTGACTAGATATTGCCAAAAACTTGGGAATAGAAGTTATGTATGTCACTTCTAAACTAAGGTGAAACCCGTGTGGCTTCTTCACTCTCTGCCCCCTTTCCCAAGCTTGATGCAAATGAACATGCAGCCTATGAAAGCTGGCGCAAGAAGGAAAAAGTGTGGGTCCTTGGATCATCACTTTGAGGAAAGCCTGCCATCAATCAAACAATTTTGCTTTGGATATTACACAAGTAAGAAACAAACTTCTTTTTTTGCTTGAACAGCTAGAAAATTTGGGGGTTTGTTTGTTTAGCCATTAGCCTACACACTCTAATATGTCCGTATTTTTCTGTACTAGTGTTAAACGCTTTTCCTATTTCTTTCAGCAAGTGATACCCTAACATACATGCACAAGTACTTGGGTACACACATGTGCAAAAGTACTGACACAGTAGCTACTTACCTTTGGGTTTTGCAGATGAGCAATTCATCTATGTATGTTTTACACAGGACATATTTAGGCTACAAAATTTTGTCCCAAGATACAAACCACAAAGCTCAGAGAAACACATGTGAAAAAAAGCTTCATGACACAGGATTTGGGGATGACTTGTTGAGTATTGCCTGTAAAGTTACAGACAATAAAAGATAAAATAGACAAATTGAACTTTATCAGAATGAAAATTTTTGTGCGTCATAAGACACTACTAACAGACTAAAAGATAATCCACAGAATGGGAGAAATTATGTACAAATTATATATATATATATATATATATATATATATATAATATGATAAGGGATTAGTATAAAGAGTATGTAGAGAATTCCTAATACTCAAGAAGAAAAAACAAACAAAAATTCAAAAGTAGACAAAGGGACTTAAATAGACCTTTTTCCCAGGAAGATATACAAATAACAAACAAGCTCACTAAAAGATGCCCAACATCATTAACAGTTGTTGTTCATTTGTTAAGTCGTGTCTGACTCTTTTCAACCCTATGGTCTGCAGCATGTCAGGCTTCCTTGTCTGTTATGATCTCCAAGAGTTTGCTCACACTCATGTCTATTGAGTCAATGATCCCATCCAACCATCTCATCCTCTGTTGTCCCCTTCTCATTCTGCCTTCAATCTTCCCCAGCATCAGGGTCTTTTCCAATGAGTCATTACATAAATGCAAATCAAAATCTCACACTTCACACACATTAAGATGGAAAATAACAAGTGTTGATGAGAGTGTAGAGAAATTGGAACACTTGCGCACTGTTGGTGGGAATGTATTAATAAGATGGTACACCACTATGGAAAACAAAATGGCAGTACTTTATAAGATTAAAATTAGAATTACCAATGATCCAGCAATTCTACTTCTGGGTGTGTACCCAAATGAATTGAAAGAATGGTCTTGAAGAGATATTTGTATAACCATATTCATAGCAGTGTTATTCACAACAAGCTAAAATCTAGAAGCAACCCAACTGCCTATTGACAGATGAAAGTATAAGCAAAAACTGTGTACCTAAAATAAAATGTTATTCAGTCTTAAAAAGGAATGTAATTCTAGCACAGGCTACATTATGGCTGAACCTTAACAGTACAGTATTATGCTAAGTACAATAACTCATTCATCAAAAGACAAGTACTAAAAAAAAAAAAAAAAAAAAAAAAGACAAGTACTGTGTACTATTCCACTGATACAAGTGCCTAGAGTCATCAAGTATGTAGAGACAGAAAGTAGAATGGTGATTGCCAGGAATAGGAGGGAAGAGGAAATGAGAAGTTATTGTTTAATGGGTACAAAGTTTCAGTTTTGATAGACGAAGAGTTCTGGACAGGTATGATGGTGATGGTTGCACAACAATAAGAATGTGCTTAATACCACAGAACTGGACACTTAAAACTGGTTAAGATGATTCAAATGGTTAGGATGGCCACCTGATGCAAATAGCCAGCTCTTCAGAAAAGACCCTAATGCTGAGGAAGATTGAAGGCAGGAGGAAAAAGGGATGATAGAGGACAAGTTGGTTGGATATCATCACCGACTCAATGGAAATGACTATGAGCAAACTCTGGGAGAGAGTGACAGATACGGAAGCCTGGCATGCTGCAGTCCATGGGGTCACAAAGAGTCAGACACGACTGAGAGACTGAACAGCAACAAAGATGATTAAATTTAAATTTTATACTATTGTATTTTACCACTATAAAAAGTTTCATTGAGGAATCTTATTAAAAAATCAAGACAAATGTGATTAAAGACCAGAATCTTAAGAGATTTGATGAGTAAACGTGGAATTCATCACTGCCAAAAACTTTTTCAAACACAAAGTATAGATAGAATAAGGAAGGAATAGTTAGATAACGGTATAATTATTTAACAAGATTTTTTGTATTATACAGACATAATCATGACAAAGTACTAACGGCATTGTGTTAAGTACTGTGATAACCCTACAAGCAATAGATCTGTATTCTTAAAGAGGGAAATTCTAAAGCATACAGTTGCTAAATAACTGGCTCAAGGTCATTTACCCAGTACTCTCAACATTCACATCATTCACATTTTAGGCTGGATGATTCTTTGTTGTGGGCAACAGTCCTGTGCATTGTAGGATGTTTATCAGCATCTCTGGACTCTACCCACTAGAAGCAAGCCACTCCGCCTCCCTATCAGATTGTGGTAAAAGATAATACCATATGCCAAAGTCACTTCTTGAGCACCACTGCCAGAACCAAGAGGTTACTAAGGTTAGAGAGGTCTGGCACAACCCCTGCCTTAGAACTGGACTCTCAGAAGACAACTAGTTAGGATCAATTTAGAAAGGTGTCATATACCAAATTATCAAACGAAGGACAAAGATAGGAGTTTGGTGACAGAAACAAGCTGAAGTCTAGTAGTACTGGGCAATTGAACTAGGCCTTCTCTGGTTTCCCCAGATAATAATATATGATCTATCCAGGGCTTAGAGTTAGTTGGGGTTAAGCTTAGATAGGTGTATGTGCAGAGACTAGGAGACAGTAAGAAAAGAAAATCAGGCAGCTCATGACAAGGTAGCATAGCAAGCCAAGAATTGTTTCAGTTGGGACAATTCAAAGTACCATAGAAGAGGGTACCATAAAGAGAGCTGAATCCTGAAGATTGAATGCTTTCAAATTGTGGTGCTGAGGAAGACTCTAAAGAGTCCATTGGACCAGCAAGGAGATCAAACCAGTCAATCCTAAATCAACCCTGAATTTTCACTGGAAGGACTGATCCTGAAGCTAAAGTTGAAGCTTCAATACTTTGGCCACCTGATGTAAAGAGCTAACTCATTGGAAAAGACTCTGACGCTGGGAAAGGTAGAGTGCAGGAGAAGAGGGTGGCAGAAGTGATGGTTGGATACCATCACTGACTCAGTGGACATGAGTTTGGGCAAACCCTGAGGGACAGTGAAGGACAGAGAAACCTGGCATGCTGCAGTCCACGTGGTTGCAAAGAGTTGGATGTGATGTAGAGACTGAACAACAACCATAGAAGAGTTGTCATCTAAGTGGAGGAATTTTTTTTTTTAAACTGGTTGATTTTATTTAAGTTTAATGCAATTTTTTCATTCAACAATGTAATAATAATCTTTCCATTAATTAACATTTCCTCAAAAATCTGCCAGGAAAATAAATGCTCCAGAGAAATTGCCTTGCTTATCTTATCTTACCTGGCCAAGGTTTGGTCAGCATACCACTACCTCATCCCCGTACCTCAGTTTGAGAAGAAAAGCAACAAGGGGACCAGACGTAAGTAGAGCTATTTTTTAAAAGGCAAATCTCGGTGGTTGTAAGGGATGGAAACTCTTTCAAATTAATTCCAACTTAGAGGAAGGTTTATTTTTAGGAAATGGAGCTCTCACATAAATAAGATACAGCTGGGAATGGCTCTGTAACCTGGGGAGCTGCCAAGATTGCTTTTTCTTTTGGTGGCTGCATAATTCTTCTTCTGCACATAATTTCATAAGCACGCTCTCTTCTGTTTGGCCAACCAGCCTTCTTTGTTTTCTGATCCTGCATAACTTTGTCTTGTGCATGACTTTGGGTTGATAAGGGACTGATTCAAGAAGATACTCTAGATGAGTTTTACATAACTTTCTATGTTGAATTGACTCTATGTTAATTCTAGATTCCCAGGAGAAGATTCTGATTGATCCAGTTTGATTAGCTATGTACCCAACATGATTCACTCAGCTGAGAGTAGGAATGAAAACACATGGTAAAAATAGGGCACATATACCCCTTTCTTTTGCAGCCCTAGTAGGATGGAGTGGATGGATGGTGGGTGGTGGATGGTGACAGGTGGCAGGTGGCAAGAAAGGGCATTTGGGAAGACACATTTCTGAAAACCTGTCTATGACAATTTTAAAATGTGAGTAGCATATGGAAGAAATTAACTTTTGGAAAATGAAATAGCATGAAGAAAGGTACAGCACAAGGGTCAGTAAAATGTTTGTAGTAAGTAAATTTTCTAGATTAACTCTGAGATTCAGAGATCTTTATATAGTCTGGATTTATTTAGCCCAAGTTCATACAGGGAACAATTAGGTAAAGAAGCTGGAAATATAGGATGGTATCAGATTTGTAAGGGTTTTAAGAGGTAAGCTGAGGCATTTAGACTTTCCAGGGCCTCTGTAATCTCAGAGAACACACTGTTGGGAGAGTGTGTAATTTGCTCCATTCTGTCTCGCAGCAACAAAAATTTGCAATGACGGACCAGTGTTACAGCTTGGTTACAGCTCAGAGTTTTATTAAGGATAGTATACCCTAGAGGCATGAGGGTGGGCTGAGCCCCAAGAAGAGGCTGCAACCCATCTTGGATCCCACTGTTTATGTTTTATCTCCTCCTCCATGAGTCTGCCCTATGGGCATTAGGGCTAGTTAGGAAGCGGGTGTGTTTATTTCACCTGAGGTTCTCACCCTGGCCCACGGATTTTTCCTCTGTTCCCTTTCTGTGGGGTTTTCCCCCCTTTCTTTGTCTGTCTTTTAGCCACTGCCATCTTGGACTTCTCTTTCCTATTCTAAGTACCTAACAACACCATGAAGGAAAGCTGCCATGTTTTTCTACAAAATATTCTTTGGTTGCCAGGTAATTCCTAGGCTCCAGAGTCAAGTAGCAGGTTAATGTAGTTGTACAGTGTGTCAAGAGAGAGATCACACCATGAAATGACAATCTAGATATATGGCAACTGGAATATATGGCAACTGAGTCTGCTTAGTAAGCTCTTGAGAAAGATAGACTATTTGATATCTCAACTCTTGAAAAACAAAGTCAGTAGATCACTGGAAACAACTTACCAACTTAAATACCAAGCCAATAAGCCACAAGTCATTCTACTTACAAACAGCTAACATTTTTCAAGCTTCTTCCCTGGGTTCCACTGTGTGTTAAGCACTTGTATGAATGAAGCAGAGTAAGTGAATGAGGGTTTTATTCACTGTCTAGTAAACATACATACGGGCTTCCCTGTTGACTCAGACAGTAAAGAATCTGCTTGCAATGCAAGAGACCAAGGTTCAATCCCTGGGTTAGGGAGATTCCCTGGAGAAAAGAATGGCAGCCCACTTCAGTGTTTTTGCCTGGAGAATTCCGTAGACAGAGAAGCCTGGCAAGCTACAGTCCATAGCGTCAGGAAGAGTCTAACACTACTGAACAACTAGCAACAACAACAAGCATATATAGCTTTTCTCCTTCAGGGCCTAGAATCTCTGAATTTTGAGGTCTTTAACATCCATACCATGAGCATTCTCATCTAGCACCTACCGACAGTTATCAGTCTCCCTGGTAACTGGATAACCAGGTAGAACCTAACTGGATCAGAACCTAATTGAGCCCAGGTTACACAACACCAGGTCTGAGGAACAAACAGGCAGTTCCATGCACAAAAGTGAAGCTGGACTGGATCCTAAGTAATTGGACATAGAGTCCACATTAGAATATCAAAAGTGTTTTGTAAACTATGTGTGTCTATAGAGAACTAAAATCTCCTCTAGTGAAGAAGGAACTCATAGGGCCTGGACTCCATCTGAGGCCCGTCTGTGCTGATTCTGCTCGGCCACCTCTCCGGTGGACTCTGAACTCTCTGCTTAGTGCCTGTGGGAACGACAATGGAAGGGGAAGACCCCCTCTGGACAGGGAAACCTTGAAGATCCTATCCAGGTTACTCACCACCTAAGAGAAAACATACCGTAATCACCCCTGCCTCTGGACAGGTCATAAATTTTTCCCATATCTATCAGGATGTAATAATCACAGGCTTATTGATTATTAACTGGTTGGAATGTGACCATGGGCATATTGATTATTAACTGTTTGGAATGTAACTGCGGGCTTATTGATTATTAACTGTTTGAACACATAACATGTGAATGATGGGGTTATTGTAGTTGTATTTACCCTTCCTTTGTTTATGTAAGTTTCTAGGAATTTGGAGTGGTGGGTTTGGACACACATACATGGAGTATAAAAGATTTTCACAAATGCTGGTTGGGGTCCTTGGCTAAGAAGAGACTCTGCCTTGGGCCTGCCGGTGTATTAAACTGCACTCCACTATCTGCATTGTCCTTCTGAGTGAGTTTGCTTCCTGGAACGCGTGGCTATAACACTAGGACTTAATAAGCCTGCTTTTTGCTTCACATTTAATGCTAATGGTAAACTAAAAAAGATTTCTACTGACAGATAATTAGTGATAATGGTGATTACCGGCCTTTATATGGTCTTTTACCCAAACAGATAGTAAAGAGCTTAAAAAATGAATGCTCTGAGGCATAATTTCCTCCCCTTCTTAAATACAAGTTCCTCTAGGGTCAACGATAGTTTGTATTTAACACACTGTCTTATGCTACCCACACAAAATAACAATTTCAGGGCTATTCAGCTAGCCTGTTAATTTGCTTAGCAATTAGGTTTGAATGAATTTCTACCCTGAATACATTACGAATGTATGAATGCATGTATGCCTTTATTTATTTTCTTATTCATTTATTTAACTTTTATAAAAAGTCTCTGTGATTACCATCAACCATGTGGATGGACTTCCAGGTGACATGAGGTTTGGGTCAACTTAGCAGGCCTCTCAATGTGGCCTACACAACAGCCCAGCTTCCCTGAAAGAAGCCAGCCTCTTGGGATCCACTGGGACAGAGCCAAGATTGAGATTTGTAGGTGTTTCTGAATCCCTTGGGCCAAATAGCAGGCTGCGTTTTCTTGGTGTCTTTTTCCCCTTTTGTGTGTAAGTTTTAAAGACTCTACACAGGATATTAAAAAGACATCAATATTTAATATAAATTAATTGTAATTAAACTATCAAAGGAGCACTGAGACTCTTCTCTACGTCTTAGGGACATCCCTCCTGTCTTAGGAAAGGTGCTGTTATCCTTGTGTTATTCACTATCTGCTTCACAAAGATGCTTTGTGATGTGTGATGAGAGGGAAAATGAGAGCAATTGCATTCTAGATCTAAAAAGATTAGGATATTACTTTGCATAAATAATGGGAGAATATGAATTTCTATTCTTGACCCTCCGGCCAAGTGTCAGAAGGAAATGGGTCTTTGTCTTGGTTAATGTGTTTGGTTCTGCTTCTCAGCAGAGGAGGTATAAGAGTGGATAGGTGTGGGATCGGGGTTTGAAGAAAGACTCCCACTTTTCCTCTTTTCTGCCTTCCCTTCTCTGGGACAAAGCTCAGCTCTCTCTTCATTAGAGCAGAAAGTGTTGGATGGATGGGGGAGAAAGCAGAAGAGATATTGTGATGAAGGGCCCAGGACAGGCAGTTTAGGTTGGAATCCCATAGCCTGCGGCATCGAGAAGTTCATTCGTGCCTGAAGCCTCAACGTCTTCATATGTAAACTATGGTTAACAATTCCATTAGCATGATATTGTATATAATATAAACTCTATCCCTGTTAATCATCATTATTGTCATTGACACTTGGTGCCTGGGCATATGGAGTTTACCAGGTTATTTCTTCAGGGAGGGGTAAGAAGTACCCTGAAAACATAAGGAGATGGGATATTAGAGGGGAAGACATTTGAATGGAGGATCCAGGATGGGAAACAAAAGAGATGGGGGTTGGGAAGAAACTCACTCTGAAAGCTTCAGGTGCCTCCTCATGGGGTTATCCCCTCACCCAGGAAAGTCAGACATAAACTCTTAGCCATAATGAGGTTTAAACAAACAGAGTGTCTAATTTGCAGGCATGTGGATGGACCTAGATAGAGCCTGTCATACCGAATCAAGTAAGTTAGAAAGACAAATGTGGAATATTGACACATATTTGTGGAATCTAAAAAGATGGCATAGTGATTTTATCTGCAAAGTAGGAGTAGAGACACAGACTTAGAGAACAAACATATGGATACCAAGGGGGAAGGTGGGGTAGGATGAATTAGGAGGTTGGGATTGACATATATACATTACTGGTACTATATATAAAATAGGTGACTAATGAGAACTTTCTGTATTGCCCAGGGAATGCTACTCAATGCTCAATGCTGACCTAAATGGGAAGGAAGTCGAAAAAAAAAAGGATATATGTATGTTGTTGCTATTGTTGTTCAGTTGATCAGTCGTGTCTGACTCTTTGTGACCCCATGGACTGCAGCATGCCAGGCTTTCCTGTCTTTCACCATCTCCTAGAGCTTGCTCAAACCCATTCCCATTGAATCAGTGATGCCATCCAACCATCTCATCCTCTGTTGCCTTCTTCTGCCTTCAATCTTCCCCAGCATCAGGGTCTTGTCTAATGAGCCAGCTCTTCACATCAGGTGGTCAAAGTAGTGGTATTTCAGCTTCAGCATAAGTCCTTCCAGAAACTACTCAGGGTTTATTTCCTTTAGAATGGACTGGTTGGATCTCCTTGCAGTCCAAAGGACTTTCAAGAGTATTCTCCAGCACCACAGCTCAAAAGCATCAGTTCTTTGGTGCTCAGCCTTCTTTATGGTCCAACATTCATATCCTTACATGACTACTGGAAAAACCATAGATTTGACTATGCTGACCTCTGTCAGCAAAGTGACGTCTCTGTTTTTTAATACTCATGTCTAGGTTTGTCATAGTTTTTCTTTCAAGGAGCAAGCATCTTCTCATTTCATGGCTACAGTCACCATCTGCAGTGCTTTTGGAGCCCCTCAAAATATAAAGTCTCTCACTCTTTCTATTGTTTCCCAATCTATTTGCTATGAAATGATAGAACCAGATGTTATGATCTTAGTTTTCTGAATGCTGAGTTTCAAGCCAGCTTTTTCACTCCCCTCTTTCACTTCATCAAGAGGCTCTTTATTTCCTCTTTGCTTTTGACCATAAGGGTGGTGTCATCTGCATATTTGAGGTTATTGATATTTCTCATGGCAATCTTGATTCCATCTTGTATTTCATCCAGCCTGGCACTTCTCATGATGTACTCTGCATATAAGTTAAATAAGCAGGGTGACAATACAGAGCCTTGACCTACTCTTTTCCCAATTTGGCACCAGTCTGTTGTTCCATGTCCGGTTCTAACTGTTGCTTTTTGACCTGCATACAGGTTTCTCAGGAGGTAGATAAAGTGGTCTGATATTCCCATCTCTTGAAGAATTTTCCAGATTATTGTGATCCACACAGTCAAAGATTTATCACAGTCAATGAAGCAGAATTAGATACTTTTCTGGAATTCCTTTCTTTTTCTATGATCCAGTGGATGCTGGCAATTTGGCCTCTGGTTTCTCTGCCTTTTCTAAATCCAGCTTGAACATCTGGAAGTTCACGGTTCACATATTGTTGAAGCCTGGCTTGAAGAATTTTGAGCATTACTTTGCTAGCATGTGAGATGAATGCAATTGTGCAGTAGTTTGAGCATGTTTTGTCATTACTTTTCTTTGGGACTGGAATGAAAACTAACTTTTTCCAGTTCTGTGACCACTGCTGAGTTTTCAGAATTTGCTGGCATATTGAGTGCAGCACTTTCACACCATTATCTTTTAGGACTGCATATGTATAGTTGTACAGATATATGTATATGTATATCTGATTCATTTTGCTGTATAGCAAGAACTAACACAGCATTGTGGCTTCCCTGGTGGTTTAGCAGTAAAGAATTTGCCTGTGATGCAGGAGATGCAGGAGCTGTGGGTTCGATCCCTGGGTCGGGAAGATCTCTTGGAGGAGGGCATGTAAACCTACTCCAATATTCTTGCCTGGAATGTTCCATGGACAGAGGAGCCTGGCAGGCTGCAGTCCATGAGGTTGCAAAGAGTCGAACATCACTGGAGTGACTGAGCATGCACAACACAGCATTGAAAAACAATTATTCTCCAGTTAAAAAAATTGAAAAAATAACATATATATGTGCATAACTGAATCACTTTACTGTACATCAGAAATTATCACAACATTATAAGTCAACTAAACTTCAATAAAATAATTTTTTATTTAAAAAATAAAAGAACCGGCATCTTGACAAGGGCTACAACATTTGATCCCGCCACCCCCACCCCCACCCCTACTTTCTGTATTCAATGCAGCTTTGGAATAAATATAAGCAACCTGGTGGGAGAGACGTGCTCCAGGAGCCTTCAGGGGCCACAGAGATATCAGAGAGGTCAGAGGCAGCCAAGTGTAAGATGGCTGGGGGCTGTGGTGAGTTTGTATCTCACCTAAAGGCTTTTAGACTCAAATTTTCCAGGAAAAAAAAAAAATGCCCTCTGTACCAAAAGGTTCTGTGTGTTTTCTATTTTGCTTGCAAGCTTTGCCTTAATTCTTCAATGAGTCAGCACCAAGGTAGCTTCAGCCAAAGGCATTTGGGACAGTGTCCTTGAGCAGAAGGGCGGTCTTTCCTCTGTCTTGTTACTCTTGGGTCACACAGAGATCTCTTCAGGGGCTTCTGGGGTCCCGAAGAATCATCCTGCAGACAGTGAATGCCTTCTGGACAAAGAAAAATGTCTACCCCGTGGGTTACATAATAAGGCACTTTTATTGGGACATATACAGTTAGTGTTGTCTCAGATCTACAGAAACCATAATAAACACAATGAAATAAATAGCCAGCAAAAACAAAACATTTATGAAAGATAATAAAAGGTGGTGTGTTGCCCTGATTTGGAGTCTAGGATTCTCAAATAACCAAATCCTGCAAGCCGCACATTTCTTATTTGAACTGCAAGTTCAGATCAGTCCTACACTCTAAGTAGGCACTTGAGACAACTCAGTGAACCAAACAAACCAGTTAATCCTAAAGAAAATCAACCGTGAACATTCATTGGAAGGACTGATGGTGAAGTTGAAGCTCCAATACTTTGAGCTACTTAGCGACCAAGCAACAACAACACAGAGATGCAGTGTCAAAGAAATCTATGTATAGAGGAAAGAATTGCTATGTTAAAATCTCCACTGTTCACCTATTTGCATGTGTATTCACTGTCCACATGTTTCCATTAGACTTTATTACCAATTTTTTGAAAGCAGAAATTCAGGCCTTAATCTCCCTCTCCTCAGATTTCCAGTTTCCCAGGTATGGAACTTCCCTGATGGCTCAGACAGCAGAGAATCTGCCTGCAGTGCAGGAGACCCAGGGTCGAACCCTGGGTTGGGAAGATCCCCTGGAGAAGGGAATGGAAACCCACTCCAGTATTTTTGCATGGACAATCCCATGGACAAGGGAGCCTGGTGGGCCACAGTCCATGGGACCACAGAGAGTCAAACACGACAGAGGGACTAACATTTTCACTTTGGCTTCCCTCATAAGTGATAAGAAAAACCCCTTTTGATAATATTCTTATGTTTCTCTAGCCTAATGCCAGGAATGTCTCAGAATTCTGAGATTTTATTAAGAACCTTCCTTTGTCAATTGCAATTGAATTGAACAAAAAGTTTCCAGTCCTGGCACATGTATCCTAAAGACTGCTTGCCTGGCATTTTTATCTACAGCTCACCTGAAACACTGCATGTATCGTTGGCTGTGGTTGCAGTTATATGTCATGGCTGGAAGGAAATGTGCTATAAATTAGTCTCTTCCTATGGCTTAGCAAATCTGTTTACTTATTAGCAAACCTTTATACACAGTTCATACTAAATCCATATATACCAGATGGAAGGAAAGAGTAAACACTAGCTGCTATTTTATACGACAAAATTCAGCTTAATTTATACGTAGGAAGTAAAGTGAAAGTCACTCAGTCGTGTCCAACTGTTTGCAACCCCATGGACTATTCCAGGCAAGGATACCAGAGTGGGTAGCTGTTCTCTTCTCCAGGGAATCTTCCCAACCCAGGGATCGAACGCAGGTCTCCTGAATTGCAGGCAGATTCTTTACCAGCTGAGCCACAAGGGAAGCCCAAGAATACTGGAGTGGGTAGCCTATCCCTTCTCCAGTGGATCTTCCTCACCCAGGAATTGAACTGGGGTCTCCTGCATTGTAGGCTGATTCTTTACCAACTGACCTATGAGGGAAGCTGAAGATTATGTGTTACCAAATAATAAAAATGTAAGAAAAATAGGTAGATTTCTTAGTAATGTTTCTATTAATAGTAAAAGAAATTGAAAGTGTATCTAAACGCTTTTAGCCCTGCTATACTACTCTTTATCGAGTAAAATTTCTTTTTAAATAAAAGTTATTTTATTTCTTATCATGCTAGTGAATAATTGTTTATGGCCAGGTAATTACTTTTTAACATTTTTTTTAAAATTTTTTTATTAGTTGGAGGCTAATTACTTCACAACATTTCAGTGGGTTTTGTCATACATTGATATGAATCAGCCATGGATTTACACGTCTTCCCCATCCCAATCCCCGCTCCCACCTCCCTCTCCACCCGATTCCTCTCGAAACATCCCACCCTCACCTTCTCCCACAGAGTTCAAAAGTCTGTTCTGTATTTCTGTGTCTCTTTTTCTGTTTTGCATATAGGGTTATCGTTACCATCTTTCTAAATTCCATATATATGTGTTAGTATGCTGTAATGTTCTTTGTCTTTCTGGCTTACTTCACTCTGTATAAGGGGCTCCAGCTTCATCCATCTCATTAGGACTGGTTCAAATGAATTCTTTTTAATGGCTGAGTAATATTCCATGTTGTATATGTACCACAGCTTCCTTATCCATTCATCTGCTGATGGGCATCTAGGTTGCTTCCATGTCCTGGCTATTATGAACAATGCTGCAATGAATATTGGGGTGCACGTGTCTCTTTCAGATCTGGTTTCCTCAGTGTGTATGCCCAGAAGTGGGATTGCTGGGTCATATGACAGTTCTATTTCCAGTTTTTTAAAGAATCTCCACACTGTTCTCCATAGTGGCTGTACTAGTTTGCACTCCCAGCAACTATGTAAGAGGGCTACCTTTTCTCCACACCCTCTCCAGCATTTATTTTTTGTAGATTTTTTGATAGCAGCCATTCTGACCAGCGTGAGATGGTACCTCATTGTGGTTTTGATTTGGATTTCTCTGGTAATGAGTGATGTTGAGTATCTTTTCATGTGTTTGTTAGCCATCTGTATGTCTTCTTTGGAGAAATGTCTGGTTAGTTCTTTGGCCCATTTTTTGATTGGGTCGCTTATTTTTCTGGAATTGAGCTGCAGGAGTTGCTTGTATATTTTTGAGATTAATTCTTTGTCAGTTGCTTCATTTGCTATTATTTTCTCCCATTCTGAGGGCTGTGTTTTCACCTTGCTTATAGTTGTACAAAAGCTTTTAAGTTTCATTAGGTCCCATTTGTTTATTTTTGCTTTTATTTCCATTACTCTGGGAGGTGGGTCTTAAAGGATCCTGCTATGATTTATATCAGAGAGTGTTTTCCCCTAGGAGTTTTATAGTTTTTCGTGTTACATTTGGATCTTTAATAAATTTTGAGTTTATTTTTGTGTGTGGTGTTAGAAAGTGTTCTAGTTTCATTCTTTTACAAGTGGTTGACCAGTTTTCCCAGCACCACTTGTTAAAGAAATTGTCTTTTCTCCATTGTGTATTCTTGCCTCCTTTGTCAGAGATAAGTTTTCCGTAGGTGCGTGGGTTTATCTCTGGGCTTTCTATTTTGTTCCACTGATCTATATTTCTGTCTTTGTGCCAGTACCACACTGTCTTGATGACTGTGGCTTTGTAGTATAGCCTGAAGTCAGGCAGGTTGATTCTGAGGAAGGCTTTCTTATCTCTCCTTGCTATTCTTTGGAATTCTGCATTCAAATTGGTATATGTTTCCTTTTCTCCTTTGCCTTTTGCATCTCTTCTTTTCAAAGCGATTTTCAAGGCCTCTTCAGACAACCATTTTGCCTTTTTGCATTTCTTTTTCTTGGGGATGGTCTTGAAACTGCTTCCTGTACAATGTGACAAACTTGCGTCCATAGTTCTTCAGGCACTCTGACTATCAGATCTGTCTATCAGATCTAGCCCCTTAAATCTATTTCTCATTTCCACTGTATAATTGTAAGGGATTTGATTTATGTCATACCTGAATGGTCTAGTGGTTTCCCCTACTTTCTTCAATTTAAGTTTAAATTTGGTAATAAGAAGTTCATGATCTTAGCCACAGTCAGCTCCTGGTCTTGTTTGCTGACTGTATAGAGCTGCTCCATCTTTGGCTGCAAAAAATATAATCAATCTGATTTCAGTGTTGACCATCTGGTAATGTCCATGTGTAGAGTCTTCTCTTGTGTTTGTGTTGTTGGCAGAAAGTGTTTGCTTTGACCGGGGGCTTCTCTTGGCAAAACTCTATTAGTTCTTTGCCTTGCTTCATTCTGTATTCCAAGGCCAAATTTGCCTGTTACTCCAGGTGTTTCTTGACTTCCTACTTTTGCATTCCAGTCCCTTATAATGAAAAGGACATCTTTTTCTGGTGTTTGTTCTAGAAGATCTTGTAGGTCTTCATAGAACCGTTCAACTTCAGCTTCTTCAGCATTACTAATTGGGGCATATGTTTTTCATATGTTTAGGGCTAATTCCATGATCTAGAAGGTTGGATTTATTTAACAAAATAATCTAGTTGGTATTTCAAGAGGTTTGCATCAAGTAACACATTAAGAATTATTACTACTTCCCTGTTTTTTTTTTTTTTTTAAACTCTATATTTAAGAAATCAGTAACCGGAGATATACTGTCTATCCTGATTTAGGATTAGAGGTATCACACTGGATTGTTCCAAGAGGGCACCTTATACACAATTGGGTGTTCTGAGTTTTGTGAACATATGTAGAGCTTATATTGCTTGAGGGCAAAACAAATACAACCTGGCAAAGCCCAACTGAGTAGCGTTATGCTTTTGAGAGGAACTTCAAGGCAGACAGCTGTTTGTATTCATTTTCTAAAGGGAGGGATTTATGCCTATTCACAAAAATAAACATGGTATTGTTATCCAGAGTCTGTATTTTTTTTCTTTTGAGTAATGAAGAATTCACTTATTAAAGTAAGAGAGATTCAGCACAGCTAATAATCTAAAAAGAGATAATTATACAAGCATTAATGATAGTAGTTAACTTTATCAGAAAATTCTTGAGAGAATTTTTGCTTCATTTGTTATTATTTTCTCCCATTCTGAAGGCTGTCTTTTCACCTTGATTATAGTTTCCTTTGTTGTGCGAAGCAACAGACAAAGGGTTAATCTCAAAAATACACAAGCAACTCCTGCAGCTTGATTCCAGAAAAATAAATGACCCAGTCAAAAAATGGGCCAAAGAGCTAAACAGACATTTGTCCAAGAAGACGTACAGATGGCTAACAAACACATGAAAAGGTGCTCAATATCACTCAGTATCAGAGAAATGCAAATCAAAACCACAATGAGGTACCATTACACGCCAGTCAGGATGGCTGCTATCCAAAAGTCTACAAGCAATAAATGCTGGAGAGGGTGTGGAGAAAAGGGAACCCTCTTACAGTGTTGGTGGGAATGCAAACTAGTACAGCCGCTATGGAGAACAGTGTGGAGATTTCTTAAAAAAACTGGAAATAGAACTGCCATATGACCCAGCAATCCCACTTCTGGGCATACACACCGAGGAAACCAGATCTGAAAGAGACACGTGCACCCCAATGTTCATCGCAGCACCGTTTATAATAGCCAGGACATGGAAGCAATATAGATGCCCATCAGCAGATGAATGGATAAGGAAGCTGTGGTACCACCAGAACACTGACTCAAGCTTCCCTAACCAGGAAACCTTGACAAACCAATAGTCCAACCCCACCCACTGGGTGAAACCTCCACAATAAAAAGGAACCACAGACCACCAGAATACAGAAAACCCACTCCACACACAGCAATCTAAACAAGATGAAAAGGCAGAGAAATACCCAACAGGTAAAGGAACATGAAAAATGCCCACCAAGTCAAACAAAAGAGGAGGAGATAGGGAATCTACCTGAAAAAGAATTTAGAATAATGATAATAAAAATGATCCAAAATCTTGGAGTTACAGATAAATAGCCTGGAGACAAAGATTGAGAAGGTGCAAGAAATGTTTAACAAGGACCTAGAAGAAATAAAAAAGAGTCAATAAAAATGAATAATTCAATAAGTGAGATAAAAAACACTCTGGAGGGAACCAAGAGTAGAATAACGGAGACAGAAGATAGGATAAATGAGGTAGAAGGTAAAATGGTGGAAATAAATGAAGCAGAGAGGAAGAAAGAAAAAAGAATTAAAAGAAATGAGGACAACCTCAGGGACCTCTGGGACAATGTGAAACACCCCAACATTCCAATCATAGGAGTCCCAGAAGAAGAAGACAAAAAAGAAAGGCCATGAGAAGATACTTGAGGAGATAATAGCTGAAAGCTTCCCTAAAATGGGGAAGAAAATAGCCACCCAAGTCCAAGAAGACCAGAGAGTCCCAAACAGGTAAACCCAAGGTGAAACATCCCAAGACACATACTAATCAACTTAACAACGATCAAACACAAAGAACAAATATTAACAGCAGCAAGGGACAAACAACAAATAACACACAAAGGGATTCCCATAAGGATAACAGCTGATCTTTCAATAGAAACCCTTCAGGCCAGAAGGGAATGGCAGGACATACTTAAAGTAATGGAAGAGAATAACCTACAACCTAGATTACTGTACCCAGCAAGGATCTCATTCAGATATGAAGGAGAATTCAAAAGCTTTACAGACAAGCAGAAGCTGAGAGAATTCAGCACCACCAAACCAGCTCTTCAACACATGCTAAAGGATCTTCTCTAGACAGGAAATACAGAAAGGTTGTATAAACGTGAACCCCAAACAACAAAGTAAATGGCAACGGGGCCATACCTATCAATAATTACCTTAAATGTAAATGGGTTGAATGCCCCAACCAAAAGACAAAGACTGGCTGAATGGATACAAAAACAAGACCCCTATATATGCTGTCTACAAGAGACCCACCTCAAAACAAGGGACACATACAGACTACAAGTTAAGGGTTGGAAAAAAATATTTCACGCAAAAGTAGACCAAAAGAAAGCAGGAGTCGCAATACTCATATCAGATAAAATAGACTTTCAAATAAAGGATGTGAAAAGAGACAAAGAAGGACACTACATAATGATCAAAGGATCAATCCAAGAAGAAGATATAACAATTATAAATATATATGCACCCAACATAGGAGCACTGCAATATGTAAGGCAAACGCTAATGAGTATGAAAGAGGAAATTAACAGTAACACAATAATAGTGGGAGACTTTAATACCCCACTCACAACTATGGATAGATCAACTAAACAGAAAATCAACAAGGAAACAAAACTTTAAATGACACCATGGACCAGCTAGACCTAATTGATATCTATAGGACGTTTCACCCCAAAATAATCAACGTCACATTTTTCTCAAGTGCACACGGAACCTTCTCCAGAATAGATCACATCCTGGGCCATAAATCTAGTCTTGGTAAATTCAAAATAATTGAATTCATTCTAGTCATCTTTTCTGACCACAGTGCAGTAAGATTAGAGCTCAATTACAGGAAAAAATTTGTGAAAAATTCAAACATATGGAGGCTAAATGACATGCTTCTGAATAACGAACAAATCATAGAAGAAATAAAAAAAGAAATCAAAATATGCCTAGAAATGAATGAAAATAAAAACACAACCCAAAACCTATGGGACAGTGTAAAAGCAGTGCTAAGGAGAAGGTTCATAGCATTACAGGCTTACCTCAAGAAACAAGAAAAATGTCAAATAAATAACCTAACTCTACACCTAAAGCAACAAGAGAAGGAAGAAATGAAGAACCCCAGGGTTAGTAGAAAGAAAGAAATCTTAAAAATTAGGGCAGAAATAAATGCAAAAGAAACTAAAGAGATCATAGCAAAAATCAACAAAGCTAAAAGCTGTTTTTTTGAAAAAATAAACAAAATTGACAAACCATTAGCAAGACTCATTAAGAAACAAAGAGAGAAGAAACAAATTAACAAAATTAGAAATGAAAATGGAGAGATCACAACAGACAACACTGAAATACAAAGGATCACAAGAGACTACTACCAGCAGCTCTATGCCAATAAAATGGACAACTTGGAAGAAACGGACACATTCTTAGAAAAGTATAACTTTCCAAAACTGAACCAGGAAGAAATAGAGGATCTTAACAGGCCCATCACAAGCAAGGTAATCAAAACTGTAATCAGAAATCTTCCAGCAAACAAAAGCCCAGGACCAGATGGCTTCACAGCTGAATTCTACCAAAAATTTAGAGAAGAGCTAACACCTATCTTACTCAAACTCTTCCAGAAAATTGCAGAAGAAGGTAAACTTCCAAACTCACTCTACGAGGCCACCATCACCCTAATTCCAAAACCAGACAAAGATGCCACAAAAAAAAAAAAAAAAAAAAAAAAGGAAAGAAAGAAAGAAAGAAAAGAAAGAAAGAAAACTACAGGCCAATATCACTGATGAACATAGATGCAAAAATCCTTAACAAAATTCTAGCAAACAGAATCCAACAACATATTAAAAAGATCATACACCATGACCAAGAGGGCTTTATCCCAGGAATGCAAGGATTCTTTAATATTCACAAATCAATCACTGTAATACACCACATTAACAAATTGAAAGATAAAAAACATATGATTATCTCAATAGATGTAGAAAAAGCCTTTGACAAAATTCAACATCCATTTATGATTAAGACTCTTCAGAAAGCAGGAATAGAAGGAGCATACCTCAACATTATAAAAGCTATATATGACAAACCCACAGCAAGCATTAACCTCAATGGTGAAAAATTGAAAGCGTTTCCCCTAAAATCAGGAGCAAGACAAGGGTGCCCACTCACACCACTACTATTCAACATAGTTTTGGAAGTTTTGGCCACAGCAATCAGATCAGAAAAAGAAGTAAAAGGAATCCAGATAGGAAAAGAAGTGAAACTCTAGCTGTTTGCAGATGACATGATCCTCTACATAGAAAACCCTAAAGACTCTACCAGAAAATTACTAGAGTTAATCAATGAATATAGTAAAGTTGCAGGATATAAAATTGACACACAGAAATCCCTTGCATTCCTATACACTAACAATGAGAAAACAGAAAGAGAGATCAAGGAAACAATATCATTCACCATTGCAACAAAAAGAATAAAATACTTAAGAGTATATCTTCCTAAAGAAACAAAAGACCTATACATAGAAAACTATAAAACACTAATGAAAGAAATCAAAGGGGAGACAAACAGATGGAGAAACATACCGTGTTCATGGATTGGAAGAATCAGTATTGTCAAAATGGCTATTCTACCCAAAGCAATCTATAGATGCAATGCACTCCCTATCAAGCTACCAACGGTATTTTTCACAGAACTAGAACAAATAATTTCACAATGTATGGAAATACAAAAAACCTCGAATAGCCAAAGTAATCTTGAGAAAGAAGAATGGAAGTGGAGGAATCAACCTGCCTGACTTCAGACTCTACTACAAGGCCACAGTCATCAAGACAGTGTGGTACTGGCACAAAGACAGAAATATAGATCAATGGAACAGAATAGAAAGTGCAGAGATAAGTCCACGAACCTATGGACACCTTATCTTTGACAAAGGAGGCAAGATATACAATGGAAAAAAGACAACCTCTTTAACAAGTGGTGCTAGGAAAACTGGTCAACCACTTGTAAAAGAATGAAACTAGAACACTTTCTAACACCATACATAAAAATAAGCTCAAAATGGATTAAAGATCTAAATGTAAGACCAGAAACTAGAAAACTCCTGGAAGAGAACATAGGCAAAACACTCTCCGACATAAATCACAGCAGTATTCTCTGTGACCCACCTCCCAGAATATTAGAAACAAAAGCAAAAATAAACAAATTGGACCTAATGAAACTTAAAAGCTTTTGCACAACAAAGGAAACTACAAGCAAGGTGAAAAGACAGCCCTCAGATTGGGAGAAAATAATAACAAATGAAACAACAGACAAAGGATTCATCTCAAAAACATACAAGCAACTCCTGCAGCTCAACTCCAGAAAAATAAATGACCCAATCAAAAAATGGGCCAAAGAGCTGAACAGACATTTCTCCAAAGAAGACATACAGATGGCTAACAAACACATGAAAAGATGTTCAACATCACTCAGTATCAGAGAAATGCAAATCAAAACCACAATGAGGTACCATTACACGCCAGTCAGGATAGTTGAGATCCAAAAGTCTACAAGCAATAAATGCTGGAGAGCGTGTGGAGAAAAGGGAACCCTCTTACAGTGTTGGTGGGAATGCAAAGTAGTACAGCCGCTATGGAAAACAGTGTGGAGATTTCTTAAAAAACTGGAAATAGAACTGCCATATGACCCAGCAATCCCACTTCTGGGCATACACACTTAGGAAACCAGATCTGAAAGAGACATGTGCACCCCAATGTTCATCGCAGCACCGTTTATAATAGCCAGGACATGGAAGCAACATAGATGCCCATCCGCAGACAAATGGATAAGGAAGCTGTGGTACATATACACCTTGGGATATTACTCAGCCACTAAAAAGAATTCATTTGAATCAGTTCTAATGAGATGGATGAAACGGAGCCCATTATACAGAGTGAAGTAAGCCAGAAAGATAAAGACCATTACAGTATACTAACACATATGTATGGAATTTAGAAAGATGATAACGATAACCCTATATGCAAAACAGAAAAAGAGACACAGATGTACAGAACAGACTTTTGAACTCTGTGGGAGAAGGCGAGGGTGGGATGTTTTTAGAGAACAGCATCGAAACATGTATATTATCTACGGTGAAACAGATCACCAGCCCAGGTTGGATGCGTGAGACAAGTGCTCGGGGCTGTTGCACTGGGAAGACTCAGAGGGAGCAGGTAGAGAGGGAGGTGGGAGGGGGATCGGGATGGGGAATACATGTAAATTCATGGCTGAACATGTCAATGTATGGCCAAAACCACTACAATATTGTAAAGTAATTAGCCTCCAACTAATAAAAATAAATGGAAAAAAAAAAAAAAATAGAGCCAATACCTTCCAGTCATACTGAGAGTGCTCAAACAAAACATTCTGTGCACCTGTACCCAGAGACAGCACAGAGACAGAGACAGACCTGCCTTTGAGTGATTGAGTGTCTCCTCAGAGGCATGGGTCAGCTGTGGCCTGACAGGCAAGAGAGACTCTGGCTGCTACAGGCCTGGGTCATGCAGTTTGTGGCATCAGCCCTCTCAGAGGAAGTCACCTTTCAACCCACCATAAAGCCACCTAGCAGACAATCCACAAATTTCGGGAAAATTATTCCAAAGAAATTCTTGTACTGTTAAGGAAGTTATAGGACCACTACAGATTTCCCAACCTGGGGATCTGGCAAAGGGACTAAGAGCCCACAGGGAAGTTGACTTTGGAGGCCAGTGGGATTTGATTATAGAACTTCCAGAGGACTGAAACAGACTGTTGGAGGGCACAAGCAAAACCTTGTGTGAACCAGGAGCCAAGAGTAAGGTGCAGTGTCCCCACAAGAGACTTAGCCAGACTTGCCTGTGAGTATCCAGGAGTCTCCAGCAGAAGCATAAGCCGGGAGTGGGATGAGGCGAGGTGACAGGCACGGAATTGAAGAGTGCTTGCTCAAGTACTTTTGAAGGAGGTCCCAATTACTTTCATTATCCATACCATAGTTTGAGCACAGTTCAAACAACAGGGCTGGAACACAGCCGCATGCATCAAGAGAAAATTGGATTTAAGATTTACTGAATATGGCCCCACATATCAGAACAGGACCCAGGTTCACTCACAGTCTATCTGTCCCATCAGGAAGCTTCCGCAAGCCTCTTATCCTTATTCATCAGAAGGCAGACAGAATGAAAACAACAAGCACAGAAAACTAACCAAACTGTGATCAAACGGATCACAGCCTTGTTTACATCAATGAAACTATGAGCCATGCCATATATGGCCGCCCAAGATGGATGGGACATGGTAGAAGATTCTGACAAAACGTGGTCCATTGGAGAAGGGAATGGAAAACTACTTCAGTATTCTTTGAAAATCCCATGGACAATATGAAAAGGCAAAAAGATAGGACACTGAAAGATGAACTCCCCAGGTTGGTAGGTGCACAATATGCTTCTGCAAATCAGTGCAGAAGTAACTACAGAAATATGAAGAGATGGAGCTAAAGGACAAATGACACCCAGATGTGGATGTGACTGGAGATACAAGTAGTCTGATGCTGTAAAGAATGATATTTCATAAGAACCTAGAATGTTAGGACCATTAATCAAGGTAAATTGGAAGTGGTCAAATAGGAGATGACAAGTGTGAACATCAAACTTCTAGGAATCACTGAATTAAAATTGACTGGAAGGGGCAAATTTAATTCAGATGACCATTTTACCTACTATGGTGGGCAAGAATCCCTAGAGAAGAAATGGAGTAGCCCTCATAATCAACAAAAGAGTGTGAAATGCAGTACTTGAGTGCAATCTCAAAAATGGCAAAGATCTCTGCTCATTTCAAAGGCAAACCATTCAATAGCACAGTAATCCAAGTCTATGTCCTGACCAGTAATGATAAAGGTGACGTTGAGCTGAAGATCAGTGGGAAGCTGAAGTTGAGTAGTTTTATGATTACCAATAGGACCTTCTAGGACCAAAGCACACAAAAAGATGGCCTTTTCTTTGTAGGGGACTGGAATGCAAAAGTAGGAAATCAAGACATACCTAGAGTAACAGACAAGTTTGGCCTTGGGGTACATAATTAACCAGGACAAAGTCTAACAGACTTGTGCCAAGATAAGGTACTGACATAGGAAATACCCTCTTCCAACAACCCGAGAGACTACTCTACACATGCACGTCAGCAGATGGTCAATACGGAAATAAAACTGATTATATACTTTGGAGCTGAAGATAGAAACTCTCTATACAGTCAGTCAAAACAAAACCAGGAGCTGACTGTGGCTTATATTATCCACTCATGTTGAAATCTTCATACTTACAGAAGAAAGTAGGGAAAACCCCTAGACCATTCAGGCATGACCTAAATAAAATTTCTTGTGATTATAATTGGAAGTGGCAAGTAGATTCAAGGAAGTAGATCTGTTAGAAAACTGTGGACAGAGGTTTGTGATATTGTGCAGGAAGCAGTGATGAAGAATATCCCCAAGAAAAAGAAATGCAAAAGGCAAAGTGGTTGTCTGAAGAGGCCTTAAAAAAAGCCGAGAAAAGAAAAGAGAGAGGGGGAGATTATTGGAAGGAAAGCGAGAACAGGAAAGATATACCCATCTGAATGCAGAATTTTGAAGAATAGCTGAGGCAAATAAGAGAAACTTCCTCATTGATCAATGCCAAGAAATATGGGAAAACAATAGAATAAGAAAGACTACAGATCTCTTCAAGAAAATTAAAGATATCAGCCGATCATTTCGTGCAAAGAAGGGCACAGAAAAGGACACAAATATTAGGGACCTAAGAGAATGCACAAACTACCACACAATTGCACTCATCTTACATGCTAGGAAAGTAATGCTCAAAATTCTCCAAGCAAGTCTTCAGCAAAATGTGAATCGCGAACTTCCAGATGTTCAAGCTGGTTTTAGAAAAGGCAGAGGAACCAGAGATCAAATTGTCAACATCCAATAGATCATCGAAAAAGCAAGAGATTTCCAGAAAAAAAGCATCTATTTCTGCTTTATTGACGATGCCAAAACATTTAACTGTGTGGATCACAATGAACTGTGGAACATTCTCAAAGAGATGGGAATATCAGACCACCTGACCCATCTCTTGAGAAACCCATCTCTCCCCCTCTCTCTTTTCTTTTCTTGGCTTTTTTTAAGGCCTCTTCAGACAACCACTTTGCCTTTTGCATTTCTTTTTCTTGGGGATATTCTTCATCACTGCTTCCTGCACAATATCACAAACCTCTGTCCACAGTTTTCTAACAGATCTGCTTCCTTGAATCTACTTGCCACTTCCAGGAAGCAACAGTTAGAACTGGACATGGAACAACAGACTGGTCCCAAATAGGAAAAGGAGTACATCAAGGCTGTATACTGTCACCCTGCTTGTTTAACTTATATGCAGAATACATCATGAGAAACGCTGGGCTGAAAGAAGCACAAGCTGAAATCAAGACTGCCAGAAGAAATATTAATAACCTCAGATACGCAGATGACACCACCCTTACAGAAGAAAGTGAAGAGAAACTAAAAAGCCTCTGGATGGAAGTGAAAGAGGAGAGTGAACAAGTTGGCTTAAAGCTTAACATTCAGAAAACTAAGATTATGGCAACTGGCCCCATTACTTCATGGGAAATAGATGGGGAAACAGTGGAAGTAGTGTCAGACTTTATGTTTTAGGGCTCCAAAATCATTGCAGATGGTGATTGCATCCAGGAAATTAAAAAAAAAAAAAAAAAAAAAAACTCTTACTCCTTGGAGGGAAAGTTATGACCAACCTAGATAGCATATTAAAAAGCAGAAAGATTACTTTGTCCACAAACGTCTGTCTAGTCAAAGCTATGGTTTATCCAGTGGTCATGTATGGATGTGAGAGCTGTACTGTGAAGAAAGCTGAGCACCGAACAATTGATACATTTGAACTGTGGTGTTGGAGAAGACACTTGAGAGTCCCTTGGACTGCAAGGAGATTCAACCAGTACATCCTAAAGGAGCTCAGTCCTGGGTATTCATTGGAAGGGCGGATGCTGAAGCTGAAACTCCAATACTTTGGCCACCTCATGTGAAGAGTTGACTCACTGGAAGAAACCCTGATGCTGGGAGGGATTGGAGGCAGGAGAAGAAGGGGACAACAGAGGATGAGATGGCTGGATGGCATCACCGAGTCGATGGGCATTAATTTGAGTAAACTCCGGGAGTTGGTGATGGACAGGGAGGCCTGGTGTGCTGCTGTTCATGGGGTCACAAAGAGTTGGACATGACTGAGTGACTGACTTGAACTGAACTGCACTGAAGAGAAGCAGAAGATGTAAGAGGGGGCAAGAATACACAGAAGAATAACCCAAAGAAAATCTTCATGACACAAATAATCACGATGTTGTCATCACTACCTAGGCCTAGACATCCTGGAATGCAAGTCAAGGAGGCCTTAATAAGCATTAGTGAGAGCAAATCTCGTGGAGGTGGTGGATATCTAGTTGAGTTATTTAAAATCCTAAAATATGATGCTGTGAAAGTGCTACACTCAATATTTGGGCAAATTTGGAAAACTTGGCAGTGGCCACAGGACCAAAGATCAGTTTTCTTTGCATTCCCAAAGAAAGGCAATGCCAGAGACTGTTTGAACTAATACACAATTGCACTCATCTCCTATATAGAGCACAACGTAATGTCCGGGATTCTCCATGGAAGGTTTCAACAGTATGCAAATGAACAATTTCCAGAGGTTCAAGCTGGATTTAGAAAAGACAGAGAAACAAGAGATCAAATTGCTTACACCCATTATGTGCTCAAAAAACCCAGCAAGTTCCAGAAAACAACATCCATTGCTTTATTGACTACGCCAAAACCTTTGACTTGTGGAACACAAAAAACATGTGGAAAATTCTTCAAGAGAAGGGAGTACCATACCACCTGACCTGCCTCCTGAGAAACCTCTATGCAGGTCAAGAAGCAACAGTTATATGGATATGGAACAATGGACTGGTTCCAAAGTGGGTGAAAGTAGTACCACAGGACTGTATATCATCACCCTATTCACTTAAATGCAGATTCAGTTCTGTTGAGTTCAGTTCAGTCCCTCAGTCATATCCAACTCTTTTTGACCTCATGAACCGCAGCATGCCAGGCCTCCTTGTCCATCACCAACTCCTGGAATTTACCCAAACTCATATCCATTGAGTGATGACACCAACCAACCATCTCATCCTCTGTCATCCCTTCTCCTACTGCCTTCAATCTGTTCCAACATCAGGATCTTTTCAAATGAGTCAGCTGTTTGCACCAGGTGGCCAAAATATTGGAGTTTTGTGTGCCATGTCAGGCTGGATGAAGTACAATCTGGAATCAAGTTTGCCAGGAGAAATATCCACAATCAGACATATATGGATGACACCACCATTACAGCAGAAAGTGAAGAGAAACAAAATAGGCTCTTGATCAAAGTGAAAGAGGAGAGTGAAAAGGCTGGCTTCAACCTGAACACTCAATAACTGAAGATCATGGCATCTGGTCCCACCTCTTCATGGCAAATAGATGGGGGAATAGTGACAGGCTTTGCTTTTTTGGAGCTTCAAAATCACTACAGATGGTGACTGTGGCCATGAAATTAAAAGACACTTGTTCTTTGGAAGAAAATCTATGGCAAATATAGACAGCATATTAAAAGGCAGAGACATTACTTTGCTGACAAAGGTCCATCTAGTCAAAGCCATGGTGTTTCCAGTAGTCAGGTATGGATGTGAGATTTGGACCATAAAGCTGAGCGCTGAAGAACTGATACTTTTGAACTATGGTATTGGTGAAGACTCTTGAGTCTTGCACTGCATTCAAATTAAACAAGTCAATCTTAGAGGAAATGGTCATGAGTATTCATTGCAAGGACGGATGCTGAAGCTGAAGCTTCAATATGTTGGCCAGTTCAGTTCAGTCTCTCAGTCGTGTCTGCCTCTTTGCAACCCCATGAGTCGCAGCACGCCAGGCCTCCCTGTCCATCACAAGCTCCTGGAGTTTACTCAAATTCATGCCCATCGAGTTGGTGAGGCAATCCAGCCATCTCATCCTCTGTCATCCTCTTCTCCTCCTGCCCCCAATCCCTCCCCACATCAGGGTCTTTTCCAGTGAGTCAACTCTTCGCATCAGGTGGACAAAGTTTTGGAGTTTCAGCTTCAGCATCAGTGCTTCCAGTGAACACCCAGGACTTACTCTTTTAGTTTGTTTGGATCCCCTTGCAGTCCAAGGAACTATCAAGTCTTCTCCAACACCACAGTTCAAAAGCATCAATTTTTTGGTGCACAGCTTTCTTCACAGTGCAGTTCTCACATCCATACATGACCACTGGAAAAACCATAGCCTTGACTAGACAGACCTTGGTTGGCCAAATAATGTCTCTGCTTTTTAATGTTCTATCTAGGTTGGTCATCACTTTCCTCCCAAGGAGTAAGCATCTTTTAATTCTATGGCTGCAGTCACCCTCTGCAGTGATTTTGGAGCCCAAAAAATAAAGTCTGACACTGTTTCCCCATCTATTTCCCACAAGGTAATGGGACCAGATGCCATGACCTTATTTTTCTGAATGTTCAGCTTTAAGTCAACTTTTTCACTCTCCTCTTTCATTTTCATCAAGAGGCTTTTTAGTTTCTCTTCACTTTCTGCCATAAGGGTGGTGTCATCCGCATATCTGACGTTATTGATAGTTCTTCCGGCAATCTTGATTCCAGCTTGTGCTTCTTTCAGCCCAGCATTTCTCATGATGTACTCTACATATAAGTCAAATAAGCAGGGTGACAATATACAGCCTTGACATACTCTTTTTTTTTTTTTTTTGGAACCAGTCTGTTGTCTGTTGTTCCATGTCCAGTTCACACTGTTGCTTCCTGACCTGCATACAGGTTTCTCAAGAGGCAGGTCAGGTGGTCTGGCATTCCCATCTCTTTCAGAATGTTCCACAGTTCATTGTGATCCACACAGGGGAAGGCTTTGGAGTAGTCAATCAAGCAGAAATAGATGTTTTTCTGGAATTCTCTTGCTTTTTTGATGATCCAGCAGATATTGGCAATTTGATCTCTGGTTCCTCTGCCTTTTCTAAAACCAGCCACTTGATATGAAAAACTAACTCACTATAAAAGACCTTGATGCTGGAAAAGACTGAAGACAAGAAGAGAATTGGACGACAGAGAATGAGATGTTTGCACGGCATCATCGTTTTCTAAAGAACAGCAAGAGAAATATTGCCTCACCACTTGATGAACGTGTGATTGAGCAAGCTCTGGGAGTTTTTGATGAACAAGTAAGCCTGACATGTTGCAGTCCATAGGGTCACAAAGAGTCAGATGAATGAGGGATGGAAGTCAGTTGAACTTAATGCTGGTGGGCTGTTTGCATGAAGGGATCCTGGGACTGTGTGAGACATTCATACCCCTGGCTGCAGTTCAGAGCCTTCTGCTTTTAAGGCTTAGGGACCAGGGAATAGTGGTCCTCCCAAAGACGTCCCATTGCTCGAGCCAAAAATCCTGACATGAATGCCTTCCTTTCTCTGGGGTCTCATCCTTGGCTGTGGATGGCAGAGAGGCAAAGTGTCTATCTGCACCTGAGGGATGGCTCTGAAAGTCTGCCTGGAGTACAGTTTCTGATTTTGTCATGGTAATCCTGAAAGAGATGTGCACAATGAGACTCTCACAGGGGTCCTGGATTTTAAGTGGGCATCTGGATGTCCCCAGCCCAAATTTTAGCTGTGTTCATGGTTCATGAACTCCATAGGCTAGCAAGCAAGCAGGGATCCTGAGCTATAGGCAGATCTACCACATCCAGATGAGGGCATCAGAAAGAGAGCCTTGGCATTTAGCAAGTTAGCAAGGCCTAGTCTGGAATCAAGCCCTCTTGGAGCATATGGGAGAAGAATGCTACTCTCTGCACAATGGAGCCATGAGCTGTGGGCCCAGGGCAGGCAGGCTCTCCAGGGTGTGATCTGTGTGGGGGCTGTGTGTATGTGTGGGTAGAAGTAAACTGTAGTGCTGCCAAAAAGGGAAGCCACCTGACCATTTTGACTTCACATTCAGTGCCTAGTTTCAGTAGAGGCCCTTTGGATCTATATGCACCTTCTTGATATTGCTTCAGACAAAGGCCTGTCACATTCTCTTTGGCCTTTTGGAGGCCTCAATTTGGCTTTTCCCAGCTACAGGGAGACAACCTTTGAGGAGTAAACAAAAACAACACCAAACAGACTATTACACAGTTAGGAGGAACAGGAACACCTCTCTCAGAAGGTCTTAGGCCTGAGTGAGTACTGGGCCTGCCATAAGGGCATGGCATTGACAAGGAATGACTTTGAGAGATAGATGCTGAAATGGGGTGTTCAAAGTCAGTACAGTCCAAAACACCTTGCTATTTCTGGTATGGTTCCTGGAAGGAAGGCACATGGAATGGAATCATGTAAATGTCTTCGGTACTGTGTCATTGACAATGTGATGGGAGAATACAGAAGAGCACCCATGATTCAGCTATTCACCACGAGCACTTCCAGCCCACCCAACTCTGCAGGACAGTCCTGCCCCAGAGCATATCCCAACACTTTGTAACCTTCCAGGATAGAGTAGAGATAGAAGAGGACACAAACTTGACTGATGGGTGAATAGAAGAAATCAACTGGAGAAAATGAGAGGTTCTTACCGAAGTCTGTTATCCTGGACAAGCAAAGATATATTTCTGCGTCTGTGAAAATTTGCTTTTAGGGTTGTGTGTATGTGTGTGTGTGCTCACCGTCACAAATGCACATGTGAGTTGTCAGAACTGGCCTGACTGGGAGAAGAAAAAATGGACACCGAAAAAACAAACAAATTTGTGTAAACTACAATAACCATAGGGCAGGTGAAGCCCTGATGCCAGGGAATCAAGCCCAAGGATGTCACCAAAAAGCATGTTTTAAGTGGAGACACGCTGCTGCACCCTGGATCCCTAGGCAGAAAGAAGCAGTGGGAAGAAATAACTTGGGGTCATTCAGGGAGATACAAAGCAGCCAAGAAACAGAAAGGGATAGATTCCGAGGCAAAGAGATGGGGTGTGTACAGCCCCTACAAAGAGCTTTCTGTCCTTCTCAAGTGCAGCAGTATTCTTTCCCCATAGCACCAGGCACATCTTGCCTTTTATGTAAGGTTTGGGAGGCTGATGGCACAGTAGCATAAACAGTTGCTATCTGCAGAGTAGCATTGCCCAAAGAAAGGCAATGCCAAAGAATGCTCAAACAACTGCACAATTGCACTCATCTCACATGCTAGTAAAGTAATGCTAAAAATTCTCCAAGCCAGGCTTCAGGAATACATGAACCATGAGCTTCCAGATGTTCAAGCTGCTTTTGAAAAAGGCAGAGGAACCAGAGACCAAATTACCAACATCCTCTGGATCATCAAAAGAGCAAGAGAGCTCAAGAAAGCCATCTATATTTTCTTTATCGACTATGCCAAAGCCTTCGACTGTGTGGATCACAATATACTGTAGAACATTCTGAAAAAGATGGGAAAACCAAGCCACCTGACCTGCCTCCTGAGAAATCTGCCTGCAGGTCAGGATGCAACAGTGAAAACTGGACATGGAACAACAGACTGGTTCCAAATAGGAAATGGAGTATGTCAAGTCTGCATATTGTCACCCTGCTTATTTAACTTATATGCAGAATACATCATGAGAATCACTGGGCTGGATGAAGCATAAGCTGGAAGCAAGATTGCTGGGAGAAATAGCGATAACCTCAGATGTGAAGATGGCACCACACTTATAGCAGAAAGTGAAAAAGAACTAAAGAGTCTTTTGATGAAATTGAAAGAGGAGAGTCAAAAAGTTGGCTTAAAGCTCAACATTCAGAAAACAGATCATGGCATCTGGTCCTATCATTTCATGACAAATAGATGGGGAAACAGTGGCTGCCCCTTTATTTGTTTTGCTCCCAGACCACTGCAGTTGGTGACTACTGTCATGTAGTTAAAAGACACTTACTCCTTGGAAGGAAAGGTATGACCAACATAGACAGGATATTAAAAAGCAGAGACATTCTCTTGCCAAAAAAATTCCAACTCGCCAATGCTATGGTTTTTCTAGTAGTCATGTATGGATGTGAGAGTTGGACTATAAAGAAAACTGACCACTGAAGAATTGATGCTTTCAAACTGTGGTGTTGACAAAGACTCCTGAGAGTCCCTTGGGCTGCAAGGAGATCCAACCAGCCCACCCTAAAGGACATCAGTCCTGGACTGAGGTTGAAGTTGAAACTCCTATACTTTGGCCACCTGAGGTGAAGAACTGACTCTCTGTAAAAGACCCTGATGCTGGAAAGATTTAGGGAGGAGGAGGGGACAACAGAGGATGAGATTGTTTGATGTCATCATTGACTCAATGGAGATGAGTTTGAGGACACTCCAGTAGTTCGTGATGGACAGGGAGACCTGGTGTAATGAAGACCATGGCATCCTGGAGATTAGAACTTGACTGAGCAACTGAACTGAACTGAACTGAACTGAAGTGAACTGAACCTGCAGAGTTTGCCAGTTTCAAACATCACTCTTTGAAGTCTTGGCAGAATGCTTAAGCATCATTGTTCTGCAGTGGATTGCTTAGGATCATCCTTTAGCTGCTCCTGGCCCCACAGGACTGGGGTGATGGGGTAAGCTGGCATGTGTTCTCACCTGGAGGCAGGATGAGGACAGACCCACTTGGAAAGGGCCTTTGTACAGTAAATGAGCAGACTTCAATTCCCTTGGCACTGACGAGAAAGTCCCTTAGTGGGATGCTGACTTTTATATCTCTTATTTAGAGATGTTTCACCTGTAAATCTCTTCATATAGAGAGTATTCCACCTCTAAATATGGCATTCTCTTCATGTCATAAATTGACATATGGACAAAATGTTTCTATGTGAAGCACAGAACTTGTTGTTTCACATATGAATGCACGCATGTGGGTTCCCTGTATGAAATACAGAATTCTCTATATTCCATATGTGAATTTCTCAACACTCAATTTCCAAAATGAAAATGGCATTTTCTATATTTCACGTGAAAATCTGTATGCATATTTTTCTACATGAAAATGGGAATTTAATGCATTTCACCTATGCATAACTGGATGCTAAATTTACTACATGACATCTGAAATTTTGTGTATTTCACTTATGAACAGGTAGCCATTGATTTTTGTACACAAAATATGAAATTTTGATTCTACACATATATAAAGCAGGGCACTAATTTCCTTCTTTAAATATGGAATTCTCTATATTTCACACATGAAACTCCTATCGCAGATTGAATCCATGAAAAAAATGACTTTCCTGTATTGATTTAGCAAAATATGGGTCATGATTTTTAATTCTCTGCATTTTACAAATGAAAATCTGGGCCTCATTTTCCTACATGAAAATTGGATTTCTTTATTTTCACTATTTGAAACTCTAAGCATGGCACTTTTTTCCATGAAGTATGAAATTCTTTGGTCTCACATCACCTATGATGCCAAATTTACTACTTGAAATAAGGAATTCCTATATTTTGCATAGGCAAATCAATACCAATATTCTTATATGAAATATCAATACTCTACAATTTACTATGAATATTTGGTGAGGATTTTTTTCCTACATAACATATAGAATTCTCTGCATTTCACAGCTGAAAATCAGGATGGTTATTTTTCCTGCAAGGAATGCAGAGTTCCCTTTCTTAAACATGACCATCTGGGTGGAGGTTTTCCTACATGAAAAATCAAAGTCTCTGCTTCCCAATTCTTTATCATCTATGCCACCAGGGAACTTGAACGGTTTTAGGAAGACCTCCAAGTCTTTCTAGAACTAACACAGAGAAAAGATGTCCATTTCATCATAGGGTTCTGGTATGTATAAGCAGAACGTCAAGAGACATCTGGTGTAATGGGCACGTTTGGCCATGGTGTATGAAATGAGGCAGGACAAAGACTAGCAATGTTTTGTCAAATTGAAAGGGTAAAAATTAAAATAGTGGCGCAGTTTTCTTGAGCTCCAAAAGCATCGGGGACAGTGATTACAGTCATGAAAATACAAGACCCCTGCTCCTGGGAAGAAAAGCTATCACAACCCTAGACACAATGTATTGAAAAGCAGAGACATCGCTTTGACAACAATTGTCCATATAGGCAGAGCTATGGTTTTACCAGTAGACATGTACGGATGTGATGGTTTGAGAATAAAGAAGGCTGAGTGCCAAAGATTTGAGACTTTGTAACTGTGGTGCTGGAGATGGCTCTTGAGATATCCTTGGACAGCAAGGAGATCAACCCCATCAATCCTAAAGGAAACTAACCCTAAATATCCATTGGAAGGTCTGATGCTGAAGCTGAAGTTTCAATACTTTGGCCACTAGGTGTGAAGAAATAATACATGGGAAAAGATTAAGGTTCTGCCTTCTCATTAAGAAAAAAAGAAAAGAATTATTGGCTCTTATATGGGAAGATGGAGGAAGGAGGTGGGGGGCGGGCAACAGAGGGTGAGATGGTTGGACAGCATCATTTGACTCAAAGAACATGAGTCTCCTAGTAAAGTGTTGGAGACAGTAAAGGACAGGGAGATCTGGAGTGCTGCTGTCCATGGTGCTGCAAAGAGTTGGGCATGACTGAGTGACTGAATATCACTAACAACTGTATTTCACACACATCAATCGGGATGAGATTTTCAAACTTGAAACATGGAATTCTGTATATGACCATAGAAAAATTAGATATTCCTGCTTGAAATATGGAATTTTCTCTACCTATTTAATGAGCATTCGGGTGCACATCTTACCTCTTTAACTATGAGAGTTTCATGCACCAAAATCTGAACAAAAATATTTTGACATGGAATATGGCCATGAAAAATGACATTAAATATTTTACATTTCAAATATGAAAATATAGGGATGCATTTTCTTACGTGAAATATCATATGATTATGGATGCACTATCGAGTTTTCTGTTTCATATATTAAAACCCAACACCAGGCATCCTACATGGAAGATGTAATTCTCAGTTTCACATATGAAACTCTAGGTGCAGATTTTACGACACAAAACATGAAACTCTCTATAATTCACATATGAAAGTCTGTATTTTCTGTATACCATATGAAAGTATGGACACAGAATTTTCTGCAAGAAATGTGAAGATCTTGATGTAATTTTCAGATTTCTCATTTGAAAATCCGTGTGCCACTTTCCTTCATGAAATATGGAATGCTGTGTGCTTCATATTTGAAAAACTACATCGATTTTGCTATAAGAAATATGGAATATTCTATTTCATATAAGAAAATATGATTTTTGTGCTCGAGCTGTGAAATTCTCTATATTTCACCAAAACAATCTTCCGACATAAAATATGGAATCCGGTATATTTCACATTTGAAAATCTGAGGACAGATTTGCTCATATGAATTACAAAGCCTCTATTATTCACATTTGAAAACCTGTGTTGGATTTTTCACAGAAAATACATGAAACTGTCCATGATTCAGATATTAAGATCTGGGATGAGCAGTCACATATAGAATAGACTTATTTCTTGTCTGACTGTCTGGCTCCTGGTTTCCCTACTGAAAATTTAGAATTCTCTGCATTTCATTTATGAAAGTCCAGGTGAGGATATCCCAACAAGAAATACGGAATAAACTATATTTCACAAGTGAAAATCTGGGTGCAAATATATCTACATGAAAACGTGTACGCCTTTATAATACCATTTGGATTTCTAGATTTTGGATTTCCCTTATGAACTATGGAAATCTCTATATTTCACATATCAAAATTTGGATGTCATTTTCCCTGTATGAAATGTGGAGTCATCCCTATTTCTCATTTTTAAAAATCTGAGTGAAAATTTTCCCACATGAAAAATGGAATTTCAATAATTCATTCATGAAAATATGGGTGTAGGTATTCTCATTTTGCATTTTGGAATCCTCTAAATGTCACATATAAAATAGAGGCAGATACTTTCTTACATGAAATATGGTAATATTTGTATTTCATATTTCACCATCAAGGTGTAGCTACTTCTAGCTGAAATATGGCATTCTCTGTATCTCACTATTTATATCTGTGGACAGATTTACCTGCATGCAATATGGAATTCTGTATATTTCACATATAATGTCTGATGATGAAGATTTGACATGGAAATACAGATTTTTGTCCATTTCACTTATGTAAAACCAGAGTGCAGATTTTCTGACAAGACATATAATTCAGATATGAAAACTTGAGTGCAGCTTTTGTACATGATATGGGATTTTCTGTGTTTCAAATATGGAAATCTTAGCTCAGCTATTCGTATATGAAATATAAAGTCCCTAAGTTTCATTTATAAAATCTGGACACTGATTTATCTCAACAATTTGCTACATGACACATATGAAAAGATGGATGTAGATTTTCCTACATGAGAACAGGAATTATCTGTACTACCCTTATCAAAATATGAGCACAGTTTTACTTTTAAAATATGTGGTTCTTTATAGCTCACATTTGAAAATATGAGTGCTGTTATTTCTATGTTAAATATGTAACAAGATGGAATTCTCTAAACATCTCATTTCAAAATCCAGGCACAGATTTTCCTGCATGAGATGTGGAATTAGGTATATAGTGGAGTGAAACTCTGAATTCTTTACATTACATTTATGAATATCTGTGTGTATATTTTCCTACATGATTTATGGAATTCTTTGTGTTTAAGCGTTGGAGATATGGGCACTCATATTTCTTGCATTCAACATTGAATTCTCTGTACTTCACATAATTAAATATTAGCAAGTGTTTTCTAGGCATAGATTTTCAAATGTTAAATATGGAATTCGATATGTTTCACATGTGGAAATCAAAGTTCAAGTTTTCCTAAAGGAAACATGGAATGATGTCTATTTTAGAGATGACAGTCAGAAAATATATATGTATATTTGCTTGCTATATGAAATTCTGAATATTTCATAATAAAAAATCTCTATTAAGATTTTCTGACATAAATATGTAATTTTCTATAATTCACATAGAGAAATCTGGGAACAGATTTTCCTAATGAAATATAAAAAGCCTCCATGTCTGACATAGAAATCTGTGAATTTATTTTCAGATGAAATATGAAAATTTTTATGTATCATATATGGAAATCATGGTCCAGATATTGCTGCAAAAAATATGGAAAATGTTCTCTATATTTTATATATGAAAATATCCACCTGAAATATGGAATTCTCTATATTTCACATTTGAAATCGGTCCACACATTATCAGATGAGATATAACATACTCTGTATATCACATACAAAATCCCTGCTGAAATTTGCCTACATGAAGGACTGAAATTTATGTACATCACATATGAAAAACCGTCCCCACACGAAATCTGTGATTCTGTATATTTCAGACACCAAAATCTGTGCAGTGATATTACTACATAAAAGATGGAATTCTGTATATTTCACATCTGAAAAATCATGGTCACTATTTTACTCAAATAAATATCAAATCTGTATATGTTACATATGAAAATCTCAATGCTGATTTTAGTCCACAATACATTGAATTTTTTCGTATTTCACTGTATAAGAATCTGGATGCTATTATTCTTACCTGAAATGTGAAATTCTCTATACATCATATATGAAAATCTGGGTGGTGATTTTCCTAGGTGAAATATGGAATTCTCTATATTCCACATATGAAAATCTTGGCATTGATTTTCTTAAGATACAGAGAATCATTATGGAACTGAAATCATCTCTATTTTACAAGTGAAAATCTGGCCACAACTCTTTCAAGAAATATGGAATTCTTTGCATTTCTCAAACATATATCAAGAGAACGAATCTCCACCATAAAATACGGAATTTTCTGTACTTCCTGAATCAAATCTTGGTCCTAATCTTCCTTCATGTAAGTAGCTGCTGCTGCTGCTTCTGCTGCTGCTGCTGCTAAGTCACTTCAGTCATGTCCGACTCTGTGCGACCCCATAGATGGCAGCCCACCAGTTTCTGCCGTCCTGGGATTCTCCAGGCAAGAACTCTGCAGTGGGTTGCCATTTCCTTCTCCAATGCATGAAAGTGAAAAGTGAAAGTGAAGTCCCTCAGTAGTGTCTTCACTACCCCCATGGATTGCAGCCTACCAGGCTCCTCCGTCCATGAGATTTTCCAAGCAAAAGTACTGGAGTCGGCTGCCATTGCCTTCTCCACATGGAAGTAGAGCTTCTCTCTATATTTTACATTTGAAGATCACAGTGGAGATTTTTCCTGTAAGAAATATGGAAATCGCTTATATTTCATAAGAACCACTGGTTCTTCAGTTACTGAAACACCTACCTCCACTATTTGCCCTTTGGCACTGTTGCTCATTAAAATAGTTTCCATGCAGGGCATGCTTTGCTTTGATCAGAGATTGACAGCTGCTGCCACAGTGCCCAAATCCCAAGGGGCAAGGCCCCTGAGGAAATGCCTTTAGCCTCCATTTGATTGGTTCCTGATGTGTTCTGAAGGTCAGCATGTAAAAGTCAGGCCCCTCCCACCAACGTACTGCTCATGTGTGGTGACCCAAGGATCCACATGCATGTCTACCTTTCCCTCTGCTAGACTATAGGCAAGTAACCAATTGGTGGGGAGTGACTGAAACCTGTGGGTCCGCTGAGCCAGGCAGCTGCTGTGCTTTGCGGTCCAAATCCTTCGCAACCTGAGCCATGGCCAGGGCACAAGCATAGAGAAACCGGAGGAAGGCTAGAGGGCCCCTGGCACCCTGAATCCCCTTCGTTGTGAGACTGGTCTTCAGGACACAGGGACCCTGCGACCTGCCAGCACGCTGGGGCCATCAGGGACGTTACAGACAGCGGGGTGGGGGGCGGGGCAGGGGTGGGGGCAGGAGGGCACCAGGCAAGGAAGGCACCCTCTTCAGGATGGAGGCAGTGGAGGAAGGCATGGCTCTGCAGGAAGGAGAAGTGGCGGGGTTCTGGCAAGACCTCCAGCCGCTGGTGGAAGACATCATGAAGGAGGTGGAGGTGGTGACGGTGATGGAGGAGCAGCAGGCACAGGTATCCGCAAGAGTGGGAGGAGAACTCAGAGGAACAGGACCAGGGACACCCAAGGCTGGGAGCCCCGAGTGAATGGTCCCCACTTCGGGCGCTGGAGGCATTGGCTGTCCTGCTGGTAGACCTGACTTGTGCCAGTGAAAAATACCATGGGGCCTACTTTCAGCTCAGGTGGAAGAACCATCAGAGGGGAGGGTGTCCCTTGTCTCGGTGAAGCCCAATGATCCAGGGCATTCCTGGCTTCTGGGACAAAATCGTATCCTTACTAACGCTTCCTGGGGTCGGTTGTTTAGAAGGAGAGAAGGAGCAGGAACAGGAGGAGGCGTGTGGGTGAGGGCACAGGCAAGCCAAGGGGGCCGAGGGAAGTGGGGGCTGGGAGGAGGGGCGAGCTCCAAAGGAACAGTGCCAGCAGCTCCTGGGCATGGCTCCGTTTGTGTGTGTCTGAGCCATGACTCTCCGTGACTCCTTTTGGCCTGCATCTGAACAGAAGCCGTACCCTGGGGCTGGAATTCTATGTGACCAGAGACAGTAGGCCAGAATGGCATTCTCAAAGATTTATTATTGTAA
The DNA here is from genome assembly GCF_033118175.1 of Dama dama. Taxonomy (NCBI): domain Eukaryota; kingdom Metazoa; phylum Chordata; class Mammalia; order Artiodactyla; family Cervidae; genus Dama; species Dama dama. The sequence goes on along the minus strand of NC_083715.1, from coordinate 6,846,347 downwards.
TTGTGGATTATCTGGGAAAGCAACAGAGACATTGGGAGTCCCAGAACCCATACCAGTCAGTCAGAGTCCCAGTAGTTGTTCTCACTAGTGCAGTAGAGAAGCAGGACGTTGTCCACCCACCTAGGTGGAGCTTGAAGGGGTGGTTCTTTTTGCCCATAGTTAGAGCCAGACCACTTCACCCTTTGGTGAAGACAGGGAGCAGGTCAGAGTCCCAGGGATTTGCTAAACACACAAGCACACACACACACATAGCGACACACAGCAGACATTTGCCTACAGACAAGACATGCCACAGGGACTTCAGATCGTGACGTGTTAAGCAGTGACATGCCACTACCCTGCACACACAGATGAGGCAGAAATCAGAAGCTGTAAGAAACTGACTCTCCCTCAGTGGATGCAGAGAGGGGACCTAGAGGACCATGGGGGACCAAGAGCCATGAGCATGTCTGATTGTATGGCAGGGGCTGGGGATGTCAGTGCGGTGCCCAGCAAGCAGGAATGCAACGTACCTTGAAGATGCCTGTTCCAGGGTACTTGTTCTTGTCCTTGACCTAAAGCAGACAGTGAACCACCCCCAAGTGTGTTTCATGATCAGTGATAAAGGTAAAGTCTTGCTTATGTATGTGATTGATTTGGAGGTGAGTGAGGAAGACTGAGGACAAGTGGATGGGGAAATGGGCAGGGAATTTTACAGGGGAGTGGGGGCATGTACCATATTATCCATGCATGTGCAATGTAAGTTTGGGGAAGAGAAAGGTGTTGATGCCTGCCTAACATGCAAGCTGAGGACCCTAGAAGCTTGCACCATTTCCCTCCTCCTGGTTCTGGCAGGTGCAGGAACTAGGCCACCCCCAGTCCAACTGCAAGCTGATATTTTCCTTTTGTGACAACCCCTACTTCTGGAATACAGTCATCGTGGAGGAGTACTACCATGACATAACTGGTGTGATGTGACTCCCAGTCACTGTGGGTGGGTGGTGGAGGGAGTGGATGCTCCTCCACCCTATTCTTCCCTATCCCCCATGTCTTTCTCCAGGGTATAGGGCATATTGTTCCACTCCAGTCCACTGGTTCTGGGATTATGGATGGGGAGCTCCAAGCCTCAGTCTGGACACCAGCAGCCTTAACTTTCTCAACTGGTTGTCAACCCACAACTTCCCAGCCTCAATCAGGATTGTAGAGGTAGTGTCATTCTGGGCCTACCCCAGAATTGGAGATGGATGCTGGAGTTCTTGGCTACACATGGGAAGTTTTGGGGCCTCATCAGGCATGTTCTGACCTTGCTCATGTTGTCAGCAAATCATCTCCAAAGACCTGTAGGTCGATCACCTGCAGTACTACCCCTGGGAGGAAGGTCCTGCCATGAGAGGTACCTATAGGAAGATAGCATTTGAGGGGAACAGGAGGTGGGCTCTGAAGTCACAGGTGTGGAGAGTCTGGGACACTCTTCTTTCCCAAATGGGGAAGCTAGGCTCATGTAGGATGGCTGCAGATCCTGGATTCAGATCATGAAGGTAGATGGTGACAGTCAGGGAGCTTGGGGAATTCATGTGTCCAAATCTCACTCAAAGCAGCTATGGTTACAGCATAAGAGTCCTCAGTGATTCTGATGCAGGCAGAGTGAATTAAACACCATTTGCAAAATCAGGATTCCCTGGGTTCTGCCAACCTATGGCCTCTTGCTACTCATTGTGTTTGAGATTACCTTGGCCTTTCTCTCCCGCACCTCCTCCTGGGAAAGCCTACCTGTCAGAAGGGGTTCATCACTGGTGTCCCTTTAATTTTTTTGTAAATTAATTTATTTACTTTAATTGGAGGCTAATTACAATATTGTAGTGTTTCCTGCCACGCATTCACATGAAGCAGCCATGGGTGTGTATGTGTCCCAATCTTGACACCAATTCTGTCCCAACCCCCTCCCACCTCTCTCCCTAACACATCCCACAGGGTTGTCCCAGTACCGCCCTGTCTCATGCATCAAACCTGGACTGGTGATCTGTTCCATGTTTCAATGTACATGTTTCAATGCTATTCTCTCAAATCATGCCACCCTCGCCTTCTCTCACAGAGTCCAAAAGTCTCTTCTTTAAATCTCTGTCTCTTTTGCTGCCTCTCATATACAGTCATTGTTACCATCTTCCTCAATTCCATATATATGTGTTATTATACTGTATTGGTGTTTTTCTTTCTGACTTACTTCACTCTGTATAATAGGCTCCAGTTTCATTCACTTCATTAGACCGGATTTAAATGCATTGTTTTAATAGCTGAATAATATTCCATTGTGTATATGTACCACAGCTTTCTTATGCATTCATCTGCTGATGGACATCTAGGTTGCTTCCATGTCCTAGCTATTGTAAACAGTGCAGCGATGAACATTGGGGGACAAGTGTCTCTTTCAATTCTGGTTTCCTCACTGTGTATGTGCAGCAGTGGGATTGCTGGGTCATATGGCAGTTCTAGTTCCAGTTTTTTAAGGAATCTCCACACCATTCTCCATAGTGTCTGCACTAGTTTGCATTCCCCCCAACAGTGTAAGAGTGTTCCCTTTTCTCTGCACTGACTCCAGCATTTCTTGTGTGTAGACTTTTTGAGAGCAGCTATTCTGAATGGTACGAGATGGTACCTCATTTTGGTTTTGATTTGCATTTCTCTGATAATGAGAGATATTGAGCATCTTTTCGTGTGTTTGTGAGCTATTGCATGTTTTCTTTGGCTCAATGTGCCAGCAAATTTGGAAAACTCAACACTGGCCACAGGACTGGAAAAGGCCAGTTTTCATTCCAATCCCAACGAAAGGCAATGTCAAGGAGTGCTGAAACTACCGCACAATTGCACTCATCTCACACGCTGGTAAAGTAATGCTCAAAATTCTCCAAACCAGGCTTCAGCAACACAGGAACCATGAAATTTTAGATGTTCAAACTGGTTTTAGAAAAGGCAGGGGAACCAGAGCTCAAATTGCCGACACCCAATGGATTATAGAAAAAGTAAGAAAGTTCCAGAAAAGCATCTATTTCTGCTTTATTGACTATGCCAAAGCCTTCAACTGTATGTATCACAATAAACTGTGGAAAATTCTGAAAGAGATAGGAATACCAACCCACCTGACCTGCTGCTTGAGAAACCTATATGCAGGTCATGATGCAACAGTTAGAACTGGATGTGGAATAGTAGACTGGTTCCAAATAGGAAAAGGAGTATGTCAAGGCTGTATATTGTCACTCCACTTATTTAACTTGTATGCAGAGTACATCATGAGAAACGCTGGTCTGGAAGGAGTACAAACTGGAATCAACATTGCCAGGAGAAATATAAATAACCTTAGATACGCAGATGACACTACCCTATGGCAGAAAGTGAAGAGGAACTAAAAAACCTCTTGACGAAAGTGAAACAGGAGAGTGAAAAAGTTGGCTTAAAGTTCAACATTCATAAAACTAAGATCATAGCACCTGGTCCCACCACTTCCTGGCAAATAGATGGGGAAACAGTGGAAACAGTGGCTGACTTTATTTTGGGGGCTCCAATATCACGGTGGATGGTGATTGCAGCCATGAAATTAAAAGATGCTTACTCCTTGGAAGGAAAGTGATAACCAACCTATATAGCATATTTAAAGGCAGAGACATGCATTTAGCCTCCAACTAATAAAAATAAATGGAAAAAAAATCAGAGACATTACTTTGCCAGCAAATGTCCATCTAGTCAAGGCTATGGTTTTTCCAGTGGTCATATATGGATGTGAGAGTTGGACTGTGAAGAAAGCTGAGCCCCGAAAAACTGATGCTTTTGAACTGTGGTGTTGGAGAAGACTCTTGAGAGTCCCTTGGACTGCAAGAAGATCCCACCAGTCCATCCTAAAGGTGATCAGTCCTGGGTGTACATTGGAAGGATTGATGCTGAAGCTGAAACTCCAATAGTTTGGCCACCACATGTGAAGAGTTGACTCATTGGAAAAGACTCTGATGCTGGGAGGGTTTGGGGGCAGAGGAGAAGTGGACAACAGAGGATGAGATGGCTGGATGGCATCACAGACTCGATGAACATGAGTTTGAGTAAACTCTGGGGAGTGGTGACGGACAGGGAGGCCTGCTGCGCTGTGATTCATGGGTTCACAAAGAGTCAGACACAACTGTGTGACTGAACTGAACTGACTTGGAGATATGTCTGTTTAGTTCTTTGGCCCAATTTTTGATTGGGTCGTTCTTTTTCTAGAATTGAGCTGCGTGAGCTTCTTTTATATTTTTGACATTAATTCTTTGTCAGTTGCTTTGTTTGCTATTATTTTCTTCCACTCTGAGTGATGTCTTTGCACATCTCTTACAATTTCTGTCATTGTGCAAAAGCTTCTAAGGTTAATTAGGTCAATTTGTTTATTGTTGCTTTTATTTCAATTCCTCTGTGGGGTGGGTCGTAGAAGATCCTGCTGTGGTTTATGTCAGAGAATGTTTTGCCTGTGTTTTCCTCTAGGAGTTTTGTAGTTTCTGGTCTTACATTTACATCTTTAATCCATTTTGAGTTCATTTTTGTGTAAGGTTTTAGAAAGTGTTCGAGTTTCATTCTTATCCAAGTCGTTGACCAGGTTTCTCAGGTTTGTTAAAGAGATTGTCTCTTCACTATTGTATATGCTTGCTTCCTTTGTCAATGATAAGGTGTCCATATGCGTGTGGATTTATCTCCAGGCTTTCTATCTTGTCCCATTGATTTATATTTCTTTCTTTGTGTCAGTATCATACTGTCTTGATGGCTGTAGCTTTGTAGTATACTCTGAAGTCAGGCAGGTTTCTACCTGCAGATAAATTTCTCTTTCTCAAGATTACTTTGGCTATTTGAGGTTTTTTTTTTGTATTACCATACAAATTTTGAAATTATTTGTTCCAGTTCTCTGAAAAATACCGTTGGTAGCTTGATACAGATTGCATCGAATCCATAGATTGCTTTGTGTAGTATATTTATTTTCACTATATTGATTCTTCTGATGCAGGAACGCAGTATATTTCCCCATCTATTTGTGTCATCTCTGATTTCACTTATCAGGGTTTTATAGTTTTCTATATATAGGCCTTTTGCATCTTTCAGTAGATATATTCCAAAGTATTTTATTTTTATTTTTTTCTTGCAACGATGAATGTAATTGTTTCCTTAATTTCTCTTCCTGTTTTCTAATTGCTGGTAAATAGGAATCCAAGGGACTTTGTGTGTTAATTTCATATCCTGCAACTTTGCAATATTCACTCATTAATTCTAGTAATTTTCTGGTGGTGTCTTTCGGGTTTTCTATGTAGAGGATCATGTCATCTGCAAAAAGTGAGACTTTTGCCTCTTCTTTCCAATCTGGATTCCTTTTTTCCACTGTGGTTGCTATGGCTAAAACTTCCAAAATTATGTTGACGAGTAGTGGTGAGAGTTGTCACCCTTGTCTTGTTCCTAACTTTTTAGGAAATGTTTTCAATTTTTCACCATTAAGCATAATGTTTGCTGTAGCTTTATCATATATGGCTTTTATTATGCTCAGGTATGTGCATAAATATAGAGAAATATAGAGAATTCCACATTACATGTTGGAATATCAGTGACCAGATGTGCATATGTGAAATACAGAGGATTCCATACTTCATTATGGATATTGTGGGACTACGTTATCAATGCAAAATGCAAATGATTTCCATTTTCATATAAGATTACATTGTCATATGTGACAATATAGATTTCTCTACACGTGGATTTCTCTGACAATGTAATATTGTCATATGTGTTAGATGTGATGTGTAGAGAAATCCACATTTCATAACATTCAGCACCAAGGATTTTCACATGTGTAACAGAGACAATCATGTTTCATGTACGAATTACTGGACCTAGATTAACACATGAAAACATGGAAGATTCCATGATTCAGGGACCACTAGTCACACCCAAGTTTCCAAGTGTGAAATACAGGGATTCTACCGTTCATGTTGGATTTTCTTTTTTATGTGGAATGAACAAAATTATGTGGAATTACAAAATTCCACATTTCATGATGGGACATCTTCACATAGACGCTCATCTGTGAATTATGAAGAATTCAATATTCTATGTAGGTAATCTGCATGCAGTTTTTTATATAAGAAATACATAGAAGACCAACTTTCACATGGGAAAACCAGTTACTTGCTTTTGGTATATGCATCTCATTTTGTATGTAAAAATATAGAAAAAAATCATACTATAAGTAAAATATACAAAATTGCATTTTGGATGACTGATTTCAGAATTTAGTCTGTGAAATGAAAAGAATTCCAAATTTCCTGAAAAAAAAATTGCCTAAATTTTCATAAGTGAAATGCAGAGAATTTTATAGGTCATGGAGGAAAAGAATATCTAACCCAGTTTTTAATTGAGAAAGAATATTCCATTTTTCAGGTAGGATAAGGTATGTCCAGATTCTCACATGTTATACAGACTGCTATATTTCTTGTTCAACAAAAATACTATGCCCAGATTTTCATAAGTTGAATGTAGACAATGTCATGTTTCAGTAGAGAATGTGTACCCAGATTTTCGAATGCAAAACATAGAGAAGTCAATCTTTCTTATAAGGTGATTTGTCTCCAGGTTTTCCTATGCTAAACACAGAGAATTCCATATTCATGTAGGAAAATCAGGGTGCAGCTTTTCATGTGTGATGTAGAAAACTTTGAATATTTCATATTGGAAAAGATGTGTCCAAAATGTCATATGTGAAATATACAGTATTCCATACTTCAGGGAGTATGGTTGGTACCATGTTATTCACATATGAAAGGTAGAGAATTCAATATTCCTAAATGTCATATATAGAAAATTTCAAATTTCTTGTATGAAGTGTTGTGTTCAGATTTTCTTTTTTTTTTTTTTTTTAATATAAATATATTTATTTTAATTGGAGGCTAGTTATTTTACAATATTGTAGTAGTCTTGCCATACGTTGACATGAATCCACCACGGGTGTATATGTGTTCCTCATCCTGAACCCCCCTCGCACCTCCCTCCCTATCCCATCCCTCTGGGTCATCCCACTGCACCATCACGTGAACTGTGAGCTGTGAGCATTATGATTTGTTTCACATATGATAATATATATGTTTCAATGCCATTCTCTGAAATCATCGCACCCTCATCCTCTCCCACAGAGTCCAAAAGACTGTTCTATACATCTGTGTCTCGTTTTTGCTGCCCCCCTTATAGGGTTACCATAACCATCTTTCTAAATTCCATATATATGCTTTAGTGTACTGTACTGGTGTTTGTGTTTTTTTTTTTTTCCAAATTTTTTTTTTAATTAGTTGGAGGATAATTACTTCACAACATTTCAGTGGGTTTTGTCGTACATTGACATGAATCAGCTATAGAGTTACACGTATTCCCCATCCCAATCCCCCTCCCACCTCCCTCTCCACCCGATTCCTCTGGGTCTTCCCAGTGCACCAGGCCCGAGCACTTGTCTCATGTATCCCACCTGGGCTGGTGATCTGTTTCACCATAAATAATATACATGCTGCTGTTTCTAAACATCCTACCCTCACCTTCTCCCACAGAGTTCAAACGTCTATTCTGTACTTCTGTGTCTCTTTTTCTGTTTTGCATATAGGGTTATCATTACCATCTTTCTAAATTCCATATATATGTGTTAGTATGCTGTAATGTTCTTTATCTTTCTGGCTTACTTCACTCTGTATGATGGGCTCCAGTTTCATCCATCTCATTAGAACTGATTCAAATGAATTCTTTTTAACACCGGAGTAATATTCCATGGTGTATATGTACCACAGCTTCCTTATCCATTCATCTGCTGATGGGCATCTAGGTTGCTTCCATGTCCTGGCTATTATAAACAGTGCTGCGATGAACATTGGGGTGCACGTGTCTCTTTCAGATCTGGTTTCCTCGGTGTGTATGCCCAGAAGTGGCATTGCTGGGTCATATGGCAGTTCTATTTCCAGTTTTTTAAGAAATCTCCACACTGTTTTCCATAGCGGCTGTACTAGTTTGCATTCCCACCAACAGTGTAAGAGGGTTCCCTTTTCTCCACAGCCTCTCCAGCATTTATTGCTTGTAGACTTTTGGATAGCAGCCATCCTGACTGGCGTGTAATGGTACCTCATTGTGGTTTGATTTGCATTTCTCTGATAATGAGTGATGTTGAACATCTTTTCATGTGTTTGTTAGCCATCTGTATAACTTCTTTGGAGAAATGTCTGTTTAGTTCTTTGGCCCATTTTTTGATTGGGTCATTTATTTTTCTGGAATTGAGCTTCAAGAGTTGCTTGTATATTTTTGAGATTAACCCATTGTCTGTTTCTTCATTTGCTATTATTTTCTCCCAATCTGAGGGCTGTCTTTTCACCTTACTTATAGTTTCCTTTGTAGTGCAAAAGCTTTTAAGTTTCATTAGGTCCCATTTGTTTAGTTTTGCTTTTATTTCCAATATTCTGGGAGGCTGGTCATAGAGGATCTTGCTGTGATTTATGTCGGAGAGGGTTTTTCCTATGTTCTCCTCTAGGAGTTTTATAGTTTCTGTTCATACATTTAGATCTTTAATCCATTTTGAGCGTATTTTTGTGTATGGTGTTAGAAAGTGTTCTAGTTTCATTCTTTTACAAGTGGTTGACCAATTTTCCCAGCACCACTTGTTAAAGAGGTTGTCTTTTTTCCATTGTATATCCTTGCCTCCTTTGTCAAAGATAAGGTGTCCATAGGTTCGTGGAGTTATCTCTGCACTTTCTATTCTGTTCCATTGATCTATATTTCTGTCTTTGTGCCAGTACCATACGGTCTTGATGACTGTGGCTTTGTAGTAGAGTCTGAAGTCAGGCAGGTTGATTCCTCCACTTCCATTCTTCTTTCTCAAGATTACTTTGGCTATTCGAGTTTTTTTGTATTTCCATACAAATTGTGAAATCATGTGTTCTAGTTCTGTGAAAAATACCGTTGGTAGCTTGATAGGGATTGCATTGAATCTATAGATTGCTTTGGGTAGAATAGCCATTTTGACAATACTGATTCTTCCAATCCATGAACACGGTATGTTTCTCCATCTGTTTGTGTCCCCTTTGATTCCTTTCATCAGTGTTATAAAACACTGATGTGTTTCTATGTGTAGGTCTTTTGTTTCTTTAGGTAGATATACTCCTAAGTATTTTATTCTTTTTGTTGCAATGGTGAATGGTATTGTTTCCTTAATTTCTCTTTCTATTTTCTCATTGTTAGTATATAGGAATGCAAGGGATTTCTGTGTATTAATTTTATATCCTGCAACTTTACTATATTCATTGATTAGCTCTAGTAATTTTCTGGTAGAGTCTTTAGGGTTTTCTATGTAGAGGATCATGTCTTCTGCAAACAGTGAGAGTTTCACTTCTTCTTTTCCTATCTGGATTCCTTTTACTTCTTTTTCTGCTCTGATTGCTGTGGCCAAAACTTCCAACACTACGTTGAATAGTAGTGGTGAGAATGGGCACCCTTGTCTTGTTCCTGATTTCAGGGGAAATACTTTCAATTTTTCACCATTGAGGGTAATGCTTGCTGTGGGTTTGTCATATATAGCTTTTATTATGTTGAGGTATGTTCTTTCTATTCCTGCTTTCTGGAGAGTTTTAATCATAAATGAGTGTTGAATTTTGTCAAAGGCTTTCTCTGCCTCTATTGAGATAATCATATGGTTTTTATCTTTCAGTTTGTTAATGTGGTGTATTACATTGATTGATTTGCGGATATTAAAGAATCCTTGCATTCCTGGGATAAAGCACACTTGGTCATGCTGTGTGATTTTTTTCATATGTTGTTGGATTCTGTTTGCTAGAATTTTGTTAAGGATTTTTGCATCTATTTTCGTCAGTGATATTGGCCTGTAGATTTCTTTCTTTTTTTTTTTTTTGTGACATCTTTGTCTGGTTTTGGAATTAGGGTGATGGTGGCCTCATAGAATGAGTTTGGAAGTTTACCTTCAGCTGCAATTTTCTGGAAGAGTTTGAATAAGATAGGTGTTAGCTCGTCTCTAAATTTTTGGTATAATTCAGTTGTGAAGCCATCTGGTCCTGGGCTTTTGTTTGCTGAAAGATTTTTGTTTACAGTTTCGATTTCTTTGCTTGTGATTGGTCTGTTAATATCTTCTAATTCTTCCTGGTTCAGTTTTGGAAAGTTATACTTTTCTAAGAATTTGTCCATTTCATCCAAGTTGTCCATTTTATTGGCATAGAGCTGCTGGTAGTAGTCTCTTATGATTCTTTGTATTTCAGTGTTGTCTGTTGTGATCTCTCCATTTTCATTTCTAATTTTGTTAATTTGTTTCTTCTCTCTTTGTTTCTTAATGAGTCTTGCTAATGGTTTGTCAATTTTGTTTATTTTTTCAAAAAAACAGGTTTTAGCTTTGTTGATTTTTGCTATGGTCTCTTAAGTTTCTTTTGCATTTATTTCTGCCCTAATTTTTAAGTTTTCTTTCCTTCTGCTAACCCTGGGGTTCTTCATTTCTTCCTTCTCTAATTGCTTTAGGTGTAGAGTTAGGTTATTTATTTGTTTTTTTTCTTGTTTCTTGAGTTAAGCCTGTAATGCTATGAACCTTCCCCTTAGCACTGCTTTTACAGTGTCCCATAGGTTTTGGGTTGTTGTGTTTTCATTTTCATTCATTTCTATACATATTTTGATTTTTTTAATTTCTTCTATGATTTGTTGGTTATTCAGAAGCATGTTATTTAGCTTCCATATGTTTGAATTTTTCACAATTTTTTTCCTGTAATTGAGCTCTAATCTTACTGCACTGTGGTCAGAGAAGATGACTGGAATGAGTTCAATTTTTTTGAATTTTCCAAGACCAGATTTATGGCCCAGGTTGTGATCTATTCTGGAGAAGGATCCGTGTGCACTTGAGAAAAAGATGAAGTCGATTGTTTTGGGGTGAAATGTCCTATAGATATCAATTAGGATTAGCTGGTCCATTGTGTCATTTAAGGTCTGTGTTTCCTTGTTAATTTTCTGTTTAGTTGATCTAACCATAGTTGTCAGTGGGGTATTAAAGTCTCCCACTATTATTGTGTTACTGTTAATTTCCTCTTTCATACTCGTTAGCGTTTGCTGTACATATTGTGGTCCTCCTATGTTGGGTGCATATATATTTATAATTGTTATATCTTCTTCTTGGATTGATCCTTTGATCATTATGTAGTGTCCTTCTTTGTCTCTTTTCACATCCTTTATTTGAAAGTCTATTTTATCTGATATGAGTATTGCGACTCCTGCTTTCTTTTGGTCTCCGTTTGCATGAAATATTTTTTTTCCAGCCCTTCACTTTTAGTCTGTATGTGTCTCTTGTTTTGAGGTGGGTCTCCTGTAGGCAGCATATACAGGGGTCTGGTATTTGTATCCATTCAGCCAATCTTTGTCTTTTGGTTGGGGCATTCAACCCATTTACATTTAAGGTAATTATTGATAGGTATGGCCCCGTTGCCATTTACTTTGTTGTTTGGGGTTCACGTTTATACAACCTTTCTGCATTTCCTGTCTAGAGAAGATCTTTTAACATTTCTTGAAGAGCTGGTTTGGTGGTGCTGAATTCTCTCAGCTTTTGCTTGTCTGTAAAGCTTTTGAATTCTCCTTCATATCTGAATGAGATCCTGGCTGGGTACAGTAATGTAGGTTGTAGGTTATTCTATTTCATTACTTTTAGTATGTCCTGCCATTCCCTTCTGGTCTGGAGGGTTTCTATTGATAGATCAGCTGTTATCCTTATGGGAATCCCTTTGTGTGTTATTTGTTGTTTCTCCCTTGCTGCTTTTAGTATTTGTTCTTTGTGTTTGATCTTTGTTAATTTGATTAATATATGTGTCTTGGGCTGTTTCACCTTGGGTTTATCCTGTTTGGGTCTCTCTGGGTTTCTTGGACTTGGGTGGCTATTTCCTTCCCCATTATAGGGAAGTTTTCAGCTATTATCTCCTCGAGTATTTTCTCATGGCCTTTCTTTTTGTCTTCTTCTTTTGGGACTCCTATGATTCGAGTGTTGGGGCATTTCGCATTGTCCCAGAGGTCCCTGAGGTTGTCCTCATTTCTTTTGATCCTTTTTTCTTTTATCCTCTCTGCTTCATTTATTTCCACCATTTTATCTTCTACCTCAGTTATCCTATCTTCTGTCTCTGTTATTCTACTCTTGGTTCCCTCCAGAGTGTTTTTGATCTCATTCATTGCATTATTCATTTTTAATTGACTGTTTGTTTCTTCTAGGTCTCTATTAAACATTTCTTGCATCTTTTCAATCTTTGTCTCCAGGCTATTTATCTGTAACTCCATTTTGTTTTCAAGATTTTGGATCATTTTTATTATCATTATTCTAAATTCTTTTTCAGGTAGATTCCCTATCTCCTCCTCTTTTGTTTGGCTTGCTGGGCATTTTTCACATTCCTTTACCTGTTGGGTATTTCTTTGCCTTTTCATCTTGTTTAGATTGCTGTGTCTGGAGTGGGCTTTCTGTATTCTGGAGGTCTGTGGTTGTTTTTTATTGTGGAGGTTTTGCCCAGTGGGTGGGGTTAGTCGGTTTGCTTGTCAAGGTTTCCTGGTTAGGGAAGGTTGTGGTAAGGTGTTGTGGTGCGTGGAACTTGATTTCTTCTCTTTGGAGAGCAATAGAGTGCCCAGTAATGAGTTTTGAGATGGGTCTATGTGTTAGCTGTGACCTTGGGCAGCCTGTATGTTGACGTTCAGGGCTATGTTCCTGCGTTGCTGGAGAATTTGCGTGGTATGCCTTGCTCTAAAACTTATTGGCTCTTGGGTGGTGGTTGGTTTCTGTGTAGGTATGGAGGCTTTTTGATGGTCACTTATTACTTAAAGTTCCAGATAGTCAGGAGTTTTCTGGTGTTCTCAGGTTTTGGGCTTAAGCCTCCTGCCTCTGGATTTCAGTTTTATTCTTCCTGTAGTCTCAGGACTTCTCCAACTACACAGCACTGATAATAAAACTTCTAGATTAATGGCGAAAAGATTCTCCCCCGTTAGGGACACCCAGAGAGGTTCACCGAGTTACATGAAGAAGAGGAGAGGGAGGAGGGAGATAGAGATGAGCAGGAGGAGAAAAAGGGGGACTCAAGAGGAGAGAGACAGATCTACACAGTTGTCTGTTCCCAGAGTGTTCTTCGTAGCCCAGACACCCACAAAGATTCACAGAATTGGATTGGGAAGAGAAGGGTAAAGGAGGAAATAGAGGTGTTCTGAGGTAGAAAACAGAGAGTCAAGATTGGGAGAGAATAATCAACACACTCCTGAATAAAAATGGGAACTGAATATTGGATTCTTAAATGTTCACAGTTTATATCATATAATGAAAAACAAAAATTAAAAATCTAGAGTAGAGGTTAGACTCTTAAATATACTATATTAAAAACAAAAACCAAAACACACCAAAAAAATTTTAGAAATATATATGAAGTTCGGTTTAAAAATAGGGCTTCTCTTCTCTTTTTTTGTAAGGTTATAGTGTATTGAAAATTAAGGAGTAGTAGAGGAGTACTAGAGGACTTTAAAAGAAATAAAAGAAAAAGAAAAATAGAGAATAGAAGAGAAGAAGAAAAAAAGAAAAAGAAAAAAAATTTTTTTCCATAATTAAAAAAATCGTAAAAATTTATGAAAGTGAAAGGTAAGGAGTAATGTGGAGGGTAATAGGGAATTTTAAAGGAAAATAAAAGAGAAAAAAGAAAAAATACTTAAAAAAAAAAAAGTAAAAATATATCTAGGAATTTCTCTGGAGCTGTTGCGGTCAGTGTGGGTCCGGCTCAGTTTCAGATAGCTCCTTGTTTCAGCTTACACTTCTCAATATCTACAGGCCCCTTCCGGTGTAGTCGGTGTTTTCTACAGAGATTTTAATCTGTTGCACCGGTCCCTTCTGAAGCAGTTCCCTTTGTTTATTTGGCTCTGTTTGCCGGTCTCTTCAGAGCCTCATTTTTGCCCCGACGCAGGTGGGGGGAGGTGGACTCTTATTCAGGTAGCTAGTTCCATCGCGCTGCGGGGAGGGGGCTGGCGCTGCTTTCTCCGTCTGCACTGCTCAGGCTCCCGGCTGCTCTATATGGAGCGCGCCCCACGCTGCGTGCAATTCCAGCCCTCAGGTGTTCCACAAAAGCACGGGACAAAAAGCTGCACCTGCTCTTTGTGCCTTCCCCATCAGAGCGGTCCAGGCAGCCAGGGGCTTGACGGACGCACTCTCCCCAGGTGCGGCGCCCACTCCCATCCGCGGTCCCAGGCTCAGTTTCCCCCGGCGCCAGTTGGGTGCGTGCGCCTTCTGCCCTCCGTGTCCCCAGCCCCAGTCCCCGCCCGCGCCGGTCGGGTGCCTGCGCCCTGTGTCTCGCCGTGACCCTCCCGGCGGATGTCGACTATCCAGAATCTCAGGAGGTCTTTGATTAGAAACTGGAGGCCTGTTTGCAGTGCGGCAGGGATGCGGTCCTTGGGGCCGAGCCTTCCCCCATCCCCTCCCCCCTGCCTCCTGCCTCAGTCGGGGCTGGGCCAGTCCGCAGCCTGTGAGCTCTTCTCTGGACTTTCTCGGTCCCTTTGTTCTGTGAACAGCTGGCAGTGTACTGGTGTTTTTATTTCTGGCTTACTTCACTCTGTATAATAGGCTCCAGTTGCATCCACCTCATTAGAACTGAGTCAAATGTACTCACTTTAATGGCTGAGTAATATTCCATTGTGTATATGTACCACAGCTTTCTTATCCATTCATCTGCTGATGGATATCTAGGTTGCTTCCATGTCCTTCCTATTATAAACAATGTTGCAATGAACATTGGGGTGCACGTGTCTCTTTCAATTCTGGTTTCCTCAGTGTGTATGCCCAGTAGTGGGATTGCTGAGTCAAATGGCAGTTCTATTTTCAGGTTTTTTTTTTTTTTTTTTTTTTTTTTTAAGGGATCTTCACAATGTTCTCCATAGTGGATGTACTAGTTTGCATTCCCACCAACAGTGTAAGAGTGTTCCCTTTTCTCCACACCCTCTCCAGCATTTATTGCCTATAGACTTTTGGATTCTGATGTGAAATGGATTTTCTAATGTGAAATAGAGTGTATTTCACAGTTCATTAGGATAATATGCACTCTGAACTCAGATTACCATATTAAAATATAGTAAATATCATATTCCATGTTTGAGAAGCTAAGGTGATATTTTCATACACAAAATATCAAAGGTCCATATCTCATGTATAAATATGTTTGTGCAGTCCTGCTTATCAACATTCAGACTTTCTAACTACATGTACAAAAATGTATCCCCATGTTTTCATATTGAAAAAAAAATATGTATACTTCATCTATCAAAACTGAACCGATATTTTTATATGTGAAATACAGAGTTCATATTTCAGATTAAAAAAAAATCTTTACCAGGCTTTTCTTATTCCAAATATGCAAAGTTTCAAGCGTTGTCAGAAAATATTCATTCAGATTTTAATGTATGATTGAGAATTCCATATGTGAGATGGAAATCTGAACGAGGATCTTCATATGAAAAATATACACAGTGACATATTTGATGTAGAAAATTCTACACCCAGTGCAATATCATCACCACTTGAGATTAGATTTAGCTTCACTCTGCTGTATGTCAGTTTCTTCATTCCATTTCTTCTGAAAACCCTCACAAGTAACTCACTTTAACAGCAAGTTCACTTCACTCGAGCGCTCAGGGGTGTCCAACTCTTTGCGACCGCATATACCACATCATGTCAGGGCTCCCTGTCCATCAACAACTGCCAGAGTTCACCCAAACCATGTTCATTGAGTCAGTGATGCCATCCAACCACCTCATCCTCTGCCGTCTCCTTCTCCTCCAGCCATCAATCTTTCCCAGGATCAAGGTCTTATCAAATGAGTCAGCTCTTCTCTTCAGATGGCCAAAGTATTGGACTTTCAGCATCAACATCAGTCCTTCTAATGAACACCAAGGACTGATCTCCTTTAGGATGGACTGATTAGACCTCCTTGCAGTCCAAAGGCCTCTCAAGAGCCTTCTCCAACACCACAGTTCAAAATCAGGAATTCTCCAGCACTCAGCTTCCTTTATACTCCAAATCTCACATCCATATCAAACTACTGGAAAAATAATAGCCTTGACTAGACGGACATTTGTTGACAAAATACTGTCTCTGCTTTTTAATATGCTGTCTAGGTTGGTCATAAATTTCCTTCCAAAGAGCAAGAGTTTTTTGTTTTTGTTTTTCCTTTTTTTTTTTTCTTTTTTAACTCCATGCCTGCAATCACCATCTGTAATGATTCTGGAGACCAGAAAAATAAAGTCAGCCACTGTTTCCACTGTATCCCCATCTATTTAACATGAAGTGATGGACTGGATGCCATGATCCTAGTATTATGAATGTTGAGCTTTCACCCAACTTTTTCACTCTCTTCTTTCTCTTTTATCAAGAAGCTCTTTAGTTTTATTTTTTTTTCCCCACTTTCTCCCTTATGGGTGGTGCATTCTTCATATCTGAGGTTATTGATATTTCTCCAAGCAATCTTCAGTCCAGCTTGTGCATCTGACAGCCTAGCATTCCTCATGGTGTACTCTGCATACAAGTGTGATAAACAGTGTGACAATACACAGGCTTGATGTACTCCTTTCCCTATTTGGAACGAGTGTGTTGTTCCATGTCCAGTTCTAACTGTTGCTTCCTGACCTGCATACACATTTCTCAAGAGGCAGGTCAGGTGGCCTGGTACTCCCATCTCCTTCAGAATTTCCCACAGTTTATTGTAATCCACACAGTGAAAGGTTTTGGCATAGTCATTAAAACAGAAATATATGTTTTTGTTTGGTCTTTTTTTGTTTGTTTGTTTCTTGTTTGTTTGTTTCCAAAACAGTCTTGCATTTTCAATGATCCATTCGATGTTGGCAATTTGATCTCTGGTTCCTCTCCCTTTTCTAAAACCAACTTGAACTTTTGGAAGTTCACTGTTCACATATTGCTAAAGCCTGGCATGGATAGTTTTGAGCATTACTTTACTAGTGTGTGAGACGAGTGCAATTGTGTGGTAGTTTGAGCATTCTTTGGCATTGTCTTTCTTTGGAATTGGAATGAAAACTGATCTTTTCCAGTCCTGTGGCCACTGCTGAGCTATCCAAATTTGCTTTCATATTGAGTGCAGCACTTTCACAGCATCATCTTTGTGGATTTAAAATAGCTCAACTAGGAATAAGCTAAGAAGCCTCTTGGCCTGAGCATGAGTGGTTAGAAGAGCCCCATTGTCAGACCCCTTAAGGAAACTGACTAAAAGGTAGAGATCAGTTGTCTCAGACTGAACCGCGAGGCAGTGAGGCAATGCATCAGGACTCATTCTCCTGATTTCCTTTGTGGAAGTCCTCCTTTACTTTGGAATCCCTGGGAATCTCTTAGAATTTTCTTTTAAAACTGGCTCCAAAGATGGCAGAGGAAGAGGACAAGGGGACCAATTTCTCCCCCACTAATTCATTGAAAGAGCATTTGAATGCTGAGCAAACTCCACAAAACAACTTCTGATCACTAGCAGAGAATATCAGACACCCAGAAAAGCAGCCCATTGTCTGGAGGTAGGACAAAATGTAAAAGATAAAAAGAGAGAGACTAGAATTAGGGACAGAGATCCATGCCAGGAAGGCAGTCTTAATAGAGGAAGCTTCCAAACACCAGGAAACCCTCTCACTGGTGGGTCTGGGGGAAGTTTTTCAATCTCAGAGGGCAACTTCAGTGGCAGGGAAAATAAATAAAACCCACAGATTATGTTCCTAAAAACAAATCCCAGCAGAAATGTACCCCAGACACTCACATCCACCACCAGCAAGTGGGAGCTAAATGGAGAGCCACCAGCATTGCTTAGGGTAAGGACCAGGCCTGAATGCCCTGAGGGCAATCAGAGGGAGCTAACGCGAGATAGCAACTTAAACTGGGATAGCAAGAGACAGAGAATTAATTTGGGAAAAGCCCTAAATTTAGGCACTACCCACCCATTCCCAGAACGAAGGACTGAGCAAATACCAGAGAAGAGCTAGCCGGCTGCCCACCGGCCCATCCCCCGCTGGAGGCAGGAGGCCAAGGGGAGGGGAAAGGGGCAAACTCGGCCCCAGAGACAGCACCCCTACCAAACAGCAAACAGGCTTCCAGCTTCTAACCAAAGACTTCCTGAGATTCTGGATGGTTAACATCTGCTGGGAGGGTCGCAGCCAGAAATCAGCTTCCCAGAAGGGACACAATGCAAGCCCAACCAGCGAGTGCAGAACCTGAGGCTGGGACCATGGAGGGGATAAGGCAGTGTACCAGGGGAGAGTGTGCTAGTCAAGTTCCTGGCTGCCTAAGCTACTCTGACCAGGGAAGGCACAAAATGCAGGCACAACTGAGTCTGCATCTTTGTGGAGTACCCGCAAACCAGAATCTGAGCGGCTTATGCCTGGGGAGTGCACACAACTCAGGGCCCGCTCCCTGTACAGCAGCCTGGAGCCTGAGCAGTGTAGATGGGGAAAGCACACACGCCATGAGCGGGGGCAAACCCAGTATGGCTGGAACACTGTGAGTGCTCCCCGCACATGCCAGTGATATTTGTCTGCCGTGCTCCTCCCTCCCCACAGCACGACTGAGCAAGCAAACCTAAACAAGAGACCACCTCCACCTGCTTGTGTCAGGGCAGAAATTAGACACTGAAGAGACCTGCAAACAGAAGCCAAATAAACAAAACAATTTAGAAATGACAGATATAACAGATTAAAATCCCTGTGGTTAACACCGACTACACTGGACGGGCCCTATAGATATTGAGAAGTGTAAGCTGGAACAAGGGGCTATCTGAAACTGAACCAAAGCCACACTGCCCGCAGAGCTACAGATAAATTCCTAGATACATTTTTGCTATTACTATTATTTTTATAATTAAATTGTTTTCTCTTATTTTTTTAAACCCTTCTATTACTCCTTATTTTTCATTTTTATAACCCACTATAACCTGACAAAAAGAAAATCCTATTTTTAAAGTGAACTTCATATATATTTTTAAATTTTTTGTGTTTCTGTGTTTTTTTTTAAATATTGTATTGTTAACAGTCTAACCTCTACTCTAGATTTTTAAGCTTTGTTTTTCAATATTTGATATCAATTTTGGACATTTAGGAATCCTCAGTACCCATTTTTACTCAGGAGTGTGATTACTGGTTTGATCTCTCTCTCTCACCCTTTCGACTCTCCTTTTTCTCCCCAAGATCACGTCTATTTCCTCCCTCCTGCTTCTATTCTCAATCCAATACTGTGACTCTCTGTGGGCATTCTGGGCTTTGGAGAACACTTCGGGAACAGAGGGTACTCTAGAGCTGCCTCTGCTCTCTTGAATTCCCCCTTTTCTCCTACTGCTCACCCCTTATCTCCTTCCTCCCTCTACTCTTCTTCATGTAACTCTGTGAACCTCTCTGGATGCCCCTCACTGTAGAGAATCCTTTCACCATTAACCTAGACGTTTTATTATCAGTGCTGTATGGATGGAGAAGTCCAGAGGCTACTGGAAGAATAAGACATAACTCCAGAGGCAAGAGGCTTAAGCCCAAAAACTGAGAATGCCAGAGAACTCCTAACTACAGGGAACATTAATTAATAAGACATCGCACAAAAGCCTCCATATCTACGCTGAAACCAACCACCACTCAAGAGCCAATAAGTTCCAGAGCAAGACGTATCATGCAAATTCTCCAGCAACACAGGAATATAGCCCCAAGCGTCAACATACAGGCTGCCCAAACTCACACCAAACCCATAGACCCATCTCAAAACTCACTACTGGACATTCCATTGCACTCCAGAGAGAAGAAATTCAGCTCCACTCACCAGAGCACTGACACAAGCTTCCCTAACCAGCAAACCTCGACAAGCCAAATATCCAGCCCCACCCACTGGGAGAAACCTCCACAATAAAAAGGAACCACAGACTACCAGAATACAAAAAGGTCACCCCAAACAAAGCAATCTAAATAAGATGAAAAGACAGAGGAATACCCAGCAGGAAAAGGAACATGAAAAATGCCCACCAAGCCAAACAAAAGAGGAGGAGATAGGGAATCTACCTGAAAAGGAATTTAGAATAATGATAATAAAAATGAACCAAAATCTTGAACACAAAATAGAGTTACAGATAAACAAACTGGAGACAAGGATTGAGAAGACGCAAGTAATGTGTAACAAAGACCTAGAAGAAATTAATAAAAAAGAGTCAATTAAAAATGAATAATACATATTGCGGTGCTCCTATGTTGGGTGCATATATATTTATAATTGTTATATCTTCTTCTTGGATTGATCCTTTGATCATTATGTAGTGTCCTTCTTTGTCTCTTTTCACATCCTTTATTTGAAAGTCTATTTTATCTGATATGAGTATTGCGACTCCTGCTTCCTTTTGGTCTCCGTTTGCATGAAATATTTTTTTCCAGCCCTTCACTTTTAGTCTGTATGTGTCTCTTGTTTTGAGGTGGGTCTCTTGTAGACAGCATATATAGGGGTCTTGTTTTTGTATCCATTCAGCCAATCTTTGTCTTTTGGTTGGGGCATTCAACCCATTTACATTTAAGGTAATTATTGATAGGTGTGGTTCCGTTGCCATTTACTTTGTTGTTTTGGGTTCACGTTTATACAACCTTTCTGTGTTTCCTGTCTAGAGAAGATCCTTTAGCATTTGTTGAAGAGCTGGTTTGGTGGTGCTGAATTCTCTCAGCTTTTGCTTATCTGTAAAGCTTTTGAATTCTCCTTCATATCTGAATGAGATCCTTGCTGGATACAGTAATCTAGGTTGTAGGTTATTCTCTTTCATTACTTTCAGTACATCCTGCCATTCCCTTCTGGCCTGGAGGGTTTCTATTGATAGATCAGCTGTTATCCTTATGGGAATCCCTTTGTGTGTTTGTTGTTTTTCCCTTGCTGCTTTTAATATTTGTTCTTTGTGTTTGATCTTTGTTAATTTGATTAATATGTGTCTTGGGATGTTTCGCCTTGAGTTTATCCTGTTTGGGACTCTCTGGGTTTCTTGGATTTGGGTGGCTATTTCCTTCCCCATTTTAGGGAAGTTTTCAGCTATTATCTCCTCGAGTATTTTCTCATGGCCTTTCTTTTTGTCTTCTTCTTCTGGAACTCCTATGATTCGAATGTTGGGGCATTTCACAGTGTCCCAGAGGTCCCTGAGGTTGTCCTCATTTCTTTTGATCCTTTTTTCTTTTTTCCTCTCTGCTTCATTTATTTCCACCATTTTATCTTCTACCTCACTTATCCTGTCTTCTGCCTCCGTTATTGTACTCTTGGTTCCCTCCAAAGTATTTTTGATCTCATTCATTGCATTATAAAAATGAATAATACAATAAATGAGATCAAAAACACTCTGGAGGGAACCAAGAGTACAATAATGGAGGCAGACGACAGGATAAGTGAGGTAGAAGATAAAATAGTGCAAATAAATGAAGCAGAGAGGAAAAAAGAAAAAAGAATTAAAAGAAATGAGGACACCCTCAGGGACCTCTGGCGCAATGTGAAATGCGCCAACATTCGAATCATAGGCGTCCCAGAAGAAGAAGACAAAAAGAAAGGCCATGAGAAGATACTCAAGGAGATAATAGCTGAAATCCTCCCCAAAGTGGGGAAAGAAATAGTGACACAAGTCCAAGAAACCCAGAGAGCCCCAAACAGGATAAACCCAAGGTGAAACACCCAAAGACAGATATTAGTCAAATTAACAAAGATCAAACACAAAGAACGAATATTAAAAGCAGCAAGGAAGAAACAACAAATAACACACAAGGGGATTCCCATAAGGATAACAGTTGATTTTTCAGTAGAAGCCCTTCAGGCCTCAGTGGAATGGCAGGACATACTTAAAGTAATGAAAGAGAATAACCTACAACCCAGAATACCCTGAAAGGATCTCATTCAGATATGAAGGAGAATTCAAAAGCTTTACAGACAAGCAAAAGTTGAGAGAATTCAGCACCACCAAACCAAATCTTCAACACATGCTAAAGGATCTTCTCTAGACAGGAAAGGAAGAAATGCTGTATGAACGTGAACCCAAAACAACAAAGCAAATGGCAACGGGCCCATTCTTATCAATAATTACCTTAAATGTAAATGGGTTGAATGCCCCAACCAAAAGACAAAGACTAACTGAATGGATACAAAAGGAAGACCCCTATATGTGCTGTCTACAAGAGACCAACCTCAAAGCAAGGGACACATACAGACTGAAAGTGAAGGTATGGAAAAAAAAAATTCATGCAAACTGAGACTGAAAGAAAGCAGGAGTTGCAATACTTATATCAGATGAATTGACTTCAAAATAAAGGCTGTGAAAGGAAACAAAGAAGAATACTACATAATGATAAAATGATCAATCTAAGAAGAAGATATAACAGTTACAAATATAGGTGGTATTATATTATATTGTGTTATATTATATTATACATATTATATTATATATTTAATATAGAAACGATTATATGTTATATATTTGTAATATGTTTTAAAATTATCAAATTTTAAAATTAAATATATTAAAAATGCAAACATATGGAGGCTAAATAACATGCTGCTGAATAACCAACAAATCATAGAAGAAATCAAAATATGCGTAGAAATGAATGAAAATGAAAATGCAACCCCAAACCTATGGGACACTCTAAAAGTAGTGCTTAGGGGAAGGTTCATAGCAATACAGGCTTACCTCAAGAAACAAGAAAAAAGTCAAACAAATAACCTAAATTTACATCTAAAGCAACCAGAGAGAGAAGAAATGAAGAACCCCAGGGTTAGTAGAAGGGGAAAAAAAATCTTTAAAATCAGTGCAGAAATAAATTCAAAAGAAATAGAAGAGACCATAACAAAAATCAAGATAGCTAAAAGCTGGATTTTTGAAAAGTTAAATATAATTGACAAACCGTTAGCCAGACTCATCAAGAAACAAAGAGAGGAGAACCAAATCTACAAAATTAGAAATGAAAATGGAGAGATCACAACAGACAACTATGAAATACAAAGGAGCATAAGAGACTGGTAACAGCAGCTATATGCCAATAAAGTGAACAACTTGGAAGAAATGGGCAAGTTCTTAGAAAAATATAACGTTCTAAAACTGAACCAGGAAGAATTAGAAGATCTTAATAGACGCATCACAAGCATGGAAATTGAAACGGTAATCAGAAATCTTCCAGCAAACAAAAGCCTATGACCAGATGTCTTCACAGCTGAATTTTACCAAAAATTTAGAGATGAGCTAACACCTATCTAAGAAGGCTCAAACTACCACACATCTCACACACTAGTAAGGTAATGAGCAAAGTTCTCCAAGCCAGGCTTCAGCAATACGTGAACCGAGAACTTCCAGATGTTCAAGCTGGTTTTAGAAAAGGAAGAGGAACCAGAAATCAAATTTTGCATATCTGCTGGATCATTGAAAAAGCAAGATAGTTCCAGAAAAAACATTTATTTCTGCTTTATTGACTACACCAAAGCCTTCGACTGTGTGGATCACAATAAACTGTGGAAATTCTGAAGGAGATGGGAATACCAGACCACCTGACCTGCCTCTTGAGAAACCTATATGCAGGTCAGAAAGCAACAGAACTGGACATGGAACAACAGACTGGTTCCAAATAGGAAAAGGAGTACATCAAGGCTCTACATTGTCACCCCGCCTATTTAACTTATATGCAGAGTACATAAAGAGAAACGCTGGGGTGAAAAAGCACAAGCTGGAGTCAAGGTTGCCGGGAGAAATATCAATAACCTCAGATATGCGGATGACACCACCCTTATGGCAGAGAGTGAAGAGGATCTAAAAAGCCTCTTGATGAAAGTGAAAGAAGAGAGTGAAAAAGTTGGCTTAAAGCTTAACATTCAGAAAACTAGGATCATGGCATCTGGTTCCATCACCTCATGGGAAATAGATGGGGAGACAGTTGAAATAGTGTCTGACGTTGTTTTTTGGGGCTCCAAAATCACTCCAGATGGTGACTGCAGCCATGAAATTAAAAGACGCTTACTCCTTGGGAGGAAATTTATGACCAACCTAGATAGCATATTAAAAAGCAGAGACATTACTTTGCCAAAAAAGGTCCATCTGGTCAAGGCTATGGTTTTTTCCAGTGGTCACGTATGGAGGTGAGATTTGGGCTGTGAAGAAAGCTGAGCACTGTAAACTTGATGCTTTTGAACTATGGTGTTGGAGAAGACTCTTGAGAGTCCCTTGGACTGCAAGGAGATCCAACCTGTCCATCCTGAAAGAGATCAGTCCTGGGTGTTCATTGGAAGCTGAAACTCCAATACTTTGGCCACCTCACGTGAAGAGTTGACTCGTTGAAGATCCTGATGCTGGGAGTGATTGGGGGCAGGAGGAGAAGGGGATGACAGAGCATGAGATGGCTGGATGGCATCACCGACTCGACGGACATGAGTTTCAGTGAACTCCAGGAGTTTGTGATGGACAGGGAGGCCTACCGTTCTGTGATTCATTTGGTCTCAAGCAGTCGGACACGACTGAGTGACTGAACTAAACTGAACTGAACGCCTATCTTACACAAACTCTTCCAGAAAATTGTAGAAGAAGGCAAACTTCCAAACTCATTCTAATCACCCTAATTCCAAACCAGACAAATATGTCACAAGAAAAAAAGAAAAAGGAAAGAAAAGAAAACTACAGGCCAATATCACTGATGAACATAGCTGCAAAAATCCTTAGCACAATTCTAGCAAGCAGAATCCAACAACATATTAAAAAGATCATACATCTTGACCAAGTGAGCTTTATCCAAGGAATGCAAGGATTCTTTAATATCTGCAAATCAATCAATGTAATACACAACATTTACAAATTGAAAGATAAAAACCATATGATTATCTCAATAGATGCAGAAAAAGCCTTTGGCAAAATTCAACATCTATTTATAATAAAAACTCACCAGAAAGCAGGCCTAGAAGGAACATACCTCAACATCATAAAAGGTATATATGACAAACCCACAGCAAACATTATAGTCAATGGTGAAATATTGAAAGCATTTCCCTTAAAGTCAGGAAATAGACAAGGGTGCCCACCCTCACCACTATTATTCAACATAGTTTTGGAAGTGTTGGCCACAGCAATCTCAGCAGAAAAGTAAATAAAAGGAATCCACATAGGAAAAGAAGTAAAACTCTCACTGTTTGTGAACAATGTGATCATCTACATAAAAAACCCTAAACACTCTACTAGAAAATTACTAGAGGTAATCAGTGGCTACAATAATGTTACAGGATATAAAATTAACACACAGAAATCCCTTGCATTCCTATACACTAACAATGAGAAAATAGAAAGAAAAATTAAGGAAACAGTACCATTCACCATTGCAACAAAAAGAATAAAATACTTAGGAGTATATCTACCTAAAGAAACAAAAGACCTATATATATAAAACTATAAAACACTGATGAAAGAAATTAAAGAGGACACAAATAGATGGAGAAATATAACATATTCATGGACTGGAAGAATCAATATGTGAAACTGACTATACCACCCAAAGCAATCCATAGATTCAATCCTATCAAGCTACCAATGGTATTTTTCACAGAACAAGAACAAATGATTTCACTATCTGTATGGAAATACAAAACCTCAAATAGACAAAGAAATCTTGAGAAAGAAGAATGGAACTGGAGGAGTCAACCTGCATGACTTCAGGTACTACTACAAATCCACCGTCATCAATACAGTATGGTACTGGCACAAAGACAGAAATGTAGATCAATGGAACAGAATAGAAAGCCCAGAGATACATCCACATACCTATGTGCACCTTTTCTTTGACAAAGGAGGCAAAAGACATAGAATATCCTTTGATAAAGGATATAGAATGGAAATAAGACAACCTCTTTAACAAGTGGTGCTGGGAAAACTGGTCAACCACCTGTTAAAGAATAAAACGAACACTTTCTGACACCATACACAAAAATAAGCTCAAAATGGATTAAAGGTCTAAATGTAAGGCCAGAAACTATAAAACTCCTAGAGGAGAACATAGGCAAAACCCTCTCTGACATAAATCACAGCAGGATCCTCTATGACCCCCCTCCCAGAATATTGTAAGTAAAAGCAAAAATAAACAAATGGAACCTAATGAAACTTAAAAGCTTTCACACAACAAAGGAAACTATAAGTAAGGTGAAAATACAGCCCTCAGATTGGGAGAAAATAATAGCAAACGAAGCAACAGATAAAGGATTCATCTCAAAAATATACAAGCAACCCCTGCAGCTCAATTCCAGAAAAATAAATGACCCATTCAAAAAAATGGGCCAAAGAACTAAACAGACATTTCTCCAAAGAAGACATACAGATGACTAACAGACACATGAAAAGATGCTCAACATCACTCATTATCAGAGAAAATGAAAATCAAACCACAATAAGGCACCATTACACACCAGTCAGCATGGTTGCTATCCAAAAGTCTACAAGCAATAAATGCTGGAGAGAGTGTGGAGAAAAGGGAACCCTCTTACACTGTTGGTGGAAATGCAAACTAGCACAGCCGCTATGGAGAACAATGTGGAGATTTCTTAAAAAACTGGAAGTAGAACTGCCATATGACCCAGCAATCCCACTTCTGGGCATACACACCGAGGAATCGAGGTCTGAAAGAGACACGTGCACCCCAATATTCATCGCAGCACTGTTCACAATTGCCAGGACTTGGAAGCAACCTGGATGCCCATCAGGAGACGAATGGATAAGGAAGCTATGGTACATATACACAGGGAAATATTACTCGGCCCCTAGAAAGAATTCATTTGAATTAGTTCTAATGAGATGGGTGATACTGGAGCCTATTATACAGAGTGAAGTAAGCCAGAAAGATAAAGACCGATACAGTATACTAACGCAGATATATGGAATTTAGAAAGATGGTAATGATAACCCAATATGCAAAACAGAAAAAGAGACACAGATGTACAGAACAGACTTTGGGACTGTGGGAGAAGGCGAGGGTGAGATGTTCTGAGAGAATAGCATTGAAACAAGTATACTATCAAAGGTGAAACAGATCTGCAGCTCAGCTTTGATGCATGAGACTGGTTCACTGGGAAGACCCAGAGGGATGGGATGAGTAGGGAGGTGGGAGGGGGTATCAGGATGGGGATAAATCCATGGCTGATTCATATCAATGTATGGAGAACCAACCAACCAAACAAACAAACAACCACTACAATGTTGTAAAGTAGTTAGCCTCCAACTAATAAAAATAAATGAAAACAAAATGAAATAACTCAACTGAAATTCCATCCCTCCACTAGTTTTTTTTTTTTTTTTTTTTGTAGTGATAATTCCTAAGGCCCACTTGATTCCAGTCTTCAGGATTTTGGCACTAGGTGAGTCTGAGTGATCACTCCCTCTGGATTATCTTGGTCATGAAGATATTTTTTTGTATAGTTCTTCTATGTATTCTTTCCAACTCTTCTTAATAGTGTCTGCGTCTTTTCGGACCATACGATTTCTATCCTTTCCTGAGCCCATCTTTGCATTAAATGTTCCCTTGTTATCTCTAATTTTCTCGAGGAGATCTCTAGTCGTTAGCA
The DNA here is from genome assembly GCF_033118175.1 of Dama dama. Classification (NCBI taxonomy): domain Eukaryota; kingdom Metazoa; phylum Chordata; class Mammalia; order Artiodactyla; family Cervidae; genus Dama; species Dama dama. Next base: position 6,818,749 of record NC_083715.1, on the reverse strand, counting down.
TTTTAATGTATTCTTCTATTTCTTTGCATTGGTCGCTGAGGAGGGCTTTCATTTCTCTCCTTGTATTCTTTGAAACTCTGCATTCAATGCATATATCTTTCCTTTTCTACATTGCGTTTCACTTCTCTTCTTTTCACACCTATTTATAAGGCCTCCTCAGACAGGCATTTTGCTCTCTTGCATTTCTTTTTCTTGGGGTGGTCTTGATTCCTGTTTCCTGTACAATGTCACGTACCTCCAACCATAGTTCATCAGGCACCCTGTATATCAGATCTATTCTTAAATCTAAATCTATCTTAAATCTACTTCTCCCTCCCACTGTAGAGTCATAAGGGATTGACATAGGTCATACCTGAATTGTCTAGTGTTCTCCCCCTCTTCCTTCTATTAAAGTGTGAATTTGGCAATAAGGAGTTCATGATGTGTGCCAAAGTCAGCTCCTGATCTTTTCTTGCTGATTGTATAGAGCTTCTCCACCTTTGGCTGTAAAGAATATAATCAGTCTGATTTTGGTGTTGCCCATCTGGAAATGTCCATGTGTAGAGTCTTCTCTTGTGTTGTTGAAAGAGGGTGTTTGCTATGACCACTGCATTCTCTTGGTAGAACTACATTAGCCTTTTCCCAGCTTCATTCTGTACTCCAAGGCCAAGTTTACCTACTACTCCAGGTGTTTTTTGACTTCCTACTTTTGCATTCCAGTGCCCTTTAATGAAAAGGACATCTTTTGGGGGTGTTAGTTCTAGAAGGTCTTGTAGACTTTCATAGAATCACTCAGCTTCCACTTCTTCAGCATTGCTGGCCAGGGCATAGACTTGGATTACCATGATATTGATTGATTTGTCCTGGAAATGAACAGAGATCACTCTGTCATTTTTGAGATTGCATTCAAATATTTCATTTCAGACTCTTCTTTTTACTCTGATGGCTACTCCATTTCTTCTAAGGGATTCTTTCCCACAGTCGTCGATATAATGGTCATCTGAGTTAAATTCACCCTTTCCAGTCCATCTTAGTTCACTGATTCCTAGAATATCGATGTTCACTCTTGTCATCTGTTGTTTGACCACTTCCAATTTGCCTTGATTCATGGACCTAACATTCCAGGTTCCTATGCAATATTGCTCTTTACAGTGTCAGACATTGCTTTTATCACCAGCCCCATCAAGAACTGGATGTTGCTTTTGCTTTGGCGCAATCCCTTCATTCTTTCTGGAGTTATTTCTCCGCTGATCTCCAGTAGCATATTGGGCACCTACTGACCTGGGGAGTCCGTCTCTCAGTTTCCTATCTTTTTGCCTTTTCAAACTGTTCATGGAGTTCTCAAGGCAAAAATACTGAAATGGTTTGCCATTCCCTTCTTCAGTGGACCACATTCTGTCAGACCTATCCACTATGACCCAAGCATCTTGGGTGGCCCCAGACAGCAAGGCTTACTTTCACTGAGCTAGAAAATTTTGTGGTTCATGTGATTCAATTGGCTAGTTGTCTGTGATTGTGGTTTTGGTCTGTCTGCCTTCTGATGCTCTCTCTCAGTGCCTACCATATTCCTTGGGTTGAATAGCAAGTGTGGACCCTGATTTAAAGAATCCTGATAGGAAAAAAAAAAAGATTACCAGCAAGAATGCCAACTAACATTCACCAAGAAAAAAAAAATGAAAAAGATTCATACCTAGCCTCAATTTCTCTTCAGGAGAAATTCCATTATTTTCCTCTATCATAAATAGAGGCAAATAGATGTCTGAGATTTCTTTCTTTTTTTTTATTCCATAGCTATATTAGTAACTGAAAAATATGTTTTCCATAGAAACCAATGATTTTTTTTTTTAAGCTGATCTTGGGATAGGCAACCAGTGTTGTTCATTTGAACTTACAATCAAGATTTGTTGTTGTTGTTGTTCGTTTTTTGAGGGAATTGTTTCTGCAACTCCAGAATTTATTAAGATTGATAAGCTTAAAAATTCTGTTTCTTCTTGGTTCCAATATTCAGGTTGTCCTGGAGAAGGAAATGGCTACCCAACCCAATATCCTTGCCTAGAAAAGCCCATGGACAGAAGAGCCTAGTGGGCTGCAGTCCTTGAGATTGCAAAGAGTCAGGCATGATTCAGTGACTAAGACGTACACCCATTCAAGTTGTATTACTCAGATACAATCCTTTACTCCTGAATGCAGTCAAGTAGAATCAGAAGCTAAAATAGATGTGAGTTGTCATAATATTTTCCATTTGGAAAGGAGAATCTATTAAAGCTCATCAAACAGGTCAGTCTAAAATTAAAATCTCAAAACGATTTATAAACTGAAAAAAAAAAACCTTCCTGCAGAATTTAAAATAAGATCTCATAGACATTTCTAAAAAAGAAAGATCAAGGAAAACAGAAGAACAGTGTCTTCACAGACAGTGAGACTGAGAAGAACAGAGCACAGACTGACATTTCAGTGTGGTTGAAGAAATGAAACTTAAAGGAACAATGTGAAGATTGAAAAAATGATAGAATACTGAATCCTAAAAGTTTATTTATCCTCAAGAACTTGCTTCCTGTCGCATGGCTTAGCTGGTGAATGACAATTTTCTCTGGCGATAGCAAAGTAGAGGGTGCCTGAAGAACACAAATCGCTGCTGAGAATGGTTAGGAGACTACTGGATCATGTGTATTTGAGAAATCACATACACTTTTGGTGACTGGGGGACAATAATAACAACAAATGTGGCTGAATCTATGCATGGTAAGTGGTAAAATTAGTGTAAATGAGATATAGATAGGGTATGGTGGGATAGAAAATGAAGTAGTCAAGAATGACTACTACTGTCAATAACAGGAGAGAATGTGTTGCTAATGTTGTTCAATCACTTATTCATGTCCATCCCTTTGCCACCCCATGGCCTGTGTCGCATCAGTCTTAGCTTCCCTATCTCCCAGAATTTGTTCAGACTCATGTCCATAGAGTTGGTGATACTATAACCCTTTCAGCATCTGCTACCCACTTCTCCTTTTACCTTCAATCTTTCCCAGTATCAGGGCATTCTCTAATGAGACAGCACTTTGCATCAGGTGGCCAAAGGAGGAAAGAACACTGAAAGATAACAAAGGTGTTTCCAAGGAAATCTCTTGAAACCATCTAAGATATAGATGCAGAAAACGCCTTTGACAAAATTCAGCACCCATTTATGATAAAAGCTGTAGAAGAAGTGGGAACAGAGAGAACCTTCTTCAACTTAATAAAGGCCACGTATGGATAAAACCACTGTTTACATGCTTCTCATAGGTAAAAACTTGAACATGCTGCCTAAGTTCATAAAAAAGACAAAGTTGCCACTTCTTACCTCTGGTAATCAACATAATCTTGTGACTTCTAGCTACAGCAATCAGCGAAGAAAAAGAAGAAGAAAATTACCAGCAAACTGGAACAGAAGGGATAAAACTGTTACTGTTTGCAAACATATATTGCTATGCCAGAGAATTGTAAGGTGAGACCAGATAATTAATAGACATAGTTAATGACTTTAGGGATGTTTCTGGATACAAAATAAACACAAAGAAATCTCCTATACATAACAACAGAAAACCAAAAACAAAAATTAGGGAAGCAATTTAATTCACCATTGTAACAAGAAAAATATAATCTCTGGGAATGAACCTGCCTAAACAGAGGGGGAAAAAAAAAAAGAAAAAAGAAAAACAAAAACTTGTGCACAGAAAAGAACAAGGTATGGATAAAACAAATGAAAGATGACAAAAATGGAATGAGCAATATACTATTCTTTGGACTGGAAGAATCAATATTGTGAAAATGGCAACACTATAAAAAGGAGCTTACAGATTCAATGCAACCCCTATTAATTTACAAATGACATTTTCCACAAAACTAGAACCAAAAATAGTTACAACCTGATGGAAACACGAAGGCTTTGAATAATGAAGCAAACTTGAGAAAGAAAAACTGAGCTGGAGGACTCAGGTTTCCCCAATTTAGTCTATGCAAACAACAACAACAACAACAACAACAACAACAAAAACCATAGTTATCAGCATGGCATGCAATTGGCACAAAATCAGGACTAAAGTCAATGGAACAGACAGAAAACCCTAAGATAATCTCTTGCCCAAATGATCACCTGATCTATGACAAAGGAGGCAACAATTTGCAATGGAAAGAAGATAATACATTTGATAAGTTATGCTGGAAAATCTGGGCATGTTCCCCAGCAATACTGTTCTTTACATGATTTGATTTTACTTTCATCACCAGACACATCTACAATGAGGTTTATTTCCACTTTGGGACAACCAGCTAATGCTTTTTGGAACCATTAGTTATTACCCTCTGCTCCTCCCCAGTAGTATGTTAGACACCTACCATCCTGGAAGATGCATCTTTTGCTGTCACACCTTGTTGCCTTTCTGTACAGTTCATGGAGGTCCCATAGCAAGTACAATGGGGTGGTTTGACATTCCCTCCTCTAGTGGATCACATTTAGTCACTCCTTACCACCATAGAAAAAGACAATTTCAAGATGGATTAAAGGCCTACATATAATGCTAGAAATGTAAATCAATAATATTTGAGGAAAGCATAGGTAGAACACATCGTGACATGAAATGCAGTAGAAAGTTTTTTTTTTTTTTTTTACCTACCTCCTTGGGAAACGAAAATAAAACCAAAAATAAATAACGAGACCAAAATAAAATTAAAAGTTTTGCAAAACAAACCCATAATCAAGACAGAAATGTAGCCTCATTATAGGAAAAATATTTACAACTGAAGATAACAACAACAGAGCAATCTCCAAAATGTGAAAGCAGCTCAATAACAGAAGAATGAGCAAGCGAACTAAAACAAATGAACAGATGATGCAATAGACATTTATCCTAAGTAATCATACGGATTTCAGATAATATATGAAAAGATGCTCAGCATCGCTAACTGTGAGAGAAAGGGAAATAAAACCTTCAGTGGGGGTATCAACTTACATTTGCCCAAATACCCATTATGAAAAATATCTACACAAAATAAAGGCTGAAGAGGGTGTGGTGTAAAGGGAACTATCGCGTACTGTAGCTGGCAATGTACATTGATAGACTACAATGGAGAATAGTGAATGCTTTAAAAGTAAGAATGAAGCTACAATATGATCAAAAAGTCCCAATCCTTGTCTTTTAACTGAGAAAAACAATAACTCCAAAAGATGCACAACCCCAAAATTGATGGCAGCAATATTTACAATAGCAGGACACGGAAGCAACAGAAATATCCATCTGCAGAGGAACGGATAAAAATAGTTGCTACATGCATGCAACAGTCTTAAGATGGAATTAAATCAGGTAAACTGGATAGGTGTAGGTGGACTGGAACAGTGTCATATATAATGAAGCTAAGTCGAAAGAAGAAAAGAAATATCACATTTTAACACAAATATACGGGATCTAGGTAAAACTGGTATATATGATTGTCTATGATAAGCATAGGTAGGGACACAGCCAAGGAGAAGAAATATATGGTTATCAAGGATGAAAAGCCGAGTTGTGGTAGAATTTGGGAGATTACAACTGACACATATATATATTTGATGTACATGTATAGCACAGGGAAGTCTACTTAACACGCTGTGGTGACCAGAATCAGAAAGAAGTAAAAAAGTGAAGGGATAGATGTATGGTTGCTGTTCAGTCACTACCTCGTATACTAGTCTATGTGACCCAAAGGCCTGCAGAATTCCATAATTTTGCTTTAGGGGAGAAACTAACCAAATAATGTAAAGCAAGTATACTCGAAAAGAATTTACATTTTAAAAGTATATTAACTTTTTTATAAGCATCATTATTCTTAATGAATCTCACGTTAACTTGGAAGTCAAAAGTAGAACTTGAAACATGTACACCTTAATGGCAAATGCAATGCAAATCCTGGAAAAGTGTATCCAAGTTCATAACACACTTATTAAGAAGAGAGCAATAAAAATAATAGTGAGCGTGCATCATAAACTGGTATATAAGTAAATGTAGAAAAATTGAAAGTTTTTCCCCAAAAGAAAAATCACTTTTAAAAAGGTGGGCCAGAACCATAAACAATCAAATCTGTCTAGTTTACCCATTCTATGTACCTGTGTATTTTACATATTGTAGTGTCTTAATTTTTTATGCATTTATTCTATTCCATTGTTCCTTTAAAACACACATTGTATTTGTCAGCCAATGTCTTTTACTTATTTGTTATGGATGAATGGCAATCTGTGTGCTCTCTTAAAACTCCTTTATTTATTTATTTTAAAGACATTGGTTCATTCACAGGAATTTTAGCTTTCCAAAATCTTTAGCCGGTTATACAGATATGCTGAATTATATTCCCAAGATGGCTGTAGCTACAAGAAAATCTGAATTTTATTAAGGCATCCTGTTCAAAGGTATCCTGAAATCAACTATACAATTTGGTAAAACAGCCATGTCACCTCACCCATAATGTACCCATTTTAGAAATTCCTGACTGATCTAGATAAGTACCATTTTGAAGGAACGTGCTCCTTTCCCCCCTCACTTTAATTCCTGCTTTTATGTTATTATTACTATTTTGAATTCAGTAACACAATGGGAACCATCATAATCTGAGGTTCCCCATGTCAGAACACAGAAAATGCAGACTCCATGGCCATATTATTTCTTTTCTGTCAACTTTGTTCATGCTTATAGATGTGCTGTGGTACTCCTCAGGACCTTAGAGTAAGAAAGCTTGATTTTGAAGTGGTTTGAGAGTGTTTTGGTTTTGAAGTGGTTTGAGAGTGTTTGAGAGTAAGGAATGTCCTGAAATCATAATAAAAATGACAAGGCCTGGCCCACCATCTCTGGTTGGGAAAATGTCTGTGAAATCTTAGGGCAAGGAGTAGAGGCAAGGTAAATGCCTCAGAATTCAAGGCGATAGTACTCTGTGGATGGGCTAAGACTAACCAAAAACAACTGATAATCAATAAAACTGCATGGTTGCCCTTGAAGTTAACCCAGGAGAATATCTTTTAAGTGAAATTGGCTAAGTCCTTAGTCTTCCCATGTGGGTAATAATGACCAGGAAGTGAGCATGGTGCTTGAGGTCTGGTGTCACTGCTATGGGTCACACTAGGGCAATCACAAGTCAATGTGTTCCACACAGTAACAGATTGAAAGCCATTATCTTCTAATAAGATGGTTGGGCAGATAGTTATAAAGGCCTGAAGGGCCTATTAGTGTGTGTGTGTGTGTGTGATGTCTCTCCACACATCAAAGTGAAGGGGATTTAAGGAGAGTGGGTTGGGTCCCAATGCTAACACTACTGCCTACAGAAAGGCTATCAGTTCCATTCAGTTCAGTTCAGTCACTCAGTCATGTCTGACTTTTTGTGATCCCAAGGACTTCAGCGCACCAGGACTCCCTGGCCCTCCCTGGCCAGCAACTCCCAGAGGTTACTCCAATTCATGTCCATTGACTCGGTGATGCCATCCAACAATTTCATCCTCTGTCGTCTCCTTCTTCTCCTGCCTTAAATCATTCTCAGAATCAGGGTCTTTTCAAAAGAGTTAGTTCTTTGCATCAGGTGCCCATAGTAATGAAACTTCAGCTTCAGCATTGGTCCTTCCAATGTACACTCAGGACTGATGGAGTGTTTGGATCTCATTGCAGTCCAAGGGACTCTCAAGAGTCTTTGCTAACACTACAGTTCAAAAGCATCAATTCTTCTGCACTCAGCTTTCTTTATACTGCAACTCTCACATCTATACATGACTACTGGAAAAACCATAGCGTTGACTAGACAGACTTTGTTGGCAAAGTAATATCTCTGCTGTGTAATATGTGGTCTAGGTTGGTCATAGCCTTCCTCCCAAAGAGTGTCTTTTAATTTCATGGCTTCACACTTCTCATAATGACCAAGACATGGAAGAAACCTGGATGTCCATCAGCAGATGAAAGGATAAGACAGCAGTGGTACATATACACAATGGGATATTACTCAGCCATTAAAAAAATGCATTGGAATCCAGTCTAATGAGGTAGATAAAATTGGAGTCTATTTTACAGACTGAAGCAAGTCAGAAAGAAAAACACCAGTACAGCATACTAGCACATATATATGGAATTTAGAAAGATGGTAATGATGACCCTATATGTGAGACAGCAAAAGAGACACAGATGTATAGAGCAGTCCTTTGAACTCTGTGGGAGAAGGAGAGGGTGGGATGATTTGAGAGAATAGCACTGAAACATGTATATTATCATATATGGAACAGATCACCAGTCCAGGTTTGATGCATGAGAGAGTATGCTCCAGGCTGCTGCTCTGGGATAACCCTGAGGGATGGGCTGGGGAGGGAGGTGGGAGGGGGCTTCAGGATGGGGAACACATGTACACCCATGGTGGATTCATGGCAATGTATGGCAAAAAAAAAAACAAAAACAAAAACACCATGATATTGTAAATTAATTAGCCACCAATTAAAATAAATAAATGGAAAAATAAGTGAATAACTAATTTCATTACTGCAGTCACAATCTGCAGTGAATTTGAAGCCCCCCCCCCCCAAAAAAAAAAAGACTAAAGTCAGCTACTGTTTCCACTGTTTCCACATCTATTTGCCATTAAGATATGGAATTGGATGCTATTGTCTTAGTTTTCTGAATGTTGAGCTTTAAGCCAGCTTTCTACTTTCCTCTATCATTTTCATCAAGAAGCTCTTTAGATTTTCTTCACTTTCTGCCATAAGGGAGGTGTCATCTGCATCTCTGAGGTTATTGATATTTCTCTCAGCCATCTTGATTCCAGCTTGTTCTTCATCCAGCCTAGGGTATTTCATGATGTATTCTGCATATAAGTTAAATAATCAGGGTGACAATATACATTCTTGATGCACTCCCTTCCCTATTTGGAGCCAGTCTGTTGTTCCATATCCAGTTCTAACTGTTGCTTCTCTTGACCTGCATACAGGTTTCTCAAGAGGCAGGTCAGGTGGTCTGGTATTCCCATCTCTTGGAAGGTTTTCCAGAGTTCGTTGTGATCCACAGAGTCAAAGGCTTTGGTATAATCAATACAACAGAAATGGGTGTTTTTCTGAAACCCTCTTGCTTATTCAGTGATCCAGAGGATGTTGGAAATTTTATTTTGGGTTCTTCTGCCTTTTCTAAAACCAGCCTGAACATCTGGAAGTTCAGAGTTCATGTATTGCTGAAGTCTGACTTGAAGAATTTTGAGCATTACTTTACTAGCATGTGAGATGACTGCAACTGTGTGGTAGTTTGAGCATCATTTGGCATTGCCTTTCTTTGGGATTGGAATGAAAACTGACCTTTGACAGTCCTGAGGCCCCTGTTGAGTTTTCCAAATTTGCTTTCATATTGAGTGCAGCCCTATCTCAGGATCGTCCTTTAGGATTTGAAATAACTCAACTGGAATTCCATCATGTCCACTAGATTTGTCCCTACAGTGGCTTCCTAAGGCCCATTTGATTTCACATTGCAGGACATCAGTCTCTAGGTGAGTGATCACACCGTCGTGATTATCTGGGTCATGATAATATTTTTTTGTACAGTTCTTCTGTGTATTCTTGCAACCTCTTCTTCATATCTTCTGCAAGGCTATAAGCTGTAAACATGAAGAAAATATATTCTTATGGTAATTAAAACTGAGATCTCTACTGTTAAAGACAGTGTCAATGCATAGTGCCACGGCTTAAACAGGACAAGATAAATAGCATTGCATTAGGAATACGATGGATCCATGCAAAGTGAAAGGCAGCAGAGGCATTCTGTTTGTTTCTCATTTTTATCCAGACTACAAGTCCCTAACCAGTCCACACCCAGTACTATTTCTCTGTACACAGTTCCTGCAATGTCAAGTGGTATAGATGCCCAGACCAACCAGAATACTTTGCTGATAAAATGGAAAGGGTAACTTTAGGAAAGGCCTAAACAGATATTTTGGACAAACTCCAGGAGATAGGGAAGGAAAGAGAAATGTATAATGCTGCAGTCCCTAGGGATGCAAAGTGATGACAAGGACATGACTTTGAGACTGAGTCACAACAAACACCTGATGGTATAAGCCTTTGAAAAATTCAGCTGATGTGTTTTCCCACATGCTCAGATCCTTGCAACAGGGCCTTTAGGTTCCCCCACTTAGGAAGGAAGATCAACTTACTTCCCCTTTTCTTGTGCTTTGTGTAGGCATTTGGTGCCAATAGATTCAGAATGGTAAGTGCCAGTGTCATTTGCAAGTAGCAACATCATCATGATAAACAATGCAATCTTCCTGGAGATTGGTGGTATTCTTCCTGGCCTCAGGCATCTCTCTAGTAAAGGATAGTACAACCCAATTGGTTAAGCTTGTAGGTTTTCACCTCAAGAAGTCCTTAGTCCTTAAGAAGGCCACAAAAAGTGGTCTTGTGAATATCTGCACATTGACAGATTCCTAGGCTGTTGCTATTGGTCCCCCTTGCAGAATGATTTCATCTGCCACTCTTCCCTTCTGCTGGGCCTTTCAGCTCTGATGCCATAATCATTGACATTTACAATTCCTCTTCAAGACAGATAAACACATTCTTTACTAGATTTATTCCGGTTTCCCTGAGTCAATAGATATAAATTACTCTGATCAGAGAAAGCACTTTAACTCTCAGAGAACGCAACATTGGACTCTTTCACAAAATGTTGTTTGGAGATTTCAACCCAACACAGCTAGATTACAAGAGTATTTTGACAAGATTCTTATAGAGACACTGCTTAAAGTGCTTTCAGCCAAGAAGTCTGCAAAATGGATGGAAAACAATAGCTCCATACCCTCACCTGGCTAAACTCTCACACACTGAATCTTCATCCTCATATAAAAAGTATTCTCTCCTAAACATCCTTGTTGGATCTCTTTGGCAGTCCTCAAGCTTATACACTCTAAGACAGTGTTCTTTCTATTTTCTCTTATGAATCATTTCATTATCTACTTCCATCCACTCACCTAATCAAGAAATGACAGTCCAATATGATTCCCTCATTATTTCATTTGACCTGGCAAACACATAGAATGATTGGCCAAAAGCTTACCATTTTAATGTGAGACCATTCTGTCGAAACCCTAAAAAACAGTGAGGCATTATAAAGGGCAAGCCTCTACAATGGCTACTTTCCCTGAATATAATTTTTTGGAGTGCTGGGTAGTAGAACCACATTCCTGGGAAAGTAGAAGCTGGTGGAATATGAGAAGGCCCCAATCAGCACCATTAAAAATGTCTCTACATTTAGAGCAACTCACTGAAAACTAACAGAACATAACTAGCGTTATGGACACACATGAGGAGATGGATATTATGGGCTTGGAGAATCAACACAGTGTGTCAGGTTCAGAGTGTATAATGGGATCCTAGGCTTGGGACTTGACATCAGGAAGATGAGCCCACTAGCTGGCTTGAAAGCCAGTACAATGAACAGTAAGGCTCCTAAAAGCTTGGACTCCACTAGTGAAGAGCATGTACACATGTATTTATCTCTGAAACAATGCAGAAAAATCGGACGGAATCTGTGCAGAATGCTGGCCAGCTTCCCAGGACCACCACAATGTGTACCCCATACCCCAAACCACATTCAACACCTACTCTAGCTCTTCTTGCTCCATAGCTGCTTCCATCTGGGGTGAATTTGCCATTCCTGAGACAGGAAAGAGAATGAACTCAGGAGAAGCAGAATCAGTTCAGACTCAACCCTCAAGAGTTCTGTTCCTGAAAACTGGGAGAAATTCCCAACCTCAAGCCATGTTATTGGGCACTGAGCAGAGCAACAGCCCCGTGATACCTGTCAGTGGCATTAAGCCCTCTGTCTCCAACACCATCTCCTGCCAGTGTGAACACTGCCAGGACACACTGATGTGTCACAAGATGCACATTACTGTCATGTCCAGCTCTCCAAGCAAAACCACTAGGCAAATGTAATTCACACAGGACTGTTTCCACATAAGACCACCCCCTTTACCATGACAGTCATTGTTTCATTTCACCTTATTTCACAAACAAACAGAAAGATTAAAAAAAAATGAGAAGGCATGTGTATTTGTTTCCAATGAAGGAGAAAGAAAAAAAGGAACATAAACAAGCAAATATTGTATAGAGAAATCACTTAACAGATTGAATTGAAGAATGACAATAAAAAGAATGCAAAATCAGATAGAGAAAAATGTAGACGGACACACTAAACCTTTTAACAAGAAATGAGAAAAAAAAAAGAACCACTCAGGCGAAGAATAAAATAATGAAACAGAAACCACAGTAGAAAGAAACAACAGAGATGAGGTGATGAAAAGTACCCAATTAAATATTAAATGGATGAACACATTTCCAAATAAAAGCCTGTTTAAAGACTCTCTGGGACAGCATCAGGAGTAGCAGCATCGAAATATTTGGGGTCTGAGAGAGGAAGACATAGAAAGCAGTTGAAATTATATAGATAAATACATGGCTGAAGAGTTCCAAAACCTGAAGAAAGAAACTTAGAATTTCAGGAAGAGAAAGAGCAGAGAGTTCTAGAAAGATGAACACAGACCCATATGAAGACACATCAAAGTTAAGTAGTAAGTTAAGGAGAAAGAGAAATGTAGCAAGGGAAAAGAAAGTACACAAGAGAAATCTGCAAGTTTATAAGCTGACTCACTATTTGTGAGGTGGCGTTGCATTGGGCCTCCTCGGAGTTGGCAAGTGGTTGGAGTTCTTGACTGCTCACAGGAAGTTTTGGGGCCTGATCAGCCCCATGATCACCTTGTTTGTGTTGCCAACAGATCATTCATGCAGATCTGTGGTTCGACCCTCTACAGTACTACCTCAAGATAAGTGACAGAAACATGGGTTTTGTAGGGGTCAGGTGGTAGGACCTGAAGTGTAGAGGCCAGGACTCTCTCCTTTCCCAAATGGTGAAATGCAGGCTCATGCAGGTTGACTGCAGAGCCTGGACTTGGGTCATGCAGGTTGCAGCTGACAGGCTGTGACAGGAGCCTTGGGGGTTTAATATGACCAAATTTCACTTAAAGAAGCTGTGGTTACAGCATGAAAGTCCTAGGTGCCTCTGATGGAGGCAGGGTGAATGAAGTACCACTGTCAGAATGATCCATCCCAATGGGTCCTGCCAGCCACAAACATCCTGCTGCTCAATGAGTTTGAAATTGCCTGGGTTCTTCAATCCTGTCCCTCACCCTGGGAAGGCCTATCAGTTGGAAGGCATTTATCTCTGGTGTCCACTTCACTTTTATGCCGACTTTGGCATATTCTATGAATTTCCACATCCACTGTTAGGCCATTCTCTACCACCATACAATGTTGGAAGTGGCTCTGGGCTGGTTGCATACAAAGCTGAAGATCTGTTGGAAGAAATGCACAGGTATCCCAAAATCCCAAATAGTGCCTGCTGATGTTATCTCCCACATTGCTGGACACAGCATCTTCAGCTACTGAAACACATATTCCCTGTTTGCATCTGGGTCCCTGGGCCTTGCATATGTGTGTACATGTATTGCATGCGTTTGTGTCAACCGCATTTGGGTATGCTTCTGTGTGTGTGTGTGTGTGTGTCCAGTCTACTGCAGACACAGAGATGAAGGCCAAGGACATGAGATGGGGAGCAACTAGGAAAGGATGCACAAGGCGTGTACAGACTGGGGGAGAATAGTCAATGTATCTCTGTAGCTCACAGTCCAGGAGAAGAATGAGGTAATGATGGTCATTGATAATTCAGGAAGGTGGCTCCACAAATCTGGGATTACCTCAAGAGACATAAAAAAACCTCAAAATCTCTGCTCTGTTGTGTGTGTTTGTACCAGGAACTGGTGGTGTCGTTTAAGTAGTCACCCAGAGTAAGTCAAGTAGGGTAGGGCTTTTAAACCACTGTCTGTAGACCTCGTTAAGTCTGTGGGATATGAACTGCCCTGTGGAAATTGATGACATGGTAGGATAGACCCAGTATTTAGAAGAGAGCACGGTCCTTTGGTAAAGTGCAGAGCCTGGGAGGAGGAGGCCCAGAAAGTGGGCCTGCAACACAGGAGACACATTCCACACAAGTGAGACAGATACAAGGGAACGTCCTGGGCTAGTGTTGTCTAGCATCAGCCAGGACCCTCGCAGAGTGTGTCACACATGGCACCATGTGAGAGAAATGACCTCCTAAAATATTTGCTGTAGTTAACCACTGGAGCTTGCTTATGACCAGGTGGACGGATTTTTTTTTTTTTTTCTTTCCTGCTTGATGACCCAAGGTGTCAGAAATCAGTTTTACTCAGTCTATGTTACTTGCCTAGCATCATGTATAAATTTAAAATATACATTATTTTCTTCCTTTGTTTGATTTAATTAATTTTACTTCATTGGAGGCTTCTTACTTTACAATTGTGTGGGGGTTTTTGAAATACATTGACATGGGTCAGCTTTGGGTATACATATGTCCAAAATCCCCTTAACCCACTCTCACCTCCATCATCAACCCATTCCTCTGGTCTTTTGCAAAGAAATAGCTTTGAGTGTCCTGCTTCATGCAATGAATTTGCACTTGTCACCTATTTGACATAGGGTAATATACAGGTTTCAAAGTAGTTCCCTAATATTGGCTCACCCTCACCTTCTCCCTATATTCCAAAAGACTGTTTTTACATCCATGTCTCCTTCGCTGTCTTGCATATAGGGTCGTCAATCAGTTCAGTTCAGTCCAGTTGCTCAGTCGTGTCCATCTCTTTGCGACCCCATGAATCGCACAAGCAAGGGCTCCCTATCCATCACCAACATCCGGAGTCCAGCCAAACCCATGTCCATTGAGTCGATGATGACATCCAATCATCTCATCCTCGGCCATCCCCTTCTCCTCCTGCCCTCAACCTTTCCCAACAGCGGGGTCTTTTCCAAAGAGTCAGGTCTTCTCACCAGGAGGCCAAAGTATTGGAGTTTCAGCTTCAGCATCAGTCCAGTGAACAGTCAGGACTGATCTCCTTGCATTCAAGGGACTCACAGAGTCTTCTTCAACACGACAGTTCAAAGGCATCAATTTCTCTGCACTCAGATTTCTCTATAGTCCAACATTCACATTCATACATGACTACTGGAAAAACCATGTCCTTGAGTAGACGGACCTTTCTTTACTAAGTAATGTCTCTGCATTTTAATATGTTGTCTAGGTTGGTCATAACTTTGCTTCCAAGGAGCAAGTGTCTTTTAATTCATGGCTGAGGTCACGATCTGCAGTGATTTTTGGAGCCTCCCAAAATAAAGTAAGCTGCTGTTTCCACTGTTTCACCATATATTTGCCATGATAGTTGCCATATTAGTTTGCATGCCCACAAAAAGTGGACAAGAGTGTTTCCTTTTCTCCACACCCTCTCCAAAAAATTCCTTTACTGCTTTTAGACATTTTGATGATGGCATTCTGACTTCTGTGAGGTGATATGTCATTGCAGTTTTAATTTCTATTTCTCTAAAAATGTAGAATGTGTTCCACTGGAAAAGGTAACAGCAAACCACTTCAATATTCTTGCCTTGAGAACCCCATGGAATCACTTCGACATTCTTGCCTCAAGATCCCCATGAACAGTATGAAAAGGCAAGAAGATAGGACAAAGAAAGATGAATTCCCTAGGTCGGTAGGTGCCCTATATGTTGCTGGAGAGCAGTGGAGAAATAACTCCAGAAAAATGAAGGGATGGAGCCAAAGAAGAAACAACACCGAATTGTGGATGGGGCTGCTGATAGAAGCAAGGTTTGATGTTGTAGAGAGCAATATTGCATAGGAACCTGCAATGTTAGTTCCATGAATCAAGGCAAATTGGACCTGGTGAAACAGGAGATAGCAAGAGTGAACGACGACATTTTAGGAATCAGTGAACTAAAATGGACTTGAATGGATGAGTTTAAGTCAGATAACTACTATATCCACTACTGTGGGTAGGAATCCCTTAGAAGAAATGGAATAGCCATCACAGTCAGCAAAAGAGTCCAAAGCGCATTACTTGGATGCAATCTCAAAAACGACAGAATGATCTCTGTTCGTTTCCAAGGCAAACCATTCAAAATCACAGGAATCCAAGTCTATGGCCCAACCAGTAGTGCTGAAAAAGCAGAAGTAGAACACCTCTGTGAAGATGTACAAGACTTCTTTTGAAGTAACACCAAACAGAAAGAAAGAAAGAAAGAAAGAAAGAAAGAAAGAAAGAAAAGAAAAAGAAAGGAAGAAAGGAATGAAGGAAGGAAGGAAGAAAGAAAAAAGAAAAAGGTCCTTTTCATTAGAGTGGACTGGAATGCAAAAGTAGGAACTTAAGTTGGAGTAACAGGCCAATTTGGCCCTGGAGTACAGAACGAAGCAGGGTACATGTTAACAGAGTTTTGCCAAGAGAACGCAGTGGTCATAGCAAGCACCCTCTCCCAACAACAAAAGAGAAGACTCTACAAATGGACAACACCAGACGGCCAGTACCAAAATCAGATTGATTATATTCTTTGCAACCAAAGAGAAGCTCTATACAATCAGTAAATAGAAGACCAGGAGCTGGTTGTGGCTCAGATCATGAACTCCTTATTGCCAAATTCAGACTGAAATTGAAGAAATTGTCAAAAACCACTAGACCATTTATGTATGACCTAAATCAAATCCCTTATGACTATACAGTGTAAGTGAGAAATAGATTTAAGAGACTAGATCTGATAGACAGAGTGCCTGATGAACAATGGACGGAGGCTCATGACATTGTGCAGGAGACAGGGTGCAAGACCACTCTTAAGAAAAAGATATGCAAAAATGCAAATTGGCTGTCTGAGGATGACTTATAAATAGTTGTGAAAAGAAAAGAGGCAGGAAGGAGAGATACACCCATTTGAATGCAGAAATCCAAAGACGAGCAAGGAAAGATAAGAAAGCCTTCCTGAGCAATCAATGCAAAGAAATAGACGGAAACAATAGAATGAGAAAGACTAGAGATATCTTCAAGAAAATTAAAGATACCAAGGGGACATTTCACGGAAATATGGGCTCAATAAAGGATAGAAATTATATGGAACTAGCAGAAGCAGAAGATATTAAGAAGAAGTGGCAAAAATACACAGAATAAATGTACAAAAGGGATCTTCATGACCCAGATAATCACGAGGATACGATCACTCACACTCACCTAGAGCTGGCATCCTGGAATGTGAAGTCAAGTGGACCTTAGGAAGCATCAGTGTGAACCAAGCTAGTAGAAGTGATGGAGTCCAAATGAGCTCTTTCAAATCCTAAAAGATGACACTGTGAAAGTGCTACACTGAATGTGTCAGCAAATTGGGAAAACTTATCAGTGGCTACAGGACTGGAAAAGATCAGTTTTCACTCCAATCCCAAAGAAAGGTAATACCAAAGAGTGTTCAAACTACCGCAAAATTGCACTCATCTCACACACTAGTAAATAATGCTCAAAATTCCCCAAGCTAGGTTTCAGCAATACGTGAACCATGAACTTCCAGACGTTCAACCTAGATTTAGAAAAGGCAGAGGAACCAGAGATCAAATTGCCAACATCCACTGGATCATCAAAAATGCAAGAGAGTTTCAGAAAAAAAGAAAAAAAAAAAAAAAACAACACACAACTATTTTTACTTTATTGACAATGCCAAAGCCTTTGACGGTGTGGATCACAATAAACTGCGGAAAATTCTGAAAGAGGTGGCAATACCAGACAACCTGACCTGCCTCTTGAGAAACCTGTATGCAGGTCAGGAATCAACAGTTAGAACTGGACATAGAACAGCAGACTGGTTCCAAATAGGAAAAGCAGTACGTCGAAGTTGTATATTGTCACTCTGCTTATTTAACTTACATGCAGAGTACATCATGATAAACTCTGGGCTAGAAGAACCACAAGCTGGAATCAAGATTTCCAGGAGTAGTATCAAAAACCTCAGATATGCAGATGACACCACACTTATGGCAGAAAGTGAAAGAGAAGAGTGAAAATGTTGGCTGAAAGCTCAACATTCAGAAAATTAAGATGATGGCATCTGGTCACATCACTTCATGGCATAGATGGAGAAACAGTGGACACAGGGGCTGACTTTATTTTATTGGTCTCCAAACTCACTGCAGATGGTGATTGCAGCCCTGAAATTAAAAGTTGCTTACTCCTTGGAAGGAAAGTTATGACCAACCTAGATAGCATATCAAAAAACAGAGTCTCTACTGTGCCAACAAAGATTGATCTAGTCAAGGATATGGTTTTTCCAGTAGTCATGTGTGGAATGTGAGAGTTGGGTATAAAGAAAGCTGAGCGCCTAAGAATTGATGCTTCTGAACTGTGGTTTTGGAGAAGACTCTTGAGAATCCCTTAGACTGCAAGGAGATCCAACAGGTCCTTCCTAAAAGAGATCAGTCCTGGGTGTTCATTTAGGGACTGATGTTGAAGCTGAAACTCCAATACTTTGGCCACCTGATGCAGATAGCTGAGTCATTTGAAAAGACCCTAATGTTGGGATAGATTGAGGGCAGGAAGATAAGGGGACCACAGAGGATGAGATGGCTGGACCACAGACTGAGAGACTGAACTGGAACTGGAACTGAATAATTTAGTGATGTTGAGTGACATTAAATGATGTTGAACATCTTTTCATGTGTTTGTTAGTCATCTGTATGTGTTCTATGGAAAACATATCTATTTGAATTTTTTCCCCACTTTTTGTTTAGGTTGTTTGTTTTACTGGTATTGAATTGTATGAGTTGCTTGTCTATTTTGGAAATTAATCCTTTGCTAGTTGTTTCAGTTGTTCTTATTTTCTCATTCTGAAGGTTGCCTTTCCACCTTACTTACAGTTTTCTTTATTGTTCAAAAACTTATGTTTAATCAGTTTAAACTTGTTTAGTTTCTTTTTTCCCCATTACGCTAGGAATTGGGTCATAGAGAATATATGTCATCTAGTGTTTGGCCTATGTGTTCCTCTAAGAGTTTTATAGGTTTTGGTCTTACCTTAGGTCTTTAATCCATTTGGAGTTTACCTTTATGTATGGTTTTAGGAGTATTCTAACTTCATCCTTTTATATATAGCTCTCCAGTTTTTCCAGCACCATTTACTTAAGAGGCTTTCTTTTCCCCATTGTGTATTCTTGCCTCCTCTGTCAAAAATAAGGTGCCCATGGATCCACAGGTTTGTTTCTGGGCTTTCTATCTTGTACCATTGGACTATATTTCTGTTTTGTGCCAGTAGCATATTGTCTTGATGACTGTAGCTTTGTAGTATAATCTGAAGTCAGGAAGGTTGATTCTTCCAGCTGTATTCTTCTTTCTCAAGACTGCTTTGGCTATTTGGGATCCTTTGCATTTCCATAAAAGCTGTCAAATATGTTTTCTAGTTCAATGAAACATGCATTGGTAATTTGGAATAGATCATATTGAATCTGTAAATCATATTTGATTGTATTGTCATTTTAGCAATATTGATTGTTTTCTTTCCCAAGAACATGAAATATCTCACCATCTATTCATGTCGCCTTTGATTTCTTTCTTTAAGGTTAGTTACTCAGTTGTTTCTGACCCTTTTTTACCCTATAGACTGTAGCCCTCCAGGCTCCTCTGTCCATGGAATTCTCTAGGCAAGGATAGCATAGTGGGTTGCTATTTCCTTCTCCAGGGGATCTTCCCAACCCAGGGGTCAAGCCCAGGTCTCTCGCATTGCAGGTACATTCTTTAGAGACTGAGACACCAGGGAAGCCTTTTATTTCATTTCTTTCTTATGAGTTTCTGCATACAGTTATTTTGACTCCTTAGGTGAGTTTATTCCTAGATATTTAATTCTTTTTACTGCAATGGTGCCTGGGATGTATGTCTTACTTTCTCTCTCTGACTTTTCATTGTTACTATATAGAAATGCAGGTGATTTCCATGCATTAAAATTGCATGCTGCATCTTTTCCATATCGACTGATTACCTCTAGTAATCCCCTCTGATACGATCTTTAGGGTTTTCTATGTACACTTATTATGTCATCTACAAATAGTGAGAACTATATTTCTCATTTTCTCATCAGGATTATGTTCATTTGTTTTTCATCTCTGATTGTTGCAGCTAGGGCTTTCAGAATGATGTTGAATAGTAGTGGTGAGAGTAGACACCCGTGCTTTGTTCCTGATCTTAGGGGGAATGCTTTCAATTTTTCACCACTAAGAATAATGTTTGCGGTAAGCTTATCATATGTGGCCTATACTATGTTGAAGTAGGTTCATTCTATGCCCATCTTTTTTTTTTTTTTCTTTTTTTTTTTTTAATATGCCCATCTTTTTTTTTTTTTTTTTAATATGCCCATCTTTTGAAGAGTTTCAATCATAAATGGGTGCTGAATTTTGTTAAAAGCTTTTTCTGCCTCTATTGAGGTGATCTTGTGAGTTTCATCTTTCAGTGTGTTAATATAGTGTATCACATTGATTGATTTATGTGTAGTGAAGAATCCTTGCATTTCTGGAATAAACCTGATGTGATCACGGTGTATGTGTTTTTTGATGTGTTGTTGACTTTTGTTTGCTAAAATTTTGTTGAGGATTTCTGCATCTGTGTTCATCAGTGATATTGGCCCGCATTGTTCTTCTTTTGTGTTGCCTTTCTCTGGTTGGTATCAGGGTGATGTTCACCTTGTAGAATGAGTTTGGAAGTGTTCCTTCCCCTGCAATATTTTGAAAGAGTTTTATAAAGATATATATTAACTCTTCTCTAAATGTTTGATAGAATTCTCCCGTGAACCCATTTTGTCCTGGACTTTCGTTTTTCTTGGGGATTCTTGATCACAGCTTCCATTTCAGTGCTTGTAACTGGGTTGATCATAATTTCTATTTCTTCTTGGTTCAATCTTGGATGTTTGAACTTTTCTAAAAGACTGTCCATTCCTCCAGGTTATCCAATTTATGGCCATAGAGTTGTCCATAATAGTCTCTTATAATACTTTACGTTTCTGCATTCTCTGTTTTAACCTCCCCTTTTTCATTTACAGTTTTCTCGACTTTATTTTCTCATTTCTCTTGATGAGTCTGGATAAAGGTGTGTCAACCATGTTTATCTTTAGAAAGAACAAGCTTTCAGTTTTATTAATCCTTACTCTTGTTTCTTTCACTTATGTTTCATTTATTTCTGCTGAACTTTATGATATCTTTACTTCTACCCATTTTTCGTTGTTTTTTTTTTTTTTTCTTCTTTTTCCAGCAGTTGTAGGTGTAAAGTTAGATTGTCTATCCAATGGTTTTCCTGTTTCTTGAAGTAGAATTTTATTGCTATAAACTTCGCTCTTAGATCTGCTTTTCTGTATCCCATAGATTTTGACTTGTCATGTGTTCATTGTTATTTGTTTCTATAAGTTTTTTTTTTTTTTAATTTCTCTTTTGATTTCTTCAGTAACCTGTTGGTTATTTAGAAACAAGTTTAATCTCCATATGTTAGTGCTTCTTAAAGTTTTGTTTTTGTTTTTGCTTTTGTTTTTGCATATGATATCTAGTCTCATAAGCATAGTTGTAGAAGAAGATACTTGATATGATTTCAATTTTCTTAAATTTACTGAGTCTTGATTTGTGACCCAAGATGTGATCTATCCTGGAGAATGTTCCATGTGCACTTGCAAAGAAGAAATATTCTTCTGCATTTGGATGGGAGGCCCTGAAGATACAAATGAAACCCATGCCATCTTCTCTCTCCTTTAAGACTTGTGTGTTCTTATTAATTTTCTGTTTTGATGATCTGCCTATTGTTGTGAGTGGGGTATTAACGTTTCCTGTTATTGTGTTCCTGTCAATTTCTCCTTTATATCTGTTAGTGTTTGTGTTATGTTTTGAGGTGCTCCTATGTGGGGGGCATAGATATTTACAATTGTGTTGTTTTCCTCCTTGATTGGTTCCTTGATCATTATATAATGTCCTTCCTTATCTCTTGTAATCTTTATATTGAGGCCTATTTCTACTGATATGCAGTTTGCTCCTCCAGAATACTTTGGTTCCAATTTACAAGGAATATTTTTTTTTTTTTCCTCCATTCACTTTCAGTCTCCATGTGTTTTGAAGCCTGAAGTGGGTTTCTTGCCGAGAGCAGGTATATGGGTCTTGTTTTTGTATCCATTCAGCCAGGCTGTGTCTTTTGAGCATGTAATCTATTTATTTTTAAAGTAGTTATTGATATATATGTTCCTATTGCTATTTTCTTAATCATTTGGGGTTGATTTTGTAGATTTTTATTTGTTCTCCTGTATTTCTGGACTATATAAGTCCCTTTAACGTTTGTTGTAAAGCTGCTTTGGTGGCACTGAGTTCTCTTAAATTTTGCTTGTCTGAAAAGCTTTTTGCTTCTGGGGACTAAAATCTTGGTTGTAGATTTTTCTCTTTCAATACTTTAGATATAACCTGCCATTCCCTTCTGTCCTGCAGAGTTTCTGCTGAAAGTTCAGTGATTATGTGTTTGGGGTTTCCCTTGTATGTTACTTGTTGCCTCTTCCTTGATGCTTTTAAATTTCCTTCTCTGTGTTTAATATGTGTTACTTTGATTACTATGTGTCTTGCCATGTTTCTCCTTGGGCTTATCCTGTATGGAACTCTTTGTGCCTCTTGGTCATGATTGACTATTTCCTTTTCTATGTTAGGGAAATTTCCAACAATAATCCCTTGAAAAATATTCTCATACACTTTCTTTCTTTTTTTAAATTTTTTAAATCTCTTTCTTACATAAACTTTCTTTCAATCTTGTTCTCTGGGACCTGTATAATTCAAATGTTGGTGAGGTTGCCATTGTCCCTGAGTCCACTGAGATTATCCCCAGTTCTTTTCATTCTTTTTATTTTATTCTGCTCTTCAGAGGTTATTTCCACAATTTTCATTCCAGCTCATTGATGCCTTCGTCTGTTTCAGATATGCTGTTGTTGAATCCTTCTAGAGTATTCTTAATTTCAATAATTGTGTTGTTTGTCACTGTATGTTTATTCTTTAATTCTTATTGGTCTTTGTTAATTTATCTTTGCATGTTCCCTATTATTTTCTACAAAGTTTCTGATCATCTTTACGATTATTTTTCTTTATTTTTTCTTTTTCAGTTTGTTTGCCTATTTCCACTTTATTTATTTGAGCTCCTGTGTTTATACTTTGTTCCTCCATTTGTGGAGTACTTCTCTGCATTTTCTTTCTTTCCTTTCTTTAAGTAAACTTTCTGTGTCTGAGTTCTCCTTTGCCTAGGCTTCAAGTTTGAATTCTTTCTTTCGTTTGGTTTCTGCCCTCCGAAGGTTGTTTTAGTGGATTCTGTGAGCTTCCTATAGGGTGAGATTTGTGTTGAATTTTTGTTTGTTTGTTTTATTTTCCTCTTAAGGGCTAGCTTAAATGAGTTAGTAATCCTGATGATTTGGTTTGTATTTTTGTTTTTTTTTGTTTTTGGTGTTGTTGTTGTTTACATGAGGTGTCCTGCTCAGGGTGCTACCATTGGTTGCTGTCGGGTGATGCTGGGTCTTGTATTCAAGTGGTTTAGTTTATGTAAGTTCTCTCTATTTGATACTAAGTAGGGTGAATTATCTGACCATATAGGGTTTTGGAATCAGGGCTCACAATCCAATGGCTCAGAGCTTGAACTCTGGTCAGAAATAAAGATTCCACCAGTGGTTTGTTATGACATTATGTCAGATCAAACAAGTGTCCAAAGATGAGAAACCAAAGATGAATCCCAGAAAAAGGCAGTTATAAGACACATAATAATTAAATAAAATGGAATATACACATTTACTTATGCACCTATAAGCACAGTCAGAACAGTTCAAAGAAATAAAGTACAGTAGATTGAATTGGTAAAACTGTAAAACAAAAGTTATGTTAAAATGTTAAGAAGAAAACTAATTAAAATCAAACTGGAAAACAAACTAAAGCAAAGTGTTGAGTGGGTATAAAGCAATGAAATAAAATTTTACATATGTTTAGAGGAATGAAGAAAAAAAAAAAGGAAAGCAAAGAAAGAAAAAAAATATAAAGGCGAAGGTATATAGCATTAGATGAAGAAATTTTATATACATTGAAGGTTAAATGCATGGGGCAAAGAGCTATAGAAAAGAAAGCACATTAATCAGTGTGAGAAAATGTGATAGGATTTTAAAAATTAAAATTTTCATAAGAAAAAATGAAAACAGCACAAGAAGAAGATGAAAGAAAAGAGGAAAACTCCACAGAACTACAAAAGCCCAAGGTAGAGGCAGAAGTTTATAGTAACAACAACAACAAAAAAAATGTGACTAAATATATATAGGTACATATTGACCCATAAGCAAAATCAAAACATTCTAACAAAAATAAAAGGAAAGAAAAATATATATACACCGGTACAAAATTAACCAAATACAGCATAGACTGGAAAACAAAGCTAAAGCAAGGGGCCAATTCAGGAACAAAGCAATTAACATGAACCTAACAAATACATTGAGAGGAAAGGGAAGTAAAGAATGAAAGAATAGTTTTACAAAGTTAAATAGAGGCTGATAAGGAAGATTTATACACATTAAAGATTAACTGCAAGGGGGAAAGAACAGTGGGAAAAGCAAGTAACGGAGTAAATGTAAAAATAATCCTAGTGTTAAAAATTAAAATTTAAAGAGAGAGAGAGAAAGGCAAACTCTACAAAACTACAAAGGCCAACGTAGAGGAAGAGGTAACAACAACAACAACAAAACAGAGTGACAGGGGAAAAGAACCCCTCAAAAGCTTAATTAGATTCCATATTGCCAAAAAAAAAAAAAAAAAAAAGTAACAACTACAACACAGGGGATGCGGTAGGGCAGGGGGAGAAGAAAGAAAGACATTCTGAAAGATCTGCAGAACAAGTCAAAATATAAGAAAGAGAAACGTTTCTCTTGAGTGAATGCTGTCAGAGTCCTTTCCCTCACTGGGAGTCACAGTTCACCTCCCCTTCCTAGGATGCCCTACAACACTCTGCTGATTTCTCGATCTGCTGTGGAGGCAGCTCAGATTCCAATGTGGACCTACTCCTGTGTGTTCTTGGCTCAAATGCCCACAGCTATCAGAACCAGTATGGTTTCTTTTGTGGAAGCTATCAGTTACCTTTTATATATTCCTTAGACACAGAGTCTGACTAGTTGATCATGTGGATTTAATCTGCAGCTTGTACAGCAGGTGGGAGGTTTTTGTCTATTCTTCCATAGCCTCTTCCCATGGGTTTCAATTGTGATTTTATTTCCAACTCAGCATGCGGCTTGGCCATTAGGGTTTGCTTCTGGGGCTGACCTGAAGGACTTGTGTTTGTCCCATTAGGGCTAGGTGTGGAGGTGGTGCAGCTGCTTGAGTCCCAGGGAACCTGGCAGCAGCAGATACTCAGGGGGGAATTATCAGTTATGGCAGAAGGAAATACAGTGCTCTAGAAAGGTATGGCAACCATTATTGATAAATATGCTCCAGTATTCTTGCCTGGAGACCACTCCCCCATCTGACAGAAAAAGCCTGACAGGGCACAGTCTACTGGGCCTAAAAGGGTGGGAAACTGCCCGAATGATCCTGAGTGCATAGACGCAAGATATGTGTTGCCCGTGGCAGCTTTGTCCTAGTGAGTATTGAGAATGAAGGTGGCATAGCTGATTGGCTTGAGGACACTCTGGTGGTTCCAAGTGTTGCAGGGACACGGACTGCCTCCACCACAGGAATTACGGCCCTATCAAGTCTTTCTTTGAGCCTCTTGTAGCTGGCGATCAGACGGCCTCTTTGACCAGTCATTTTCTGGGATTTTGCCCACTCAGGCAAGTGGAGGGCTCCCTTGCCTGGGTTCCTTCTCTGTCGCTCCATGTGGCTAGGCACATACAGGGACCTTCTGCCTGGGATACTATTCAGTAGATCTGTGCATCAGACACATAAAAGGACACCCTGGGTGGGGTCCTATCTGTAGTTTAGTGTGTCAGGCTCTTGATGTGCCAGCCTCTCTATTGTTCAGTTGCCAATGCGGCTGTGTGGGGAGAGAGAATCTATAGTGATGCCTTCACCTCCTACACCTGACTCAGCAGTATTCGCCTTGCTTCCATGGTTGCCAGGCTTTCCTACACAAGCATTTCCCACCACAGGCTCCTCCCTTACATCCCCTCTCTTTGTCTCTCCACAGTCAATATAGGCCCTCATCCTGTGATTCCTTCACAGTCCCCAAACTCCAGGTCCCAGGCATGGGTCCAGGGGACCCATTTTGTTGTCCAGGGTGTGTATGGCTGTGGCAAGGACTATCTGATTCTCATTCTGTTTAGGCTGCCACAGTACAGCTGGTTTCAGTGGCAGTCTTAAATGTTTCCTCTCTGATTCAGACAATTACCGTGATGTGGGGACTGGACCCTTGCTTCAGTTCCCCCATCCACCTTGAGCAGGTCATGTCCTACTAACACTCCTGGTTTTCCTCCTAGTTCCTTCATCCTGATAACTTTACATGATTCTACATATTCTTGTCCTCTGGTCAGCTCCTCCTGTCCATTCTCAGCTGGTGTTCTTCATGCATATCTGTGTCTGAAGGTTTTCCTGACGTATCCATGGAGAGAGATACATTCCATGTTCACCTATTACTCCACTATCTTGTTCTGTGAAACTTAAAAAGCTTTGGCTCACAAGAGAAACTATAAGGAAGGTGAAAAGGCACCCTTGTGAATAAAAGAAAACAATAACAAATGAAGCAACGGACAAATAATTAATCTCCAAAATGAGCAAGCACTTCATGCAGCTCAACACCACAAAACTAAATGACCAATTTATTATTTTTTTTTCAAATGGCCAAACTAAACTGACATTTCCCCAAAGAAGAAATATAGATGGCTGACAAACACATGAGGAGATGCTCAACACCACTCATGAGCAGAGAAGTATAAACCAAAGCCACAATGTGGTGATATTTAACATTGGTCAGAATGGCTGACATCAAAAAATCTACAAGTAATAAATTCTGGGGAAAGTGTGCAGAAAAATATATCCTCTTATACTCTTGGTGGGACTCCAAGCTACTTTGGCCACTATGGAGAACAGTGTGCAGATTCCTTGAAACACTTGTAATAGGGCTACCGTATTACCCAGCAACCCTACATCTGGGCATACACACTAGGGAAAACAGATTTGAAAGAGAGATATGTACGCCAATGTTCAGTGGGAAAATGTTTACACTGTTTAGGAAGTGGAAGCACTCTAGATGTCCATCAGTTTGCAAATGGATAAGAAAGTGGTAGTAAATATACACAATGAATTGTTACTCAGCTATAAAAAACAAGTAACATATTTGAGTCAGTTCTCATGAGGTGGATGAAATTGGAGCCTGTTATACAGATTGAAGTAAACCAGAAGCAAAAGTGCCCATATAGTATATTAGCATGTATATATGGAATTTGGAATGCGGTAAGGGTGAGTCCTTATGCAAGAGAACAAAAGAGACACAGATGTTAAATAATCTTTTGGACTATGAGGGAGAAGCTGAAGGTGGGACAATATGAGGGAACTGCAATTTAACATGTTTATTACTATATGTTGAATAGATGACCAGTGCAAATTCATTACATGAAGCAGGACATTCAAAGCTGGTTTACTGGGAAAGTGCAGAGGAATGGGGGTGAGGGAGGAGGTGCGATTGGGTTCGGGGGGGCTGGGACACACGTACACACCCAGGGCAGACTCATATCAATGTATGGCAAGACAACAACAACACCCAAAAAACACAAACATGACAAAATTGTAAAGTAAAGTAACCTGGAATTAAAACACATTAATTAAATCAAACAAAGAAAATAATATATATTTCTATTTCCAGTTTTTTTTTTTAAACAAATCTCCATACTGTTCTCCATAGCAGCTGTACTAGTTTGCACTCCCACCAACAGTGTAAGAGGGTTCCCTTTTCTCCACACCCTCTCCAGCATTTATTGCTTGTAGACTTTTGGATAGCAGCCATCCTGACTGGCGTGTAATGGTACCTCATTGTGGTTTTGATTTGCATTTTCTCTGATAATGAGTGATGTTGAACATCTTTTCATGTGTTTGTTAGCCATCTGTATGTCTTCTTTGGGGAAATGTCTGTTTAATTCTTTGGCCCATTTTTTGATTGGGTCACTTATTTTTCTGGAATTGAGCTGCAGGAGTTGCTTGCATATTTTTGAGATGAATCCTTTGTCTGTTGCTTTGTTTGCTATTATTTTCTCCCAATCTGAGGGCTGTCTTTTCACCTTGCTAATAGTTTCCTTTGTTGTGCAAAAGCTTTTAAGTTTCATTAGGTCCCATTTGTTTATTTTTGCTTTTATTTCCAATACACTGGCTAGTGGGTCATAGAGGATCTTGCTGTGATTTATGTTGGAGCGTGTTTTGCCTATGTTCTCCTCTAGGAGTTTTATAGTTTCTGTTCTTACATTTAGATCTTTAATCCATTTTGAGTTTATTTTTCTGTATAGTGTTAGAAAGTGTTCTAGTTTCATTCTTTTACAAGTGGTTGACCAGTTTTCCCAGCACCACTTGTTAAAGAGGTTGTCTTTTTTCCATTGTGTATCCTTTCCTCCTTTGTCGAAGATAAGGTGTCCATAGGTTCATGGATTTATCTTTCTATTTAGCTTTCTATTCTGTTCCATTGATCTATATTTCTGTCTTTGTGGCAGTACCATACTGTCTTGATGACTGTGGCTTTGTAGTATAGTATGAAGTCAGGCAGGTTGATTCCTCCAGTTCCATTTTTCTTTCTCAAGATTGCTTTGGCTGTTCGAGGTTTTCGGTATTTCCATAGAAACTGCCATATGACCCAGCAATCTCACTTCTAGGCATATACACCGAGGAAACCAGATCTGAAAGAGACACGTGCATCCCAATGTTCATCGCAGCACAGTTTATAATAGCCAGGACATGGAAGCAACCTAGATGCCCATCAGCAGACGGATGGATAAGGAAGCTGTGTATACCCTGGAATAGTAATATACACCATGGAATATTACTCAACCATTAAAAAGAATTCATTTCAATCAGTTCTAATCAGATGGATGAAACTGGAGCCCATTATACAGAGTGAAGTAAGCCAGAAGGATAAAGACCAATACAGTATATTAACACATATATATGGAGTTTAGAAAGATGGTAACAATAACCATATATGCAAAACAGAAAAAGAGACACAGATGTACACTGCTTGTGGTCCCTTTTGTGGGTCATGAGCTGGCCTGTGGAAATGGAGGACATGATAGGGTAGGACCCAGAATTTTGAAAAGGCCAAGGTTCTTTGAAAAATGCAGAGTCTGGTAGGAGGAAGCCCAGAAAGTAGGCCTGCTGCACTAGAGAGTCGTTTCACACATGTGAGAATGATACAGGGGAACATCCTGGACTAGAATTGCCTAGCATCAGCCCATCAGCTAGGACCCTTCCTCATAGAGTTTGGCACACACTGGGACCGTGTGAGACAAATGCCCTCCTAAAATATTTGTTGTAGTTAACCTCAGGAGGTTGCTTATGCACAGATGGACTGATTTTTTCTCTTTCCTCCTTGATGACTCAAGTTGCCAGAAATCAGTTTTACTTGGTCTACAATACTTGCCTAGCATTCAGGTATAAAATATGAAATATATATATTTTTTCATAAATTTTTATTAGTTGGAGGCTAATTACTTTACAATATTGTAGTGTTTTATGTCATACATTGACATGAATCAGCCATGGGTTTACATGTATTCCCCATCCCAATCCCCCCTCCCACCTCCCTCTCCACCCAATCCCTCTGTGTCTTGCCAGTGCACCAGACCCGAGCACTTGTCTCATACATCCAACCTGGGCTGGTGATCTGTTTCACCCTAGATAATATACATGTTTCGATGCTGCATCTCTCTCGCTAGCATCCATTTTGGCTGAGGGATGCGTGCACCACCAGGAAAGACTCTAAATTAAAATGATTGGCCAAAGACCACACGGAAACTAATCCATTCTACATAAAACCCAAGACTGAGAGCCACGCAGCAGAGCAGTTTTCCTAGGTTCTCTCACCCTCCTGCTCTCCACACAGGTGCCCTTTCTCAATAAAATATCTTGCTTTATCAGCAAAATAAATAAATAAATGAAATAATTAAAAAAATAAAAGGTATATATGAAAAACCCTCAGCAAATATTATTCTCAATGGTGAAAATGTGAAAGCATTTCCCCTAAAGTTAGGAACAAGACAAGGGTGTCCACTCTACAACTACTATTCTATGTAGTTTTGGAAGTTTGGGCCAGAGCAATCAGAGCAGAAAAAGAAATTAAAGGAATCCAGATTGGACAAGAAGTGAAAATCTCACTGTTTGCAGTTGACATGATCCTCTAAATAGAAAACCCTAAAGATTCCACCAGAAAATTACTAGAGCTACTCAATGAATATAGTAAAGTTGCAGGGTATAAAATTAACTCACAGAAATCCCTTGCATTTCTATACACTAACAATGAGAAAACAGAAAGAGACATTAAGGAAACAATTCCGTTCACCATTACAATGAAAGAATAAAATACTTAGGAATAAATCTACCTAAAGAAACAAAAGATCTGTATATAGAAAACTATAAAACACTGATGAAAGAAATCAAAGAGGACACAAATAGATGGATATGTATACCGTGTTCATGGATTGGAACAATTGATATAGTGGATATGAGTATACTATCCAAAGCAATCTATAGATTCCTTGCAATCCCTATCAAGCTACCAATGGTATTTTTCACAGAACTAGAACAAATAATTTCACAATTTGTGTGGAAATACAAAAAACCTCGAATAGCCAAAGCAATCTTGAGAAAGAAGAATAGAACTGGAGGAATCAACCTGCCTGACTTCAGTCTCTGCTACAAAGCCACAGTCATCAAGACAGTGTGGTACTGGCACAAAGACAGAAATATAGATCAATGCAACAGAATAGAAAGCCCAGAGATAATTCCACACACCTATGGACAGCTTATCTTTGACAAAGGAGGAAAGAATATACAATGGAGAAAAGACAACCTCTTTTACAAGTGGTGCTGGGAAAACTGGTCAACCACTTGTAAAAGAATGAAACTAGAACACTTTCTAACACCATATATAAAAATAAGCTCAAAACGGATTAAAGATCTAAATGTAAGACCAGAAACTATAAACCTCCTAGAGGAAAACATAGCCAAAGCACTCTCCGTCATAAACCACAGGAGGATCCTCTATGACCCACCTCTGAGAATATTGGAAATAAAAGCAAAAATAAGCAAATGGGACCTAATGAAAATTAAAGCCTTTTGCACAACAAAGGAAACTATAAACAAGGTGAAAGACCGACTTCAGAATGGGAGAAAATAATAGCAAATGAATCAACAAAGAATTAATCTTGAAAATATACAAGCAACTCCCCTAGCTCAATTTTAGAAACATAAAAGGCCCAATCAAAAAGTGATCCAAAGAACTAAACAGACATTGTCCAAAGAAGCCAAACAGATGTCTAACAAACACATGAAAAGATGCTCAACATCCTCATTATCAGAGAAATGCAAAACGAAACCACAATGAGGTACTATTACACGCCAGTAAGAATGGCTGCTATCTCAAAATCTACAAGCAATAAATGCTGGAGAGGGTGTGGATAAAAGGGAACCCTCTTACACTGTTGGTGAGAATGCAAACTAGTACAGCTGCTATGGAGAACAGTGTGGAGATTCCTTAAAACCTGGAAATAGAACTGCCATATGATCCAGCAATCCCACTGCTGGCCATACACACTGAGGAAATCAGAATTGGAAGAGACACGTGTACCCTAATGTTCATTGCAGTACTGTTTATAATAACCAGGACATGCAAACTACCTAGATGTCTATCAGCAGATGAATGGATAAGAAAGCTGTGGTGCATATACACAGTGGAATATTATTCAGTCATTAAAATTAATACATTTGAATCAGTTCTAGTGAGGCAGATGAAACTGGAGCCTATTATACAGAGTGAAGTAAGCCAGAAAGAAAAACACCAATACAGTATACAAAACACATATATATATGGAATTTAGAAAGATGGTAACGATAACCCTGTATGTGAGGCAGCAAGAGAGACAAGGATGTATTGAACAGTCTTTTGAATTCTGTGGGAAAGGTCGAGGGCGGGATTATATGAGAGAATGGCATTGAAACATGTACATTATCATATGTGAAACGAATCGTCAGTCCAGGTTCGATGCACAATACAGGATGCTCGGGGCTGGTACACTGGGATGACCCAGAGGGATGGGATGCGGAGGGAGGTGCGAGGGGCGTTCAGGATGGGGAACACATATACACCCACGGCAGATTCAAGTCAATGTATGGCAAAACCAATACAATGCTGTAAGGTAAAATACATGAATTGATTAATTTAAAAATGTATTTACAGGGAAACATTGGAGGAGCAGGCATAGAAAACAGACTTATCAACATGGGCAGAAAGGAGGAGAGGGTGAGATGTATGGAAACATGGGTACAGTGGAAACTTGTGTTACCATATGTAAAATAGATAGCCAATGGTAATTTGCTGTGTGGCTCAGGAAAGTCAAACAGGGCCTCTGTATCAATCTAGAGGGATGGGATGGGGTAGTAGATGGGAGGGAGGTTCAAAAAGGAGGACATAGATGTATATCTATGGATGTTTCATGTTGAGGCTTGACAGAAAAATCATAATTCTGTAAAAATGATACTTCATTAAAAATGTTACAAAAATGCTTTTAAGTTTAATTCGGATCAATTTTATTTATATCCAGAGTATAATTTCTGAGTCATAGGAAGTTTATATTTCATGTGTGAAAAAGAAAGATAGTGCTAAATCGTGTGCAACTCTCATGATCCTATGAACTCTGGCCTTCCAGGCTCTTCTCTCCATGGGATTCTCTAGGCAAGAATACTGGAGTGGGTTGCCATTTCTTTCTCCAGGGGAAAAGCCAAGGGAAAAGCCAATTCTTCCCTAACCAAGAATTGAACCCAGATCTCCACAATTGCAGGCAGATGCTTTACCAACTGAGCTATGCAGGAAGCCATTATATGGGAAAATCTATCCACAATTTTTTATATGTGAAATATCAAGATTTTGTATATCACTTAAGGAAAATCTATCCCCAAATATGAAAGATACAGGATTCTATATTTCATGTTGAAAACATCCATTCAAATTTTCTTGTGTGAAATATGGAGAATTTCACTCCACGTCAGGACATAATGTTGTATGAAATAGAATAGTCCTTTCCTTCTTGTAGGAAAATTGATGTAAAAGTTTTCTCAAATGTTACATATAGAGGATTCCATATTTAATGACGGAAAATGGACAAATATTTTCAAGTGACAGTTATAAAAATCTCCATGCTCCTATTAGAAAATATATAACCATGGTTTGAAACATGAAACAAATAAGTATTTATGCCTCATGCTAGAATATCTGAATCCAGATTTTCAAAAGTGAAACATAAACGTTTCCTATTTCATGCCATAAGATCTGTGTCCATACTTTCACATGTGGATTAAAGAGTATTACATATTTCATGACCTAAAATCGGCACATATATTTTCCTATATAAAATCAATGCATCCATCTTTCATGCAGGAATATTTGGCATCAGATATTCCTATGTTCATAATGTTAAGAATGAAACAAAGAAAATCCCCGTTGTGCCCAAACTCATATTTGGAATATTGAGGGTTCATACTTTCTGTAAGAAAAAAATCTATCTCCTGATTTCAAATATGAAATGAACACTATTCCATACTTCATTTCAAAATATTTTTCATCACAGTGTAATGAATGCATATTGAAGCTATCATAGCATATTGAGTAAAATCTGTATCCAGAGTTCATAAAGGGAATATCATGTTGCAGAAGGAAAGAATGATTTTCATTTGCAAGTATAGACAGTTCCATATTTCGTTTCAGGAAATCAGGGCCCAGATGTTCCCATGTGAAATCTAGAGAATTCTGTATTTCCATAGTAGTATCAGAACTGGGATTTTCATTTGCGAATTACAGATAATTAGAAAATTTGTATAGGAAAATCTGTGCCAGGGATTTTATATATGATATATGTGAATTCCATAGTTCATAAATTTCAGGCCATACATTCATATGTAAAATGTAGAATTCTAATTTTCCTACCAGAATATATAGACCCAGAATTCAATATATGGCACTTAGAAAATTCTATACTTCAAAAAAAAAAAAAAAAAAAGATTCTATACTTCATGTAATTAAATCAGCAACCAAATTTTCAAAAGCAAAAAATATAGAGATTTCATACTTAATGGGTGAATAACTCTCTTCAGATTATGTTATGGAAAAGAAAAGTATTCCATATTTCATGTCAGACAATAGTCATTGAGATTTTAATACATGAATACAGTGGAAATGATATTTCAAGAGATAAAAATGTACTCAGATTTTCATGGTGAAATATAGAGAGATCCATATTTCTTGTAGGGAAATGTATGTCTAGAGTTTCAAATGTTAAATATTGAGAATTCTATATTACATATGGGAAAATCATTTACCAGGTTTTCAAATGTAAAGTAGAAAGAATACCATATGCAAGCATCTGTGTCCACATTTGTGTCCACATTTTCAAATGGAATACACAGCAATCGTATTTTCTGTAGGAATCATTGCACCCAGATTTCCATATGGCCAGAGTTTAGAGTAGATTCAGTCTAACTCCACTGCTTTGTTTCAGAACTAAACAAAGCAAGACATGCTCTTCACTAGTGGAGTTGGAATCTACACTGGCTTTCATCCCATCTGAGTGGACTCATTTTCCTGGTGTGGGATCCAATGGATAGGGTGCCATTAGATTCAGAACAGTCTGAATCTGTTCACCCTGAAGGATCTCTGAACAAGTGATATTCTTCTTCTCTTCTGTGTCCTTTTCTTGTGGTTCAAGTCCCAACCTGATTGCTTCTACTCCCTTCCTACATGACTGTGCACATATTTATCCCACCATTGATTGTACAGGGTCTTTCTGCCAGCTTCCTTTTTTTTTTTTTTTCCCAGTGAGTTGCTCCACAAGCATTCATAGTTTTAATGTGCTTATTGGTGCATTCTCCTCCTCCACAAGCCTCTATGTTTCCATGAATTTGGTTTTATTAGACAACACTACTAACTCCAGTGGCTGAGCAGCGTAGGAGCTGCCCAGAGGAGTTACCCCACCCCCAATGTCAGGAGTGGTGGCTGAGAGGAGCTACTCCACGTCCAAGGTCAGGAGCTTGGCCTTGAGGAGCGACCCCAAGTACAAGCTAAAGAGCAGGGGTTGCACTTTGCTGGAAAAGTAACAAAGAGATGCCCCATGTCCAAGTTAAGAGAAACCCAAGTAAGAAGGTAGGCACTGAGAGAAGACATCAGAGGGCAGACTGAAACCACAATCACAGACAGCTAGTCAGTCTGATCACATGGACCACAGCCTTGTGTAACTCAGTGAAACTAAGCCATGCCGTGTGGGCCCACCCAAGAGTACGGGTCATGGTGGAGAGGTCAGAAAGAATGTGGCCCACTGGAGAAGGGAATGGCAAGCCACTTCAGTATTCTTGACTTGAGAACCCCATGAATAGTATGAAAAGGCCAAAAGATAGGACATTGAAAAATGAACTCCCCAGGTCTGTAGGTGCCCAATATGCTACTGGAGATCAGTGGAGAACTAACTCCAGAAAGATTGAAGGGATGGAGTTAAAGCAAAACAACAGCCAGTTGTGGATGAGACTGGTGATAGAAGTAGGTCCGATGCTGTAAAGAGCAATATGGCATAGGAACCTGGATTAGATCAATGAATCAAGGCAAACAGATGGTCAAACAGGAGATTGCACAAGTGAACATGGACATTCTGAGAATCAGTAAAATAAAATGGACAGGAATGGGTGAATTTAAATCAGAAGACCATTATATCTACTATTGTGAGCAGGAATCCCTTAGAAGAAATGGAGTAGCCACACAGTGAACAAAAGAATCAGAAATGCAGTACTTGGAAGTAATGTCAAAAACAGAGAAAGATTTCTGTTCATTTCCAAGTCATCCATTCAATATCATGGTAATCCAAGTCTTTGCCCTGACCAGTAATGATGAAGAAGATGAAGCTGAACAGTTTTATGAAGACCTACAAGACCTCTTAGAACTAACACATAAACAGGATGTCCTTTTCATTATAGGGGACTGGAAAGCAAAAGTAAGAAGCCGAGAAACATGGAGTAACAGAGAAATATGGCCTTGCAGTACTGAATGAAGCAGGGCAAAGGCTAAAAGAGTTTGGCAAGAGAACACACTGGTCATAGCAAACACCCTCATCCAAAAACACAAGAGAAGACTCTACGCATGGACATCTCCAGATGGTCAACACTGAAATCAGATTTTATTCTTTGTAGCCAAAGATGGAAAAGCTCTATACAGTCAGCAAAAACAAGACTGGGAACTAACTGTGGCTCAGATCATGAACTCCTTATGGCCAAATTCAGATTAAAATTCAAGAAAATGGCAAAACCTTTCAGGAAGGCCATAAATCAAATCCCTTATGATTATACAGTGGAAGTGAGAAATAGATTTGAGGGACTAGATTTGATAGACAGAGTGCCTGATGAACTATGGACAGAGGTTCGTGACACTGTACAGGATACAGGGATCAAGATCACCCCCATGGGAAAAAATGCAGAAAAAGCAAAGTGACTGTCTGAGGAGGCCTTACAAACAGCTGTGTAAAGAAGAGAAGCGAAAAGCAAAGGAGAAAAGGAAAGATAAACCCGTTTGAATGCAGCATTCCAAAGAATAGCAAGGAGATGATAAGAAAGCCTTCCTCAGCAATCAATGCAAACAGTTAGAGATACCAAAGGAACATTTCTTGCAAAGATGAGCTAAACAAAGAACAGAAATTTTATGGACCTAACAGAAACAGAAGATATTAAGAAGAAGTGGCAAGAATACACAGAAATGTACAAAAGAGATCTTCACCACCCAGATAATCAGGATGGTGTGATCACTCACACTCAGCTAGAGCCATACATCCTGGAATGTGAAGTCAAGTTGGCCTTAGGAAGCATCACTACGGACAAAGCTAGTGAAGGTGATGGGATTCCACTTCAGCTATTGATGACTTTGTAAAAGTGCTGCAGTCAATATGTCAGCAAGTTTGGAAATCTCAGCAGTGGCCACAGAACTGAAATAGGTCAATTTTCATTCCGATCCCAAAGAAAGACAATGGCAAGGAATGTTCAAACTACCACATAGTCGCACTCTTCTCACACGCTAATAAATAATGCTCATAATGTTTGAAGTCACGCTTCTGCAATACATGAACCTTGAATGTCCAGATGTTCAAGCTGGTTTTAGAAAGGGCAGAGGAACTAGAGATCAAATTGCGAACATATGCTGGATCATCAAAAAAGCAAAGATTTCCAGAAAAACATCTGTTTCTGCTTTACTGATTATGCCAAAGCCTTTGAGTGTGTGAATCGCAATAAATATGGAAAATTCTGAAGATGTGGGATTATCATACCGCTTTACCTGCCTCTTGAGAAACCCGTATGAAGGTCAGGAAGCAGCAGATAGAAGTGTACATGGAACAACAGACTGGTTCCAAATAGGAAAAGGACTACGTCAAGGCTGTATATATAGTCACCTGTATTTTGTACATATTCTTATATGTACAATATGAGAAACGTTGGGCTTGATGAAGCAGAAGCTGGAATCAAGTTTGTTGTGAGAAATATCAATAACCTCAGATATGCAGATGACACCACCCATACGGCAGAAAGTGGTGAAGAACTGAAAAGCCTCTTGTGAGTGAAAGTGAAAGAGGAGAGTGAAAAAGTTGACTTAAAACTCAACACTCAGAAAACTAATTTCATGGCATGCGGTACCATCACTTCCTGGCAAATAGGCTGGGAAACACAGAGAACAGTGGCTGACTTTATTTTTCTGGGCTCCAAAATCACTGCAGATGGTGATTGCAGCCCTGAAATTAAAAGACACTTATTCCTCGTAAGGAAAGTTATGACCAACCTAGACAGCATATTAAAAAGAAGATATATTACTTTGCCAAAAAAGACCCATCTAGTCAAGGCTATGGATTTTTCAGTGGTCATGTATGGATGTCAGGTTTGGACTATAAAGAAAGCTGAGCTGCAAAAAATTGATACTTCTCAACTGTGATGTTGGAGAAGATTCTTGAGAGTCGCTTGGACTGCAAGGAGTTCCAGCCAGCCCTTCCTAAAGGAGATCAGTCCTGGGTATTCATTGGAAGGACTGATGTTGAAGCTGAAACTCCGATACTTTGGCACCTGATGGGAAGAGCTGACACATTTGAAAAAACCCTGATGTTGGGAAAGATTGAGAGCAGGAGGAGAAATGTACGACAGAGGATGAGATGTTTGGATGGCATCACTGACTCAATGGACATAGGTTAGGGCGGACTCCAGGAGTTGGTGATGGACAGGGAGGCCTGGAGTGCCGTGGTTCATGGGGTTACAAAGCGTTGGACATGACTGAGTGATTGAACTGAACAGAACTGAACTATTATATTCAGGAGAACAGCCAGTGCAGATGTATCTCCATTTATAAAGACTCACTGTTTTTCAGGATTTCCTAAAAATGATCTTTCACTAACTTGGGGAGCTGTTGGCTGTATTCTCTAGGTTGCCTGGTCAATGGATATTGAGGAAATCATACTGGACTGTCATTCCTTGATCATGTCAGCAGGTGGAAGCAGATAGTGTATTGATTCTAAAATTATAGCAGACTTGGCAGAAAAGGTCATAGGAGAAAAAAGAAAGAGGATTGTCTTTGAGTGTAAAAGCTTAAGAATTGCCAAAGATGCACTGGGAAGACCCAGAGGAATCGGGTGGAGAGGGAGGTGGGAGAGGGGGATCGGGATTGGGAATACATGTAAATCCATGGCTGATTCATATCAATGTATGACAAAACCCACTGGAAAAAAAAAAAAAAAAAAAAAAAAGAATTGCCAAAGAGATCCAACATGGAACTGTGGCAGAGGAAAATAATTTATATTTGAGGATGAAGACTCTGTGTGTGAGAATTCAACCAAGTGAGGGCCTGGAGCTTGTTTCCCATCCCTTTTGAGAACTCCACACATGGAAGCTCTTTAAGGAGATTCTCTTTAAAAACGTCATTTTGGTGTTCAATAAGCAAGGTACTTTGTATTGAAAGAAAGAAATTCTATTTCGTTGAAGAGTCTCTTGCTGAATTTTCTGAGAGATAAAGTGGTTTCACTGACCAGATCATTAATATCTACTGCTCCCAAGAAAACCAGAATAAACTTAAGAAAGGGTTTCCATGTCTTGAAGAGGAACCTGGTGTAAATGTCAACGATTATGGCAGCAGAGCTGAAAGGCCCAGGAGAAGGTTGAAGCGGGCAGGTGAAATCATTCTACAAGGGGGACCGTAATTTACAGTCTAATAATATGTCAGTGGATAGATTATTGGAATACCCATTTCTGTGCCTTCCTTAAGGACTAGGTGAACAGCTAAAAGTTTAGCCATCTGGGTTGAGCCTGTAGTATGACCCTTAAGTAGAAGTGATGCCTGACATCAGGTAGAATGCTGCAAATCTCCAGTAAGTTTGCATTGCTTATAATGATGCTGCTGCTACTCATAATTGACACTGGTACGTCTCATTCTAAATATATTGGCCCGAAATGACTCCACAAATTGAAATAAGAGGGGGAAATATATGCTGGCATCACTACCTGTAGGTTCTCCTACAACGGTCTGAGGAAGGGAGAAAAACATCCTGCTGAAATTTGGAAATACTTAAAAAATGAGGTGGTTGTTGTGGTCCAGTCACCAAGTCAAATCTTTGTCATGACTCTTTGCAACCTCATGGACTTGCAGCATTCTACACTTCCCTGTCCTTCACTATGTCCTGGAGTTTGCCCAAAATATCAGATTAGGCCTCTCCTAAAGATACTGTGACATGAAATGAGGATGACATTGTTGGATGGCCTCATGAACGTGATGGACAAGAGTTTGAGTAGGCTGCAGGAGTAAGTAATGGATAGGGAAACCTGGCATGCTGCATCCATGGGGTCACAAAACTTGGGTGTGACTGAGCGACTGAACAAAAAGTTACCATTTCCATTTTATCAGCAAGGCAATCTTGTACTGAACTTTTTCTGGCAGGCATCTCTAACACTAGACATTGTAGGACATGTGCAGGGAGACCAGTACTGGGTGTGAGCAAGTTAGGGATTATGGTCTGGATAAAAAAAAAAGAAAGAAAGAAAAAGAAAAGAAACACAATAATCCTGGCACTATACATTGACTTTGTGGTTACCGGTAGATGTCTCTGCTTTCCTTACCATAAGTATATACTTTCCTTATATTTTTAGCCTATAACCTCTCCTTAGGCAGTGAGGCTATAGACCCACCCTCCATAAATCTTCTTGACCTTGCATTGTGGAGGGACATCACACACACATACTTAGTCATTTCAGGCCTTTTTAATTAGCTGCTTATTCATCTCATTAGACAACAGGGCTTTGATCCTGCTACTCTGGAAAACAATGAATAGTTATTATTCTAGTGCCACCCATAGCAGTGACACCAGACCTCTATCAGCCATGCTCACTTCCTAGACAGTGTTACCCACCTGACCTAGCTAACTACTAAGCCAATTGCAGTTAAAGCACATACTCCTGGTTAATTGCAAGGGCAACCATGCAGTATTCCTGACTTTCATTTGTTTTGGATCAGTCTCAGCCCATCCACAGTGGTACCATTTGCTTGAATTCTGAGGCATTTATCTGGACTGGTACTCCTCGTCCTGAATTTCCACAGACATTTTCCCACCAGGATGGTGGGCCAGCCCTTGTAATCCTAATTATGATTTCAGGACATAACTTGCTAACAAACAACCTGGAACTCTGGAAAATCTTGCTTTCATACTCTCACGTCCTGGAGAGCACCAAAGCACATCTAGGACCACAAACAAATTTGAGAGAAAAGAAATAGCATGGACCTGGAATGCTGCCTTTACTATGTCCTGAGGTGGGGTGCCTCAGGATATGATGACTCCCATTATGTTACTGAATTAAAAATAAAAATAAAAGCAGGAATTAGAAGTGAGGGGAGAAAAGAGCAGAGTCACTCAATCTGTTCCCTATCTAGGTCAGCCAGTACTTTCTAAAATAGGTACCTTAAGGGTATGGTAAAATGGCTTATTTACCAAGTGTTACACTTGATATGATTGGGATACTTTTGAAATGGATGCCTTATTAAAAATCAAAGTTTCAAATACCTACAGCCATTATGGGAGTATAATTCACATATAGATATAACTGGTTAAAGATTTTGGAAAGCTAAAATGATTGTGAATGAGTAACTAATATTTTGAAAACAAACAGATAAAAGAGGTTTAAAATAGCACATAGGTTATCATTCATCCACAACAGGTGAGTAAAGTGTATTGTGTGGCAAATAAAAAAATAGACATATGAAGGAAGCTATTGAATAGAATCAAATATATAAAAATGTAAAATAGTTATAATATATACAATACACTATAAAAATGTAAAACAGTTATAATGTATACAATACATAGGTACATAACATGGGCCCACTAAACATAGGAGGTCATTGATGATTCTGTTGTAACCTCTTTTAAAGTAATTTTTCTTCAGGGGAAACACTTTCAGTCTTCTGACAAACACTTATACACTGATATATGCATGGTAAATTTTATTTTTATGTTTAGTATTTTCTTAATAAGTGAGTTTGGCCTTACAGATTAAGAAACTGAGAAGACATTTTTCAGTGTTTCTTAGATGATTGTTGGGACAGTACCCAGGGAAGACCATGTCTTGTCTTCTAGAGTTTTAGACCATCTCTGTAGACAGAACAAAGCTAGGGTGAATGCATTCAAGTTCAGAAGCTGGCACTGAGGAGGAGATATATAATCCAATGCACCTTGAAGAGGACAACCACAAACCCTTGAACTTTGATTTTTTTACCTGTTCATCCTGGAAAGAGATCCTGCCAGCTTCTCCCAAAAGACATAGAATGAGAACTCCATGTAGGACAGAAACATCACCCCAGGCATGCATGCACATGTTGGGGTCATTGTATCTTCAAAAAGAGAATGCAGTGGGACAAATGAACTCCCCATACTCCATTTGTGGCAGTCTATACTTTGTCAGGTCCAGAGGTGGATGTGATTCTGGGAAACAGAATCACAAGGGCTACTCTAAGTGCTCAGCAGTTCCTGAGTGAGCTCTACATGCTCCAGGTGTTCCCATTGGTCACTGGATCATAGATGGCAAGAAGAAACACCAGTGTCATTGTGACGGAAAGCAGTCTGTGCTGAGCCACTCAACAAGGAAGAGTCACTGTCTACAGAGGGTTCAGGAGAAAAATATTGACATTTCTGGACCTTGATCTACTAGAGGGTCTTGAGAAAAGAGTGTAAGCCTTTCTGGAAATTGGGATATTAGCCATTGAGTCATCATGGGACACAGAGCACATATCTGGGTAGCCTGGCCCTTGTCTGTTTTACATTGCCATTCCACTCACTTCTGCTATTGCACATCTTGTACCTAAACTGAGTTCATGGAAAAATGAAGGAAGTTCACATGAGTACAAACATATATAATGGGATCTGTTTCTGTTTGCTTACCTATTCTCTGGCAATTCATATTTACACCTGTTCATTTTGACAGAAACTAATGTACTTAAGGATTCCCACCCTTCTCTCTCTCCCTAGGCCATAGTCTGTCCATATACCTTGTAGCAAGTTTTTCTGGGATGACTCATGGAACCCTAAGCGCTGGGTAAATGATTGTCTCAGAGAAAGACCATGCACTCTTTTACAAAATGAGGCTATCTGATTCATACATAATTGAATGTTATTGATTTTTCCTTGTTCTACACAGTTAAACTCATGCCGATTTACAAGAGAGAGGACACTTGGAGCACCACCATCCAACAAAACTGAGATCCATTATTTCACTTTATGACCCTTGTTCAACAGGTCCTTTTGGTGAACTACTGTATTCCCTTGTAAATTGGTAGGTCAACAAATACTGAACACTTGTCTTATTTCTACTTCCTCTCCAACACTCACCCCACAAAATGAACTGTGTCCTCTGACACAATCCCAAAGGAGGATCTAATCACTTCTATTACACTACATGGATGGTAATTGGCACCCAGTAAACTGAGAAGCATATAGGGAGTTGAAAGATGGATCCTGAGTTTCTGCCCAAACAATACACAAACACACAGAATT
Source organism: Dama dama (assembly GCF_033118175.1). Classification (NCBI taxonomy): domain Eukaryota; kingdom Metazoa; phylum Chordata; class Mammalia; order Artiodactyla; family Cervidae; genus Dama; species Dama dama. The sequence goes on along the minus strand of NC_083715.1, from coordinate 6,775,569 downwards.
CTTGCTGTCTATTTACCTTTTTGTATTATTTCAGGCTTACTGGTGTCACCCCTCTATACTTCTCACATGCAGACCACTCTTCGTTAATTTTCTGTTCATGAGAATTATGCTGATAATTGTTCTTCATGTGAAGCAGTTTCTTATCTTCTCTATTTAATGGAAAGGTTGATGTTCTGTCATAATTTTCTCAAAATCAGGGGGTTCCTTTGAAAATAGACACAGACAAACACAGAAATCTATCCTCTGCAAAACACTAAAGAATTTTAATTTTTCAAGTCAGTTCCTGGAAAAGTCTGTGATCTTCTCAACTTCCTTTAAGCACATATTGAAAAGTACATATAACAATTTTTACTGTAATACAATTTACAATAGCTGTTACATGGACTTAACCTAGATGTCTATCAGTAGACGAATGGAAAAGGACGTTGTATACTCAGCTCTAAAAAGGAACACATTTGAGTCAGCTCCAATGAGGTGGATGAGCTTCGAGATTCTAACACAGAGAAAAGTCAAAAAGAGAAAGCAAAGGAAAAATACTGAATATTAACACATATATATGGAATTTAGAAACATGGCACTGATGATCCTACATGCAGGGCAGCAAATAAGAGACAGACATAAAAAAACACACTTCTGGTCTCAGTGGGAGAAGGTGACAGTGGTATGTGTTGAGAAAAAAGCACTGAAGCATATAGATTTACATATGTAAAATAAATAAGAGGTACATATACATATGTAAAATAAATGAGAGGTGTGAGATTGAGACATGAAGCAGGACAACCAAAGTCAAGTTTGGGGACAACATGGAGAGAGTGGAGAAATAAGTGTGAGGTGGGTTTCAGGATGGGGTGACACGTGTATATCTAGGGCTGATTCTTCTTGATGTATGGCAAAAACTATCACAAATTTGTAAATTCATTATCCTCCTAGTAAGATAAATACGTTGATAAAATGACTATTCACCATAATATTGCAGAATGGTCAGTAACATCAGAAAGATTTCTGGAGGAGAAAGATATATAAACTAATTTACAAGAGAAGTTGAATGATGAAAACAGAAACAAAGTATAGATATTGGGGCACAGCTTTTTACAAAGGAGACTCACTGGACTTTGTGGAAAGACAGCATCAAGAAGAACAATAGATAAACCCAAATTGAAGATGAATCTGAGGGTGCAGTTTTTGGTCAATAAATGGGACACTGAGCTACAGCTCACATAAGCATTTGGATTTCCCATTCTCAACCCCAAATTCATCCGGCATTTTGGAGAAGTCCCATGTGAAAAACAACCCTTTACTCTGAGGAGTACCTGGAGCTAAAGACAAGTCTGATTAGAAGAACTGCAATGAAAGCCCAAGTATCAGCACATGCTAATTAGAACAGCAAAGACATGACCCATTATATCAGGGACAGATTTGCAGGACTGTAGGCAATACCCATAATCCAATAAATACCTTTTGTACACAAACTGCCAGACCTGTAAACTCCTTTTGTAATAGCCCAGATAAAACAAATTCCACAATCACCACATGAGGGCCACAACATTGACGCAGAAAACATGGATTCCCCAAATGATGGTTCTTTTGTGTTCTAAATGGATGGATCTTCCACCTCTGAAAGAATGTGTTTCAGCTGATAATAGGCTCTTTGTGGTCCTCCAAGAGTTGTTTCAAAGTCCCACACTATGTGGTTTACTCTGGGTGACTCCTCAAACCTTCATAGCTGCTTCCCAGGATGAACACTCACGAACACAACAGAAATTGTGAGCTTGTTTGTCTCGTCATGTCATTCCAGATTTGTGGACCAACTGTCACGAGTTATCACTGCCCATCCTTTCCTCATTCCTGTCCTGAATGTGAGCACTTCAGAGATACATTGACCAGTGTTTCCAAGTCTGTAAATGCCTTGTGCTCCCTTTTCTTGTTGCTCCATGTCTCATATCCTGTTGGCTTCATCTCTGCATCTACAATGGACTGAACACACAGAGAGAAAAACATACAACTGGTGATATATGACCACACATGGAAATAGAGAGGTGCAAGACACAGGGACACAAATACAGAGAGTGAACACAGGTAATTCAGTAGCTGAAGATGTCTGTGCTAATCCATGGGGGAGATGACATCAATAGACATCTTGTCTTGCCAGTTTGGAATCCCTGTCCATTTCCTCTCCCCAGCTCTTCACTGTTATCCTCAGGAAGCCTTAAACTGTTTCCAGCTTTGTCTGTGTGGTGGTTGTGAAAGGTCAAATGGTGGATGTTGAAATTCAAAGACCCGAGAATTCAGCCCCAAAGTGCAATGGGACAACAGGAAGAAACTCCTTCCAACAGGTAGGCCTTCCCAAGACGATGGGCAGAAGTGAAGGGCCAAGGCAATCTCAAACAACAGGAGTCCTAGGAGTGGCAGGACCCAGGGAAAGATGAATCTCGTAAAGTTCTTAGTTCCCCCTGCCTCCATTGGAGTCATCTAGGATTCTCATCCTGTAACCACAGCTCTATCAGTGAGACTTGGACACAGTACATCCAGAAGCCTCTAGTCTCAGCCTGTCACCTTCTACCTGCATACCTGAATCCATGCTCCACAACTAGCCTACATGAGGGTTAGCTTCCCCATTTAGGAAAGGAGAGTATCCTCACTTTAAACGATTGTGCTCCAGGGTACACTTCCTGATCCCCTCACAACCTATGTTTCTGTCAGCTACTTCTCATGGCAGGTCCTTCCTCCCAGGAACATTACTGCAAGGGATTGCCCCACAGGACTTCACCAATGATCTGTTGGCAACAGGAGGAGGTTGGCATTGGGCTGACAGGACCCCAAACCCTCCCATGAGCAGCCAGGAATTCCTACATAAAATTTTCCTTACACACTGATTCTGAACATCTATGCAAATCTAAGCTTCATCTCTTTGACAGCCTATAGCTGACATATTTTTTAAAAATCCATTATTCCATCTTCTAGTATACCACCATAATGTTTTGTTGTTTTTGTTATTTCTTTTAATCAATGTATCTTAGAGTGAATTTAAGAAGTAGCTCTAGAGACTTTGATTATTGTTGTTGTCCAACTCTGTTACTCCCTGGCATGACAGGACTCCCTCTCTTTCACTGTGCCAGAGTTTGCTCAAACTCATGTCAATTGAACTGGTGATGCCATCTAACCATCTCATTGTTTGTCACCCCCTTTTCTCTCATCCTCAATCTTTCCCAGCATCACAATGTTATCCAAAGAGTTGGCTCTTTGCATCAGGCTGGCAAAATACTGGAGTTTCATCTACAGCATTAGTGCTGCAAAAGAATATTCAGGGTTGGGGTCCTTGAGGATTGATTGACTTGATCACCTTGCAGTCCAAGGGACCCCTAAGAGTCTTCTCCAGCATCATAATTCAAAGGCATCAATTCTTTAGCTCTCAGCATTCTTTATGTTCTAATTCTCATATCTATATATTACTGTGATTGTGGTTTTAGTCTGTCTGCCCTCTGATACCCTTTCAGTGCCTACTGGCTTACTTGGGTTTCTCTTCCATTGGACATGGGGCAGCTCTTCATGGCTGTTCCAGCAAATTACAGCCACTGCTTCTTATCTTGAACATGGAGTAGATCCTCTCAGCCACCACCCCTGACCTTATACGTGGGGTAGATCCTCTCGGCCATGCTTCTGCACCATCACAGCTGTGTTTTTTTAACTTATATACAGAGTACATCATGACAAATGCTGGGCTGGAGGAAAGACAAGCTGGAATCAAGATCATCAGGAGAAATAACAATAACCTCAGATATGCAGATGACATCACCCTTATGGCAGAAAGTAAAGAGCCTCTTGATGAAAGTGAAAGAGGAGAGTGAAAAAGTTGGGTTAAAGCTCAACCTTCAGAAAATTAAGATCATGGCATCCAGTCCCATCACTTTATGGCAAACAGATGGGGAAACAGTAGCTGACTTTATTTTTCTGGGCTCCAAAATCACTGCAGATGGTGATTGCAGCCATGAAATTAGAAGATTCTTACTCCTTGAAAGGAAAATTATGAGCAACCTAGACAACATATTGAAAAGCAGAGACGTTGCTGTGCCAAAAAAGTTCCGTCTAGTCAAGGCTATGGTTTTTCCAGTGGTCATGTATGGATATGAGAGTGGACTATAAAGAAAACTAAGCACCCGAGAATTGATGCTTTTGAACTGTGGTGTTGGGGAAGACTCTTGAGAGTCCCTTGGTCTGCAAGGAGATCCAGCCAGTCCATCCTAAAGGAGAGAAGTCCTGGGTGTTCACCGGAAGGACTGATGTTGAAGCTGAGACTTGAATACTTTGGCCACCTGACACAAAGAGTTGACTCGTTTGAAAAGACCCTGATGCTTGGTAAGATTGAGGGCAGGAGGAGAAGGGGATGACAGAGGATGAGATCACTGGATGGTGTCACCGACTCAATGGACATGGGTTTGGGTGGACTTTGGGCATTGGTGATGGATAGGGAGGTCTGGCATGCTGCACTTCATGGGGTCACAAAGAGTTGGACATGACTGAGCTACTGAACTGAGCTGAACTGATAAATCACTACTGTATAAACCACAGGGGTTTACAATTGAAAGGACATTTGTTGGTAAGTTGATGTCTCTTCTTTTTAATAAAATATCTAGGTTTCTCATAGCTTTTCCTCCAAGAAGCAAGTGCCTTTTAATTTGATGACTGCAGTCACCATCTGCAATGATTTTGGAGCCCAAACAAATAAAGTCTGACACTGTTTCCACTGTCTCCCCAACTATTTCTCATGAGGCGATGGGACCAGATGCCACAATCTTAGCTTTCTGAATGTTGAGCTTTAAGCCAATTTTTTCACTCTCCTCTTTCATTTTCATCAAGAGGCCTTTCAGTTCCTCTTCACTTTCTGCCATAAGGATGGTATCATCTGCATATCTGAGGTTATTGATATTTCTCCTGGCAATCTTGATTCCAGCATGTGCTTCTTCCAGTCCAGCATTTCTCATGATGTACTCTGCATATAAGTTAAATAAGCAGAGTGACTATATACTGCCTTGATGTACTCCTTTTCATATTTGGAACCATTACAGAGCAGTTATTTGGACTGATGGTGGAACCTTCTACATTGCCAGTGTCTTCATTAGTTTGAGATTACAATATGAAGCATGTTGAAGCAAGGGGTAATGTGGATGATCATGACTCTGGTTTTCTTCCTGAAATTAGTGGAGAGAGCGTACTTTCAGCCTCCATATGTTTAAGTGCACATTTCATTTGAAAGCCTTCTACCAGCCAGATAGTATTTCTATATTAACAGTGATGTTCTGCTCTTCTGAGGTGTGGGGGGCTGTCTTGTCATTTTTATCAGATTTTTTTTTTTTTTTATTCTTCAGTTGACAGTCTCCTCTGGTGTTGAGGTTTACCTCAAGTCCCAAAGAGAGAAGACAGTGGAAGTAAAATATCATTTTCGAGAGCACATCCAGAAACTCTACAAGATATATGACAGGTAAACAGGAGAAAGGAGAAAGATGTCATGTTTCAAGACATATGTGTGTGTGTGTGTGTGTGAGTGTTTGTGTGTTATATGACATAACCAAATATGTTCTCTGACCACCAAGAGGAGGAGCTAAAAGTCAATTATAAGTTAAATTTTTATAAATTTGTCAATGTGTGGAAAATTAAATGAGACATTCTTAAGGAACAAATGTTTCAAAGGGTAATCCATAAGGGAATTAGAAGATACTCCAAGGTGAATGAAAGTGAAAGGACATCATAGCAGGTCATCAGATACAGTAAAATTATGTACCTCTAAGTATATTCCTACAGTCAAATATATACTGATATCTATTGACAGCAAAAGTATACTTATAGTCATAAACATATCTATGCATATGTTTAGATATATCAGTGAGTGAGTGAAGTTGCACAGTCGTGTCTGACTCTTTATGACCCCATGGACTGTAGGAGCCTACCATATTCCTCTGTCCATGGGATTTTCCAGGCAAGAGTAGGTTGCCATTTCCTAGAGTGGGTTGCCATTTCCTTCTCCAGAGGATCTTCCCAACCCTGGGATCGAACCCAGGTCTCCCACATTGTAGGCAGATGATTTACTGTCTGAGCCACCAGGCAAGTCAGATATATAAATGAATATACACATTTATTTGAATATATATCTATTTATATGTTCACACACACACGTATATACACATAAAACATACATATATATACATTTTATATTTTATTGGACTACTTTCACTTTGGTAGTGGGTGTGTGTCTATATGTATATATGTATACATATATACAAATGCATATAAACATATATGCATGTAAATATATATGTATATATGCATGTTGGATTATGTTCATTATTACTAGTCTGATTTTGTAACTGCCATTTGGCTGGAGTCTATCTTTGGTTTCCCGTATTTGAACTTTTCTTATGGTCTTAATGCCACAACACACCTTGTGGAATCTTCATTCCTGACAAGAGATCAAGCCCTGAGCACTCACTCCACTCTCCAAGACTGCCAGAGAACTAACCCTCGAGGATATCAAATACTGTGAACACACAGAGAGGAAACCACACACACACACACACACACACACACATATATATATTTACAAATTGTATATATACATAAATGATATATATAGTCCATATAAATGTATATGTACTCCTATATATGTATGTATATATATAAGCATATATACACCCACACAACCATTAGCAAACTGAAAGTAGTCTGGTAAAAATAAAATATAGTAATTGAACCAACAAATAAAGCAAATCCATAATATATTTACATGTTAAGAACAAAACTATAGCCTACACTTGAAAGCAAAATTAAATCATCGTGCCAAGGGGGATTAAACTAATGAAAACAAAACTAACAAATATATTAATAGGAAAGTAAAGAAGAGAAAGAAAGTATTGATATGCAGATTTAAGTAGAGGGAATTGAAGACGACTTCTATATGTTAGAGATTAATTGCAAGGGGAAAAGAAAGGTAGGATAGTCAAACAAAGGAATAAATGGGAAAACATATAGTAGGTTGGAAAAGTTTTTAATTAAAATTATAAGAAAGATAAAAAAGTGAAGAAGAAAACAAACCAACCAACCATAAACAAACAAACAAAAAATCCTCAGCCAAACTTCACAGTGTAGAGCCAGAGGTTTATAGCAATAATAAACTGTGTGACTGAAGTTACACATATACATGTACAGCCATAAGGAAAATCAAGAGTCCAACAAATAGGGTTAAACAGTTCGACCTGTCACACACAGAAAATTAAAAATTTCATCTACCAGAAGAATAGTAATTAAGGACAAAGAGGAAAACAAAACTAGAGAATAAGGCCAATTGAGGAGTAAAGCAATGAAAATAAACCTAACAATAAGTTGATAGGAAAGGAAATAAGAGAAAGAATAGATATGCAAAGGTAAAAGAGGTAGAGGTATGAGATTTATATACATTACAGATTAACCAAAAGGGGAAAAGAAGAGGAGGATAGGCAAAGAAAGGAATATATGTAGGAAAAAATAAAAAAGGTTGAAAATATTAAAGAAATTTAAAGTTCAAAGGGGGGAACAAATGGAAGAAGACAATAAAAAGGAGAAAACAAAACAAAACTCCAGAGAGAGGCAAAAGACCAACGTAGAGGCAGAAGTGTATAACAAAAATAAGAAGTGTGACCGAATATACACATACACATATACACCCGTAAGGAACATCAAATATTCCAAGAAAAATAAAATACATTAAACTGATCCAGCAAACAAAGAAACCAAAAGTTGATCTACAAAAACAAAATTAACTAAAGAACAAGCTGGGAAACAAAACTACAGCAAGGTCCTTATTGGGGAATAAAGCTATTAAAATAGATCTAACAAATATGTTGAGAGAATGGAAAGAAAGAATAGATATGCAATCGGAAACAGAGGTAGATAAAGACATTTGATATATGAAAAGATTAACTACAAGGGGAAAAGCAGACTAGGAAAAAACAAGCAAAAGAACAAATGTAGAAAAAGAAATTAAGTGTTTTAAAAAATTAAATATTAAAATTAGAAGAAGACTGAAGAAACAATAAAAGGAAAATTCTACAGAACTGCAACAGGCCAACATAGAAGCAGAGGTTTACAACAGGAATAAAAATGTGACAGAGGATATTAAAAAAAATGCTCAAAAGCTTCATTTGATTTCATAGTGCCAGTAAAATTGATAACTAAAACAGTGGGGGTGAGGGCGGGAAGAACGAGAGAATAATATCCAAAAGAATCTACAGAGCAAGTCAAAAGAGAAGAACAATACATGTTTATCTTGGGTCATTGCTGCCAGAGTCCATTCCCTCACTTGGATTCACAGTCCACCTCACCTCCCTAGGATACCCTTCATCATTGTGCTGATCTCTGGACCTACTGTGCGGGCAGCTCATAATCTAATCTGGTTCCACTCCTGTGTGTTCTTGCCTCCAATATCCACAGGTATCAGAACTAGTGCCTTTTCTTTGGTTGTTGTTGATCATTTGTTTGTTTGTAGGAACTGTCAATGACCTTTTTATGTATTCCATAGACACAGTCTTCCTAGTTGAGACTGTGGATTTAATCTGCAGTTTGTACACCTGGTTGGAAGGTTCTGAGTCTTCTCCCTTAACTACACTGCCACTGGGCTTCCATTGTGGTTTTATTTCCATCTCTGCATGTGGTTTGTCCACTGGGATTTGCTCCTGAGGTGGTCCTGGAGGCCTTGGGTTTGCCACTGTGAGGGCCAGGTGTGGAAGTGGTGCGGCTGCTTGGGTCACAGGGGTTCTGGCAGCGCCAGCCACTCAGGGGTTTGGTGATTAGGACAGCAGGTAATACAGTGCTCTAGAAGGCTATGGCGGTCAGTATTGGCCAACACGCCCCAGTATTCTCACATGGAGAACCCCCTCCCGGATAGAGAATCCTGCCACAGTCTACAGGGTAGAAAAGTGTCTGATACTCCCAAAGAGACCCTGAGAACAAAGATGCAAGAGTCTTTAGCTGTGGCAACTCTGCCCGAGTGACAGTTGAGCGTGAAGGTGACACAGCTGCTTGGCTTGTGGGGACCCTGGCAGTGCCAACTGTGGACTGCCTCCACAGCAAGAATTATGGCCCTGTCAGAATATTTCTTTGAGCCTGTTATAGCTGGCAGTCAGAAGGCCTCTTTGGCTAGTATTTCTCCATAGTTCCATGCATTCAGGCACTTCGAGAGTTCTCCTGTCTGGGGTCCTTCTCTATCGTTGAGGGTGCCAGGTAAATAGAGGGTGGACCCCCAGGCTGGGGTCCTATTCTGTAGTTTGGAGCATCAGTCACTTAAAGGAGCACCCTGGGTGCAGTCTTACACAGTAGTTCAGTGATTCAAGTCTTTGATGAGCCAGCCTCTCTATTTTTCAGTTGTGATGAAGGCATGTGGGGAGCGAGAGGCTAGGGTGATGGCTCCACCCCCATACATGACTCAGCGGTGTCCCCTCCCTTCATGGCTGCCTGGCTTACCTCCACAAGCTTTTCCCACACAATCTCCTCATTTGAGCACTCCATAAATTTGTCTATGACTGGCAGACAGCACACCATGGGCAGGGATTTCTCCACAATCTCTATGAACCATCTGCTACCTGCGGCACGTTCTAAAGGACCTGTGTCCCTCTCTGGGGTGTGAATGGCTGTGGAAAGGACTGTCTCATTCTCATTCCATCTAGGCTGCCACAGATCAGCTGTTTGACTCTCAGCCTGAAGTGTTTCTCCTCTGATCCAGACAGTTGCTCTCATGTGGAGATCGGACACCTACTTCAGGTCTCTCATCCCCTGAGGGCAGGCCCAGTCCTACTAACACTCATGTTTCTCCACTAGTTCCTTCATCCTACTGATTTTTTGTGGTTCCATATAGGTTATTTCCTCTGTTCAGGCAGTCCTGTCTCCTGTCAGCTGAGGTTCTTCAAGCACTAGTGTCTAAAGGTGTATTCCTGATGGACTCTTGGACAGAGATGTTCTCCCTGTACACCTCCACCTCCACCATCTCTGTCTCTCAAATTTGGACTCTTAGAAATAAGACTGCTATGAACATTCATGTGTGTCCTAGGTGAGTAAGAAACCAGGGGACACCAGGGAGAAAGCACTTCATGGAAACCAACGGAAATCCCACAAAGTCAATAAAGACTGTCTCCCAGGGGTACATCTCAGGTTGGCTGAAGATTCTAGTCAATTAGGAACACAGGGACTGTGGTGAAGCACACAACTCACCCCCTATCCTCCAGAGCCAACAACCTCAAAGAGAGAACTTAGGAACTAGAAGGGTAGGCATGATTACTCAGTGTTTCCTCCAAGAAGCTTGAAGCTTGTGGTAGCTATTCATGGAAATGAATTCCACCATGGTCTCAACTGTGAGGTAAAACACAAAGGAGGTTCTGGCAGGAAAACAGGATGATAAATTTGTGAGGGTGCATGTTGAGAAGACCTTTGCACACGAGGCTCACACACCACTGGGCAAGCTCCACCCCTTCCTTCCTGGGAATACTAGTCAGCCACACTTGGTCATTTCCTTCCTGGGGTCATCCAGCACAACCTGAATCATGCATTTATCTGCCTCATCCACATCACCATGTTAAAACCTAAGCCTGGCTATTACACCTAGGGAGGTGACCATTAGTCCCCGAGTTGAAACAAGACAGTGCCAAGTGGAGCAAGAGCAAGTGGGTGTATTCAGTGCATTCTCACAGCTTGAGGACAGGGGTTTCAGACTGGAGACTAGGAAACTGAGGAGAGCTAGATGAAGACTGAGAAAAGGAGGTGGGATGGGAAAGGTTTCTCCTAAGTGGCCCAGAATTGAATGGTCTTCAGCGTGCATTAAGACCAGTTGTAGGAGGAAAGTGAAATCATTCTCATTTCCACAGCCTAGTTATCATGGAGGGATTTGAGGCAAGATAACTAAAAGTTGATAATAATGTAACGTGAGAGAGAATTGAATGAGAGGCTGAAAACCGGCTGTGAGGAGGAGACACACTCTCCTTGCCATGTGACCAATCTGTGTTGACTTAGAGCGATGAGGATGGCAGGTGAGATTGGTGGGCTCTTTAGGATCATAAAAAATGCCTCATTTCTCCCACCAAATCATCTGAGCTGCTCCCCATCCACCCTCAGAGTTTTCAGGAGGAGGCTTTGTGATGCCAAGGCTCGTGGAGGGCTGCCATTGGCTGGGAAAGTGACTGACGTCATAATCATAAGGGTGTGGCCCCCTGTGTTTAGGCATGCTCAGTGGCTCTGGAGCAGACCACTGGGAGTCTTCAAAATGAATAAGGTGGCCTCGGTGTCCCTGCCCCGCGCCACGCACCATGGCCTCTGAGGAGCTGTACGAGGTTGAAAGGATCCTTGGTAAGAGGCAGAACAAGGAAGGGAAGACAGAGTATTTGGTTTGGTGGAAAGGCTATGACAGGGAGGACGCCACCTGGGAGCCAGAGCAGCACCTGGTGAACTGCGAGGAGTGCATCCATGACTTCAACTGCTCCCACAGTGAGAAGCAGAAGGAGGGCACCTTCTCCAGAGCCAACTGGACCTCCCCGAACAATGGCCAGAAGCGGTCCTCCAGATCCACCAACAGCAGCTTCTCCAAGGCTGCCCCCAAGGCCATAGTGGTGGGAAAGGAGCAGGAGGCCAAGAGCAGCCTGCTGGTTACCACCAGCCAGAAGTTCAGGAAGAGCCCCATGCCGGGCCTGGTCACCTGCAAGATCATGGACCTGGCCCAGTCTGACATCAGGATCCTCGGGCCCAGGAGCCCCATCAAGGGCAGCACCGCGGTGGACGGCTTTCAGGACGAGAGCCCCGAGGAGCCGGACGGTGTGGAGCAGAGGCCGGAGGACACAGCGGCCACGGAGGCCGCGGCCGAGAAGCCAGGTAGGGGCTCTTCTGGGCCCGGTGGTGGTGCGGGTGTGGATGCGGAGCTGGCCGCGGATACACCCGCTAGTGCAGCAGGTGTTGGCCCCGTATCGGTGGCCATGACCACGGGGCTGGCCGTGAACGGGAAAGGCACCTCCCCGTTCATGGACGCCCTGATGGCTAATGGGACGACCTCCCTGCAAACATCAGTCATGGGCGTGACAGCCAGGAAGAGGAAGTTCATTGAGGACAGGCGAGACCAGCCCTTTGAGAAGCTGCTGCGCTTGCACATGCGGCAAACTGAGAGCGCCTCCAGGTACCGGGACATCATGGTTCAGAAGCAGGACGGCTTCACCCACATCCTGCTGTCCACCAAGTCGTCCGAGAACAACTCGCTGAACCCGGAGGTCATGAAGGAGCTGCAGAGTGCGCTGAGCACGGCCGGGGCCGACGGCAGCAAGCTGGTGCTTCTTAGCGCCGTGGGCAGCGTCTTCTGCTGCGGCCTGGACTTCGTTCACTTCATCCGGTGCCTGACAGACGACCGCAAGAGGGAGAGTGCCAGGATGGCAGAGGCCATCAGAAGCTTCGTGAACACCTTAATCCACTTCACGAAGCCTATTATCGTAGCCGTGAATGGCCCGGCCATTGGGCTAGGAGCATCCATCCTGCCTCTTTGTGATCTGGTCTGGGCCAATGAAAAGGCATGGTTCCAGACGCCCTATACCACCTTCGGACAGAGTCCAGACGGCTGTTCCACGATCATGTTCCCCAAGATTATGGGAGGAGCGTCTGCCAACGAAATGCTGCTCTGCGGGCGCAAGCTAACGGCACAGGAGGCATGCGGCAAAGGGCTGGTCTCCAGGGTGTTCTGGACTGGGACTTTCACCCAAGATGTCATGGACCACATCAAGGAGCTCGCCTCTTGCAACCCCATCGTGCTGGAGAAATCCAAGTCCCTTGTGCGCTGCAACATGAGGTTGGAGCTGGAGCAGGCCAACGAGCGGGAGTGCGAGGTGCTGAAGAAGATCTGGGGCTCGGCGCAGGGCATGGACTCCATGCTCAAGTACCTGCAGAGGAAGATGGACGAGTTCTGATGGCCGGGCCGCCCAACCTCACCGGGCTGCACTGCGCCGGACCTCATGGCCTGAGCCAGGCTTGCCCAGAGCTCCCGCTGGGAAGCAGGACTTGACACACCAAAGCTATTTATTGCCAAGGAGTTTTTAAGTCCTGTAACTTTAAAATAAATAACTGCAGGACTCCTTTGTCCAAGTGTCATTATTTTATGCTTAACACACACACAAGTGTAAAAGTATAATGGTGAGCTCTGGGCTGCTCTTTGAGGCTCTAATTTTTGTATCTTCAGCTAGTAATGTCAAGGAAAAAAAAAGTGTGTTTTCTTGGTTCGGGTGCCAGCAAAGCCTGAAAGAATGTTTGTTTTCCCTTTTTTTTTTTCCCCCTTCTGGAAACAAAGAGGTGTTAGCCAGCCTCGATATCGCCACCCCAAATCGAAATACGGAAAGATCTGAGATGTGCCCTTATCTCTAAGAGGTCCAAAGCCTCAGCGATCAAAAGTTCTAAATCAAATGGAAGACTTATCTTTTAGGATGAGTCCTTCTGGTTAAACACCACTGTTTAACCCACTGTTTAAGCACTGTCCACCCACTGTTGGGACATACCCCTGAAGAAAAATACACCTGGGATCCATGCTGTGATATCAGTTGATTGTTCCCTCTTTTTAAATGTTTGATTCTTGCCCAGTTACAGGAAGAAACCACTCTCTCTAGGGGAAAGCTTGTTTTGCAGTATTAGTGAATCACTGACTAGTTTCAGTATGCTATCTTAAGTTATCAGTTAACATTAGCAGGTTTATAATTAGTTTTTCTGTCCCTTTTGAAAAATAACTACATGAGTGCTTTTTGATGTTGGGTGAGAACTACTACTTTAAATCGAGTTTTGGTTTCCTATTTGCAGATATGATTGATGTATTACACCAAAAACAAAAAGTATCTTTATGCTTCTAAACTGTAATTTTTTGGTCCACTTAGAACATATTTTATTTAATTACTTAATATTCTATATTCACACTATTAAATGCAGAAACTCCTTTTTAAGAAAACTACCTTATTATATTGACATTTCATGTTCCTGGTCTCTGCTTTCATGTCTACACAATATACCAAGTACAGGATGCTGTCTGAGAGTGCCCTGTGTCAATAGACATCCACATTTCTGACAGGGGTGGGGACAATTCCAGAAGCCTGTCCCCTGGTAGGCTTCCGACCTTGCAATCATATGTAATATATTGAGAGTGAAATAAAATCAAAGCCTTACTGTTAGACAGTTTTTAAGTTTCTAAGAACTGACCACCTCACAGGTTCACGGAAAGCTTACAGAGTGTAAATCAGCCTTTACTTGCATTGGTTGGTGGAGGATTTTTCCATCTGTGGGATCTACTTTTTTTGTTCCATAGTTTGAACTATATATAAACTGTACAATCTATAAAGATTTATAGAATAAATAATCAGCGGTGAAAACTGGTTAAATAAAACATATTTCTTAACACACACACAAACACACACAGACACACACACACAAGACTAAATGACTAAGGTGACTGGGAAGCCAAAAGTCTCCAGCACAATTAGGAAACAGCTGACTCCTTATCCAGGATGAAAAAATGAAGAACTCCTATCAACTGAGGTCCAAAAGAAGTGTCAAGCTGAGTGAACCCACCCACGCTCAACTTGCCCAATGACACCGCCCCATAAACACTCTCCCCTTTCCTTGTCTTGCACATGCCCCCTCTTGGTCATACTTCCTCTTCTGAAGCCATCAGTTCCAACCATAACTACCCTCTCCCCCAAACCAATGTCATTCTTTGCTCCTTCTCTTGTTTTCTCCAAGTCACCAGGGTATGTGTGAGGGTAAATAAGTGCATTCGATCAAAGCTGACCAAGAAAGCTTCTCAGAAACCTCCCACATCAGAGAATCTTAAGAAAATCAGAGGCTCAAAGCTCTGTAGCCAGCATTCCGTGGTGAATGAAGAGCTGAATCAGAACAAACTGGAAGAGGCCCCAGAGATCCTGGAGACCCCTGCCATTCCTGCTGGACAAATGCATAGCCAGTGACTTCAGAACATGGTTAGAGACCTCAGAATTCTTCAGGGTCTCACTGCTGAAAAGTGACCAACAGGAAAGACATTGAATCTTCTACCAACAGCATACATTAATAATGACATTTCAATACAATCAACCTGATGTGAAGTTATCTGTGTCTGCTTTCTGCTTCAGGCGGAAAGGACAGAGAAAGGATAAGTTTGTGAAGAGAGAGGGAGATGGTTCCCGTGCAGTTGGAGAGGGGACTAGTAGGTCCAGTGAGCTAGAAAGTATGGGGCAGAACTGTGTCCAGACTGAGCCCCTAAGATGCACTTCCCATGGGAGAAGAGGGAGAGGATGTTGTTTTTCTGTATGTTAGTGCAGTGCTGGGAAGTTAGCTGGGGAGCTGTGTCATGGGGTGAGGGCAGCAATGCCGTTTGATAAAAAACATCAAATTAGTTGCCCCTAGGGCATCTACCTCATAGTAGTGTTTATTACACCTCAAGATATGATGTCAGCAACTGACAGAATTAAAAACTCAAACTTGCTTACTGAAAGATTGTCCATAGTAATGAAACAATGGTGATTTTTAGTATAGCGATTTCTCAAAAAGCTAAGAAGGAACAACACATGATCTAACACTTTCATTATTGGATATAAATTCAATCAAAAAGGTGCATGTGTCCCAAAGTACCCTGAAGCACACCATTCACCAGTGTGGAATCAAACTAAATATTCTTTAGTTGAGAGACACATAATTGGATAAAGATGTGGTGTATGCGTTCAAAGAAGCACTGGTTTTTGTTCAGTCACTAAGTCATTTCCCACTCTTGGGGACCCTATGGATTCTACCTTCTTCAGCCTCCTCTGTCCATGGAATTTTCCAGGCAAGAATAGCCCAGTCAGTTGCCATTTACTTTTCCAAGGGATCTTCATTGCCTAGGTTTTGAGCTCTCATATCCTCCTTGAGAGGCAGATTCTTTCCCACTGAGCCACCAAGGAAGACCTATGGACTGTTACTCAGCCAAAGATTGAAATGAATACCATTTGCAGCAACATGGATGGTATATACTAAGTACAATAAGAAAGACAAATACTGTACGGTATCACTTGCAGAATCTTAAAACCCCACAAAGTGGAGAATATAATGAAAATAGAGGCTCACAGATATATAGAACATGGACTATTTACCAGCTAATGGGGGGAGGGGAAGGGGAAATACAGAGGTGGTGGAGTGTAAGGCACAAACTTAAGTGTAAGCTGAGTTCAAGGATGTATTTTACAACATGGGGAATGTTGCCAGTATTTTGTAATACATCTAATCGGAAAGCAAAATTTCCAGTTGTATAGTAAGAAAGAATAGGAAAGAAAAGGGGAGGTAGTAGGGAAGAAAGGAAGGAAAATAATGGCGGTTTTTGGAAGTCACAAAGGCATTATTGCTTAGGCCCTTTTAAGCTAAGGACTTTAGAATGGAGCAGTGGCCGTCCACAGATGGATCAGGGGGAGTGGCCCACAACCAGTGCAGGCAATGCTGGGGCGGGGGGTGGGGGCATTTTCCACAAGGAGTTGTCTTACAAGAATAAAACCAAGTAAAACCTGGTTCTGTTTTTATTAACAGCTCCATACTCGGAAGTTTTGGCCACAGCAATCGAATATTCTAAAATAATGTCAGTAATTATGTTTCCTCTGCAAATTCAAATCCCGTTGGTTTAAGTTTTAAAAGTGTGTTGTCATTTATGTCAGATTTTAATATTTTATTTATTATTCACAAGGAAAAAATTTTAGTATATATATGCATATAAATACACATACACACATACGTGTGATAACAGTTTTAGTACTTATCTTTAAAACTTCTTTGTCTTCTATGAGGGAGTTAATTTAGAGAAGACCCTGTTAAACAGTTGCTATCACAAGCTGCCATGGATACCACTGCTCCATTCTACAGGGCATCATTAATCGGTTGGAAGCCCTTGAGACCACTTCCTGCATAACCTGCAGTCCCTGAGGGAATGTACTATTACACACCCCTTGTTCACGGCATTTATTCAAAATACACAGTGATACCACAATTATCAAGGTAAACACACACAGTGTGATTTTATTTACCGCTTAATCAGTGAAACAAAGTATTAACTGATGAGTACAAATATTTTAAGCTTGAAAAGTACAAAATCTTATATTGGAACATTTTCTGTTGAATTTGAAAAATATATTTTAAAGTGAAATTCATGCTTAATTGTCAGTTACTTTCAAACTATGGAAAAAGTAAAACAAAACAAAAAGCAAAATAAACTTATGTTCTTTGGGGCTTAAATTGTAGTTTTGCAGATTTTTAAAAACTCCCTTTTAATTGTACAGTCTTAATTAGATATGGAATGATATATAGGTTTTATACTATGTTTTCTGGACATTTTATTTCAGTACTTTATTACTGTGACTAGAATGATTTTCTACTGAGTGAGTATTAAAACTTATTCCTCTCCCTTGTGTGGTACACACTGTTTGCAACACTGTTGGGAGACATTTTACTGCCTAAAATATTTTATAATTCAGCTCTAGTTTCTACTTTTCAAAATAATTCAGCTCTACTGTCTAGGCATTTTCTTTCACTTTGTCTAGGCTGAGAATTTTCTCATGTATTTCTGGTATCTTCAGAATTTCTGTCAGGAATGTGTCTCTGTTGCTGATTAGTTGCTCAGTTGTCTCCAATTTGTTGCCACCCGATGAACTGTTAGCCCACCAGTCTCTTCTGGCCTTGGGGATTCCCCAGGCAAGAATACTGAAGTAGATTGCTATGTTCTCCTACGAGGGATCTTTCTGACCCAAAGATGGAATTCGTGTCTGGTCTGCTATGGCTCCTGTATTGCAGGCAGATTCTTTACCATAGAGCCAAAAGTTATCTTGGATACATGACACAAACTATAAATTTGAAGATTCTTAATCTGTGAAAAGGAAAGATTGAGAAGACCAAACATTTATATTTACCAGCTAATAATATGAAAAATCCTTCATTTCAATTTGCCTTCGTTTATTTTGTAATTTATTTTTTTTCATTGAAGGATAATTGCTGTCTGGAATTTTCTTATTTTGTGGCAAACTTCAATATGTCAATCTTTCATAACTCACAGTTTCTCTGCATTATCATCTTACCCTATGTATACAATTCCTTTCAACCTTTCTAACAAACCAGATATCTGCTCAAAATAAATTCCCGAATTTTGTGTTCTTATGAGAATACCTATTTCTCTATTTTTGAAGGATAATATTCTTGGACATAGAGGTCAGGTCAGTAAATTAGAGAGAGAGAGATGTCATTCCTGTACCATGCATTTTTCAAGTTAAACTGTATAATGAATTGATTTGTAATTTCTTCATAGTTTGCAAAACCATAACCACTTCTGGAATATTTTCATCACTCCAATGAAAAACACTGCCCAGTTGGCAGACATTTACCACTTCATCTGTACCTTGGCCTCTGCTCCTCTCTTGTCTGTCTTTAGAGAACTACCTAGTCTGGGACATATTCATTCACATGTACTGATTAATGCAGTGTGCAGGATTTTGTTCCTGGCTTCTTTTAATTATCATAATCATTTCAGAACTATAGCATGTTATAGCATGTATGAGAACAATGTACATTTGATGGGCAAATAATATTTCATTGCATGCTTTATTTATTGCATCACCTGTTGATGGACAATTCAGTCATTTCAGCTTTTTTTCCCCCTGTTTTTTGTTTAGTTCTTTTAAGCTTTCATTTTAATATAATATTTTACATATTTAAATCTAATGTTATTTTTCTGCCTCTATTTCAGTTATCATATGCTTTTTACCTTTCATTTGGTAAATATGGACTATCATACTGACTGATCTGCATATATTGAAGAATGCTAGCATCCCTGGAATAAACCCAACATGATCATTGTGTATGTGTTTTTGATGTGTTGTTGAGTTCTGTCTGCTAAAATTTTGTTGAGGGTTTTGTCCTCTATGTTCATCAGAGATATTGGTTGCTATTGTCTTTGTCTGATTTTGGCATCAGGGTAAGGTTGGCCTTGGAGAATTAGTTTGGAATTGTTCTTTCCTCTGCAATGTCTTGAAAGAGTTTCCAACGGATTAGCATTATTTCATCTCTAAATGATTGATAGAACTCCCCTGTGAAGTTATCTGCCCCTAGGCTTTTGACTTTTGGGAAATTTTTCATCACAGCTATGATTTAGAGTGTCTAATTGGCTTCTTTGTAATTTCTGTTTCTTCCTGGTTCAGTCAGAAGATTGAGCTTTTCTAACATCTCTTGTTATGGGGGGCTCCAAAATCACTGCCGATAGTAATTGCAGCCACGAAATCAAGACGCTTGCTCCTTGGAAGGAAAGTTATGACCAACCCAGATAGCATATTAAAAAGCAGAGACATGACTTTGCCAAGAAAGGTCCGTCTGGTCAAGGCTATGGCTTTCCCCAGTGGCCATGTATGGATGTGAGCTTTGGACTGTGAAGAAAGATGAGCGTGACAAAATGGATGCTTTTGAACTATGGTGTTTTGAGAAGACTCTGG
Organism: Dama dama; assembly: GCF_033118175.1. Taxonomy (NCBI): domain Eukaryota; kingdom Metazoa; phylum Chordata; class Mammalia; order Artiodactyla; family Cervidae; genus Dama; species Dama dama. The sequence goes on along the minus strand of NC_083715.1, from coordinate 6,756,058 downwards.
AGAGAACCTTGACTGCAGAGGGATCCAACCAGTCTCTCCTAAAGGAGATCAGTTTTCATTGGAAGGACTGATGCTGAAGCGGAAACTCCAATACTTTGGCCTCCTCATGAGAAGAGTTGACTCATTGGAAAAGACCCTGATACGGGGAGCGATTGGGGACAGGAGGAGAAGAGGATGACAGAAGATGAGATGGCTGGGTGGCATCGCTGACTCGATGGGCATGAGTCTGAGTAAATTCCAGGAGTTGGTGATGGACGGGGAGGCCTGGCGTACTGCGATTCATGGGATCGCAAAGAGTCGGACACGACTGAGCGACTGAACTGAACTGAGCTGAGCATCTCTCCATTCCCTCCAGGGTATCCTCTTTATTGCCGTGGAGTTGTTCATATCTGTCTCTTGTAATTCTTTGTATTTCTGCGATGTCTGTTGTAACCTCTCCTTTTTCATTTCTAATTTGCTGGTTTTATTCTTCTCTGTTTTCATCTTGGTGACTCTAGCTAAATGTTTGTGAAGTGTGCTTATCTTCTCAAAACACGAAATTTTATTAATCTTTACAATTGTTTCTTTTATATCTTTTACTTTTATTCTGCCTACATCTTTATGATTTATTTCCTTTTTCTAAGCTAGTTCTTCTTATTATTTTCTCTTTGTTGTTGTTGTTCTTGTGCTTTCTCCTGTAGTTTTAGGTGTCAAGTTAGATTGTCTATGCAGCACCTTTTTGTTTGTTTCTTGAGGGAGGCTTGGGTTGCTATAAGTGTCCCTCTTAAAGACGCTTTTGATGGATACCATATAATATGAGATGTTTTATTACATTGTCATTTGTTTCAAGGACATTTTCACTTCCCTTTTGATGTCTTCACTAACCTGTTGCTTATTTAGACATGTGTTTTTTAATCTCTATACATTTGTGTTCCTTACAATGTTTTTCTTGTAATTGATTTCCAGTTTCATAGTAATGTGGTCAGAGAAGATGCTTGATAGGATTTCAGTTTTCTGAAATTTACCGAGGTTTGACTTATGGCCAAGGGGTGGTCTATCCTGGAGAATGCTCCATGTGCACTTGAGAAGAGGGTGCATTCTTCTGCATTTGGAAGAAACGTCCTGAAGGTATCAATGAGATACATCTCATCTAATGTATCATTTAAGACACACATTTAAGATGATCTGCCCATTCATCTGAGTGGGGTTTTATAGTCTGCTACTATGATTGTGTTAGTACCAGTTCCTCTTTATATGTCTGTTAGTGTTTGTCTCATGTATTGAGGTGCTACTCTGTTGGGTGCACAATTATTTACAACTGTTATGTCTTCGTCTATGATTGATCCCTTGATCATGATGTAGTGTCCTCCTTTATCTCTTGCAATCTTCTTTAGTTTCAGGTCTATTTTGCCTGATGCAAGGATTACTACTCCAGCTTTCTTTGGCTTCCCATTTGAATGGAATATCTTTCTCCATCCTGTCACTTTTAGACTGAATGTGTCTTTATGTCTGAAGTGTGTTTCTTGTAGACAGTACTTATATGGGTCTTGTTTTGTATCCATTCAGTCAGTCTGTGTCTTTTGGTCAGAACATTTAATCACTTTATGTTTAAAGTAATTATTGACATATATATATATATATGTATATACATATATATGTATATGAATACATATATATATGAATATATATGTATTCTAACTGTCATTTTCTTAACTGGAGTTGATTTTCCTTCTTTTGTATGCCTTGACTATATCAGTCCCTTTAACATTTGTTGTAAAGCTGCTTTAGTGGCACTGACTTTTCTTAACTCTTGCTTGTCTGAACAGCTTTCAATTTCTCCATCAATTATGAATGAGATGCTTGCTGTGTACAGTAATCTTGGTGGTAGATTTTTTTCCCCTTTTGGTACTTTAAATATATTCTGCCAATCCCCTCAGGCCTGCAGAGTTTCTGCTGAAAGAATAGCTGTTAAGCATATGGGGTTTCCCTTGTAAGTTACTTGTTGCTTCTCCCTGGCTGTTTTTGAAATATTCTTTCTTGGTGTTTCAGTTCAGTTCAATTCAGTCACTCAGTCGTGTCCAACTCTTTGTGACCCCATGAATCATAGCACCTCAGGGCTCCCTATCCATCACCACCTCCCGGAGTTTACTCAAACTCATGTCCATCGAGTCGGTGATGCCATCCAGTCATGTCATCTTCTGTCATCCCCTTCTCCTCCTGCCCCTGGTCCCTCCCAGCATCAGGGTCTTTTCCAATGAGTCAACACTTCACATGAGGTGGCCAAAGTACTGGAGTTTCAGCTTCAGCATCAGTCCTTCAATGAAAGCCCAGGATTGATCTCCTTTAGGATGGACTGCTTGGATTTTCTTGCAGTCCAAGAGACTCTCAAAAGTCTTCTCCAACACCGCAGTCCAAAAGGCTCAGTTCTTCGGTGCTCAGCTTTCTTCACAGTTCAACTCTCACATCCATACATGACTACTGGGAAAAAAACCATAGTCTTGACCATATTGACCTTTGTTGGCAAAGTAATGTCTCTGCTTTTTAATATGCTCTCTTGGTTGGTCATAACGTTCCTTCCAAGGATTAACTGTCTTTAATTTCAGGGCTGCAATCAACATCTGCAGAGATTTCAGAGATTCCAAAAAAAAAGTCAGCCACTGTTTCCCCATCTATTTCCCATGGAGTGATGGGACCAGATGCCATGATCTTAGTGTTCTGAATGTTGAGCTTTAAGCCAACTTTTTCACTCTCCTCTTACAATTTCATCATGAGGCCTGTTAGTTCCTCTTCACTTTCTGCCACAAGGGTGGTGTCATCTGCATATCTGAGGTTATTGTTATTTCTCCCAGCAATCTTGATTCCAGCTTGTGCGTCTTCCAGCCCAGCGTTTCTCATAATGCACTCTGCATATATGTCAAATAAACAGGGTGACAATACACAGCCTTGACGTACTGCTTTTCTTATTTGGAACCGGCCTGTTGTTCCATGTCCACTTCTAACTTTTGCTTCCTCACCTGCATACAAGTTTCTAAAGGTGTTTAGTCTTTGTTAACTTGGTCAGTATGTGACTTGCCATATGTCCCCTGAAGTTATTCTGTAAGGTGCTCTTTGTGCCTTTTGGACCTGATTGATTATTTCCTTTTCCTTTTAAGTGAGATGTTGAACTATAATCTCTTCAAAAATTTCTCATATCACATTTTCTTCTCTTCTTCTTCTGGGACCCCTATACTTTCATTCTTAGTGCATTTGATTTTGTTCCTGAAATCTCTGAGATTATCCTCCAATCTTTTCCTACCTTTTATGTTATATTCCTCTTGAGCAATTATATCCAACAATTTTTCTTCCAGCTCAACAATTTGTTCTTCTGCTTCCACTATTCCATTATGGATCCCTTTTAGAGTATTTTTAATTTCAGTAATTGTGTTGTTTGTCCCTTTATTTTTATTTTTTCATCTGTCTAGTATTGTTCATTGATTCTTGCTTTTCCTCAATTTTCTTTTCAGTGTTTTTGGTCATGCTTACTATTGCTATTCTGAATTCTTCTGCAGGTGATTTTCCTATTTCCTCTTCATTTATGTGAACTTCTGTGTTTCTAGTTTCTTACTCAATGTATCTCTCTGCATTTTCATTATTTTTATTATCATTTACATACTATGTTTGAGATCTCCTTTTTTCAAACTTAAAGTTTGATTTTTTTTTTTTTTTTTTTTTTCCTTTTGGGTTCTACCCTCCTAAGGTTTGTCCAGTCGTTGTTGTATGGTTCGTATAGGGTGAGATTTGTGGTGAGCTTTTGTTTATTTGTTTTTCTTCTGAAGGCCATGGCTGAGTGAGGTGGTAATCCTATAGGCTGATGATTGAATTTCTGTTTTTCCTTTGTTTTGTTGATGAGATGTCCAACACAGGACGCTTCTGAGGACTGGGTGATGCTAGGTATATTCAAAGATTTCCTTTGTGTAAATTATCAGTATTTGATACTCCCTTGGCTTAGTTCTCTGGTAGTCTAGGACTTTGGAGTCAGTGGCCTCATTCCAAAGGCTCAGGGCTGAACCTCTGGTGAGGAATGAAGATTTCACAACTGGTTTGTTATGGCATTAATTGAGATGATAGGAAATATGCAAGCATCAGAAACCAAAGATAAATTCCAGACAAATAGCAGGTAAAGTCAGGCTAATAATAATGAAAATAATGGAATATACCCATATACATATACACAGACACCCATACCAAAATGAAAACAGTCCAACGAAAGCAAATAATGTTGATTGAGCCAGTGAAGAATGTAAATTAAATATTGCATTTACCAGTAAAATGCAAGATTAACTATAGCACAAAATGGAAACCCAAGTAAAGTAATGTACTAATTAGGAAATAAAACAATGAAAACAAAATGACAAATATATGGAGAGGAGCCCAAGGAAAGAAAAGAAAAGAAAGAATAGACAGAGGCCGATGAAGAAGATTTATATACATCAAAGATAAGCTGCAATGGGAAAAGAAGAGTAGGAGAGGCAAACCAAGGGATTCATGTAGAAAAATATAATAGTTTCCTACCCACTCCCTCCCTCTGGGCTGTCTCAGAGTACCACCTAGGGTGTCCTGCGGCCTGGACCAAAATCGCACTGGTCATTTAGTCTATATATGCATGATAATGGATACATTTCAGTGTTCTTCTCTCAAATCATCCTATTCTTGCCTTGTCCCGCTCAGTCCAGATGTCTGTTTTTTACCTCTGTGTCTTTTTTGATACCTTGCATGTAGGATTTTCAGTACTGTCTTTTTAAAAGCCATATACATGAGTTAGTCTTAAAATGTGTCTCTCTCTTTCTGAGTTAACACGGTAGAAGAGGCTCCATGGTCATTCACCTCCTGCGAGTTGAGTCACATGCATACTCTTTTGGAGCTCAGTGATACATCTAGATTGTGTATAGACACCACAGATTCCATTTCCATTTATCTGCATCTCTGTGCAGGTAATATTATGTGAAGATGTGGAATCCTGTGGAAACTCATGGCACCCGTTTTCCTTCATTAAATTGGAAATTCTCATTCCTTTTGATATCTAGCACTGTGCCCAGACACTTTCACATATGAGATACCATTATTTTAATTTTCCTTTTTACAGTCCCTGCACAGATTCTTCCCACATGAAATATGGAACCTCTGTAATTCATTCAGGAAATGGTGCAGATCATCTTCCCTCAATTTGGCCAACGTCATCATTTCACATGAAATGTCAAGGCACACATTTCTCTTGCATGAAATACGGTATGTTTGGTGTGCCATATTTCTCATCTAGATGTGCATGCTTCCAACGGAGATATGGACTCCTCTGTATCTCACATGCTTATATCCGCAATTGACTTTTCTACATGCAATGTGAAATTCTCGGTATTGCACATATTCTCTTTCATTCACCTGATAAGGAATTTGTGATCAGGGAAAAGGGTACTTTTGCTCATTTCTCACATGGAAACCAGGCGACAGAATATGTAAGAGGACATATGGCATATACATATTTCAGATATAAACGTTTGAGTGCAACCTAGATGCATGAAATATGCAATTGTCTATATTTCAAATGGGGACATCTTACCACAGATAGTTTTCTATGAAATACAGAATCCTTACATTACATATAGGCAATCTAGACACTGGGTTTTCTCCGTATGACAAGCCAGGTGCTATGTGTCCCATATGAATAGCTGGGGGTAGATCTTCCTACATGAAATGTGGAATTTGCTGTATTCCACTTACGAAAATGTGAGTCTGGGTTTGATTTCTGAGATATGCAATGCTTTATAGTCTACACTTGAAAATATTGGTTCCGTCATTTCTACATTAAATGCATAACGAGACGGAATACCCTAAAAATGTCATTGGAAAACCTAGGCATAGCTTTTCCTGCATGCAATATGGTATTCAACATACACGGGAAACAAATCATGAATTCTTTCTGTTACCTTTATGAATTTCTGTGTACATACTCTCTCTCACGATATATCGAACCCCTGTATGTCAGCTTTGAAAATATGGGCATTTGTTTGTCCTCCATTCAATATGAGGTTCTCTATCAGTGCAGTGCAGTTCCATCACTCAGTCCTGTCCAATTCTTTGAGAACCCATCAACTGCCACATGCCAGGCCTCCCTGTCCATCATCAACTTCCAGAGTTCACTCATGTCCACTGAGTCAGAGATTCTGTCCAACCATCTCACCCTCTGTCGCCCCCTTTTTCCTCCTGCCTTCAATGTTTCCCAGCATCAGGGACTTTTCCCATGAGTCAGTTTTTCACTGCAAGTGGCCAAATTAGTGGACTTTCAGCTTCAGCCTGAGTCCTTCCAAACGATCATTAGGACTGATTTCCTTTAGTATGGACCACTTGGATCTCCTCACTGTCCCAGGGACTCTCAACAGTCTTCTCCAACAGAACAGTTCAAAAGCATCAACTTTCTTCCATGCTCACCTTCCTTTCAAGTCAACTCTCACATCTGCACATGACTCCCGGGGACACAATAGCTTTGGCGAGATGGACATTTCGTGGAAATGTATTGCCCCTGCTCTTTCACCCTCTGTCTAGGTTGCTCATAACTTCTCTGCCAAGGAACCAGCGTCTTTTAATATCCTGGCGGCAGCCACCAACTACACTGAATTTTGCAGTCCCTCAAAGGATAGCCTGCCACTGTTACCACTGCTTCCCCATCCATTTGCCATGAAGTCATGCGGAAAGCTCAGATTCTCAATGTGTCCCCTATGAAAGCATTAGCAAGGGTTTCTAGGCAGAGATTTTCCAATGTGAAGTATGGAATTCTCCGTGTTTCATATTTGGAAATCATAGAACCGTTTGTCCTAACAAATATGGAATGATGTGTATATTACTGTTGAGAATATGAGGGTATATTTTTTCTGCATGCGATTTGAAATTCTGGATATTTCATATGAGAAAATCCGTATGATGGTTTTCTGAAGAAAATATGTAATATGCAAGAATAGCCATAGAGACCAGTGGAAACAGATTTTCCTATATGTTATTTTCATGTCTCATGTATAGAAAAATCAACGCAGATAATCCTATGGAAAGTATTGAATTGCTTTTTACTCTGGATTCCATGCATGATGCTGGCGCCAATTTTCTCATGCCACATAGGTATCATCTACATTTCACATTTGAACTCTGGCCACTCATTTTCTATGTGAACAGAAAATACTCTATAGGTCACATATAAACATCTCTGCTCACATTTTCACACATGAAGCATTGGATCTTCCGTACAACACATAAGAAATTCTACCCCCACTGAGATCTCAGTTTCACATCATTCAGATACGAAAGGCTGTGCAATGAATTTATCCATAGACATCTGAAAACTATGTAGCTCACTCAGGAAAATAGGGTGCCGAATTTATTCAATGAAGTAGCGAATTCTTAGCACTTTACCTATGAACAATTTGGTGCTGACTTGACGTCAAGATACTCTGAGTTGTATTTTGTGCTACAGAAATCTAGAGGCCGATCTACTTCCAGGTAATGTGAAATTCCCTATACATCCAATGTGAAAATTTGGGCGGGGATTCCCTTACCTGAAACTCAGAATTTGCCACATTTCATATATGACCATTTGCTACTGGTTGCCCTAAGGCACAGAGAAACAATATGGAACAGGAATTATCTCTATTATATGAGGGAAAATCTGGGCACCATTGCTTCTTCATGAAATATGGAAGTATATGTCATTCTCTTACATATATCAAGATAGATATTTTTCTGCCTGAAAGTATGGAATTCTCTGTATCTCCTGTATCTGGGTGAAAATGTTCTCTCAGGCAAGGTGTAACCTCTACATTTCACGGGTAAAAAGCCAACGGGGATATTTCTGGAAGAAGCACGGTAATCTCTGCATTGCATAAGAACCAGTGGTCCTTCAGCTACTGAAAGAGTTGTGTTCCCTGTTTGCTTTTTTTTGTTGTTGTTTGTCTGTATGACTTGAACGAGTATGTCTGTATATGAGTGTTCTAGTGAGGCCCATATTTGTGTGTGTTTCTGTATGGGAGGGTGGTGGTCTCTGGCACACCATAGACAAGGAAATGAAGGCAAGAGGAAATGAGACATGCAGCAAACAGAGAAGGAATCAGGAGGTGTGCAGAGAAGGGGGAGTCTAACTGAGACTTTGGCACAGTGCCCCTGTCCAGGATAAAAAGGAGGAAAGGAAGGCTACTAACAACTCAGGATAGTGGGTCCACTAATCTGGAATGACATTGAGAGAATGAACATGGTCAAAATTGCAGGTGTGCTGTTGCCTGTGTTTTTACCTGGAAGCAGGGATAGGTGCTTGAGGCATTGGCAGCTGTAAATCACGAGTTGTGGGGCTTTGAGATTAGATTTAGCTTCACTCTGCTGTATGTGGGTTTCTTCATTCCATTTCTTCTGAAAATCCTCACAAATAACTCACTTTAACAGCAAGTTCACTTCAGTTCAGCTCGACCACTCAGGGGTGATCACCTCTTTGTGATCCCATGTACCGCATCATGGCAGGGCTCCCTGTCCATCAGCAACTGCCAGAGTCCACCCAAACCATGTTCACTGAGTCAGTGATGCCATCCAACCACCTCATCCTCTGCCGTCTCCTTCTCCTCCTACCGTCAATCTTTCCCAGCATCAAGGTCTTATCAAATGAGTCAGCTCTTCTCTCAGATGGCCAAAGTATTGGACTTTCAGCATCAACATCAGTCCTTCCAATGAACACCCAGGACTGATCTTCTTTAGGATGGACTGACTGGACCTCCTTGCAGTCCAAGGCACTCTCAAGAGTCTTCTCCAAGACCATAGTTCAAAAGCATAAATTTTTCGGCACTCAGCTTTCTTCACAGTACAACTCTCACAACCATACATGACCATTGGAAAAACCGTAGCCTTGACCAGACGGACCTTTGTTGGCAAAGTAATGTCTCTGCTTTTTAATATGCTATCTAGGTTGATCATAACTTAAGCAGTAAGCATCTTTTAATTTCATGGCTGCAATCACCATCTGCAGTGACTTTGGAGCCCCAAAGAACAAAGACCGATGCTGTTTCCACTGTCTCCCATCTATTTCCCATGAGGTGATGGGACCCCATGATCTTAGTTTTCTGAATGTTAAGCTTTAAGCCAAAATTTTCACTCTCCTCTTTCACTTTCATCAAGAGGCTTTTTAGTTCCTCTTCACTCTCTGCCATATGGGTGGTGTCATCTGCATATCTGAGGTTATTGATATTTCCCCCAGCAACCTTGATTCCATCTTGTGCTTCTTCCAGCCCAGCATTTCTCATGATGTACTCTGCATATAAGTGTGATAAGCAGTGTGACAATATACAGCCTTCATGTACTCCTTTTCCTATTTGGAACCAGTCTGTTGTTCCATGTCTAGTTCTCACTATTGCAAGTAGGTTGGGGCTTTTAAACGTGGACCCCTTTGTGGGTCATGAGCTGGCCTATGGAAATGGAGGACATGATAGGGTAGGACCCAGATTTTGAAAAGGCCAAGGTTCTTTGAAAAATGCAGAGTCTGGGAGGAGGAAGCCCAGAAAGTAAGCCTGCTGCACTGGAGACTCGTTTCACACATGTGAGAAAGATACAGGGGAACATCCTGGACTGGTATTGCCTAGCATCAGCCCATCAGCTAGGACCTTACCTCAGAGAGTTTGGCACACACTGGGACCGTGTGAGACAAATATTTGTTGTAGTTAATTTCTGGAGGTTTCTTATGCACATCATGGACTGATTTTTTTTTTTTTTCTTTCCTCCTTGATGATTCAAGGTGCCAGAAATCAGTTTTACTCGGTCTACATTACTTGCCTAGCATTCAGGTATAAAATATGAAATATATATATTTTTTCATTAATTTTTATTAGTTGGAGGCTAATTAAATTACAGTGTTGTAGTGTTTTATGTCATACATTGACATGAGTCAGCCATGGGTTTACATGTATTCCCCATCCCAATCCCCCCTCCCACTTCCCTCTTCACCTGATCCCTCTGGGTCTTGCCAGTGCACCAGACCCAAGCACTTGTCTCATGCATCCAACCTGGGCTGCTGATCTGTTTCACCCTAGATAATATACATGTTTCGATGCTGTTCTCTCAAAACATCCCACCCTCGCCTTCTCCCACAGAGTCCAAAAATTCTGATCTGTACATCTGTGTCTCTTTTTCTATTTTGCATATATGGTTATTGTTACCATCTTTCTAAACTCCATATATATGTGTTAATATACTGTATTGGTCTTTATCCTTCTGGCTTACTTCACTCTGTATAATGGGCTCCAGTTTCATCCATCTGATTAGAACTGATTCAAATGAATTCTTTTTAATGGTTGAGTAATATTCCATGGTGTATATTACTATTCCAGGGTATACACAGCTTCCTTATCCATCCGTCTGCTGATGGGCATCTAGGTTGCTTCCATGTCCTGGCTATTATAAACTGTGCTGCGATGAACATTGGGGTGCACGTGTCTCTTTCAGATCTGGTTTCCTCAGTGTATATGCCTAAAAGTAAGACTGCTGGGTCATATGGCAGTTTGTATGCAAATACAGAAAACCTCGAACAGCCAAAGCAATCTTGAGAAAGAAAAATGGAACTAGAGGAAACAACCTGCCTGACTTCATACTATACTACAAAACCACAGTCAACAAGACAGTATGGTACTGGCACGAAGACAGAAATATAGATCTATGGAACAGAATAGAAAGCCAAATAGAAAGATAAATCCATGAACCTATGGACACCTTATCTTTGACAAAGGAGGAAAAAATATACAATGGAAAAAAGACAACCTCTTTAACAAGTGGTGCTGGGAAAACTGGTCAACCACTTGTTAAAGAATGAAACTAGAACACATTCTAACACTATACAGAAAAATAAACTCAAAATGGATTAAAGATCTAAGTGTAAGACCAGAAAATATAAAACTCCTAGAGGGGAACATACGCAAAACCCTCTCCGACATAAATCACAGCAGGATCCTCTATGACCCACCTCCCAGAATATTGTAAGTAAAAGCAAAAATAAACAAATTGGACCTAATGAAACTTAAAAGCTTTTGCACAACAAAGGAAACTATTAGCAAGGTGAAAAGACAGCCCTCAGATTGGGAGAAAATAATAGCAAACAAAGCAACAGACAAAGGATTCATCTCAAAAATATGCAAGCAACTCCTGCAGCTCAATTCCAGAAAAATAAGTGACCCAATCAAAAAATGGGCCAAAGAATTAAACAGACATTTCCCCAAAGAAGACATACAGATGGCTAACAAACACATGAAAAGATGTTCAACATCACTCATTATCAGAGAAAATGCAAATCAAAACCACAATGAGGTACCATTACACGCCAGTCAGGATGGCTGCTATCCAAAAGTCTACAAGCAATAAATGCTGGAGAGGGTGTGGAGAAAAGGGAACCCTCTTACACTGTTGGTGGGAGTGCAAACTAGTACAGCCACTATGGAGAACAGTATGGAGATTTCTTTAAAAAAAAAAAAAAACTGGAAATAGAAATATATATTATTTTCTTTGTTTGATTTAATTAATGTGTTTTAATTCCAGGTTACTTTACTTTACAATTTTGTCATGTTTGTGTTTTTTGGGTGTTGTTGTTGTCTTGCCATACATTGATATGAGCCCGCCCTGGGTGTGTACGTGTGTCCCAGCCCCCCCTGAACCCAATCGCACTTCCTCCCTCACCCCATTCCTCTGCACTTTCCCAGTAAACCAGCTTTGAATGCCCTGCTTCATGTAATGAATTTGCACTGGTCATCTATTCAACATATAGTAATAAACATGTTAAATTGCAGTTCCCTCATATTGTCCCACCTTCAGCTTCTCCCTCATAGTCCAAAAGATTATTTAACATCTGTGTCTCTTTTGTTCTCTTGCATAAGGACTCACCCTTACCGCATTCCAAATTCCATATATACATGCTAATATACTATATGGGCACTTCTGCTTCTGGTTTACTTCAATCTGTATAACAGGCTCCAATTTCATCCACCTCATGAGAACTGACTCAAATATGTTACTTTTTTTTTTTATAGCTGAGTAACAATTCATTGTGTATATTTACTACCACTTTCTTATCCATTTGCAAACTGATGGACATCTAGAGTGCTTCCACTTCCTAAACAGTGTAAACATTTTCCCACTGAACATTGGAGTACACATCTCTCTTTCAAATCTGTTCTCCCTAGTGTGTATGCCCAGATGTGGGTTTGCTGGGTTATATGGTAGTCCTATTACAAGTGTTTTAAGGAATCTGCACACTGTTCTCCATAGTGGCCAAAGTAGCTTGCAGTCCCACCAAGAGTATAAGAGGATCCCTTTTTCTGCACGCTTTCCCCAGAATTTATTACTTGTAGATTTTTTGATGTCAGCCATTCTGACCAGTGTTAAATATTACCACATTGTGGTTTTGGTTTATATTTCTCTGCTAATGAGTGGTGTTGAGCATCTCCTCATGTGTTTGTCAGCCATCTATATATCTTCTTTGGGGAAATGTCTGTTTAGTTTGGCCATTTGAAAAAAAAATAAATTGGTCATTTAGTTTTGTGGTGTTGAGCTGCATGAAGTGCTTGCTCATTTTGGAGATTAATTATTTGTCCATTGCTTCATTTGTTATTGTTTTCTTTAATTCACAAGGGTGCCTTTTCACCTTCCTTATAGTTTCTCTTGTGAGTGAAAGCTTTTTAAGTTTCACAGAACAAGATAGTGGAGTAATAGGTGAACATGGAATGTATCTCTCTCCATGGATACGTCAGGAAAACCTTCAGACACAGATATGCATGAAGAACACCAGCTGAGAATGGACAGGAGGAGCTGACCAGAGGACAAGAATATGTAGAATCATGTAAAGTTATCAGGATGAAGGAACTAGGAGGAAAACCAGGAGTGTTAGTAGGACATGACCTGCTCAAGGTGGATGGGGGAACTGAAGCAAGGGTCCAGTCCCCACATCACGGTAATTGTCTGAATCAGAGAGGAAACATTTAAGACTGCCACTGAAACCAGCTGTACTGTGGCAGCCTAAATAGAATGAGAATCAGATAGTCCTTGCCACAGCCATACACACCCTGGACAACAAAATGGGTCCCCTGGACCCATGCCTGGGACCTGGAGTTTGGGGACTGTGAAGGAATCACAGGATGAGGGCCTATATTGACTGTGGAGAGACAAAGAGAGGGGATGTAAGGGAGAAGCCTGTGGTGGGAAATGCTTGTGTAGGAAAGCCTGGCAACCATGGAAGCAAGGCGAATACTGCTGAGTCACGTGTAGGAGGTGAAGGCATCACTATAGATTCTCTCTCCCCACACAGCCGCATTGGCAACTGAACAATAGAGAGGCTGGCACATCAAGAGCCTGACACACTAAACTACAGATAGGACCCCACCCAGGGTGTCCTTTTATGTGTCTGATGCACAGATCTACTGAATAGTATCCCAGGCAGAAGGTCCCTGTATGTGCCTAGCCACATGGAGCGACAGAGAAGGAACCCAGGCAAGGGAGCCCTCTACTTGCCTGAGTGGGCAGAATCCCAGAAAATGACTGGTCAAAGAGGCCGTCTGATTGCCAGCTACAAGAGGCTCAAAGAAAGACTTGATAGGGCCGTAATTCCTTTGGTGGAAGCAGTCCTTGTCCCTGCAACACTTGGAACCACCAGAGTGTCCTCAAGCCAATCAGCTATGCCACCTTAATTCTCAATACTCACTAGGACAAAGCTGCCACGGGCAACACATATCTTGCATCTATGCACTCAGGATCATTCGGGCAGTTTCCCACTCTTTTAGGCCCAGTAGACTGTGCCCTGTCAGGCTTTTTCTGTCAGATGGGGGAGTGGTCTCCAGGCAAGAATACTGGAGCATATTTATCAATAATGGTTGCCATACCTTTCTAGAGCACTATATTTCCTTCTGCCCTAACTGATAATTCCCCCCTGAGTATCTGGTGCTGCCAGGACCCCTGGGACTCAAGCGGCTGCACCACCTCCACACCTAGCCCTAATGGGACAAACACAAGTCCTTCAGGTCAGCCCCAGAAGCAAACCCTAATGGCCAACCCGCATGCTGAGTTGGAAATAAAATCACAATTGAAACCCATGGGAAGAGGCTATGGAAGAATAGACAAAAACCTCCCACCAGCTGTACAAGCTGCAGATTAAATCCACATGACCAACTAGTCAGACTCTGTGTCTAAGGAATATATAAAAGGTAACTGATAGCTCCCACAAAAGAATCCATACTGTTTCTGATAGCTGTGGGCATTTGAGCCAAGAACACACAGGAGTAGGTCCACATTGGAATCTGAGCTGCCTCCACAGCAGATCCAGAAATCAGCAGAGTGTTGCAGGGCATCCTAGGAAGGGGAGGTGAACTGTGACTCCCAGTGAGGGAAAGGACTCTGACAGCATTCACTCAAGAGAAACGTTTCTCTTTCTTATATTTTGACTTGTTCTGCAGATCTTTCAGAATGTCTTTCTTTCTTCTCCCCCTGCCCTACCGCATCCCCTGTGTTGTAGTTGTTACTTTTTTTTTTTTTTTTGGCAATATGGAATCTAATTAAGCTTTTGAGGGGTTCTTTTCCCCTGTCACTCTGTTTTGTTGTTGTTGTTGTTACCTCTTCCTCTACGTTGGCCTTTGTAGTTTTGTAGAGTTTGCCTTTCTCTCTCTCTCTTTAAATTTTAATTTTTAACCCTAGGATTATTTTTACATTTACTCCTTTACTTGCTTTTCCTACTGTTCTTTCCCCCTTGCAGTTAATCTTTAATGTGTATAAATCTTCCTTATCAGCCTCTACTTAACTTTGTAAAACTATTCTTTCATTCTTTACTTCCTTTTCCTCTCAATGTATTTGTTAGGTTCATTTTAATTGCTTTGTTCCTGAATTGGCCCCTTGCTTTAGCTTTCTTTTCCAGTCCGTGCTGTATTTTGTTAATTTTGTACCGGTGTATATATATTTTTCTTTCCTTTTATTTTTGTTGGAATGTTTTGATTTTGCTTATGGGTCAATATGTACCTGTATATATTTAGTCACATTTTTTATTGTTACTATAAACCTCTGTCTCTACCTTGGGCTTTTGCAGTTCTGTGGAGTTTTCCTCTTTTCTTTCATCTTCTTCTTGTGCTGTTTTCATTTTTTCTTATGAAAATTTTAATTTTTAAAATCCTATCACATTTTCTCACACTGATTCATGTGTTTTCTTTTCTATAGCTCTTTGCCCCATGCATTTAATCTTCAATGTATATAAAATTTCTTCATCTAATACTATATACCTTTGCCTTTATGTTTTTTTTTCTTCCTTTCCTTTTTTTTTTTTTTTCATTCCTCTAAACATATGTAAAATTTTATTTCATTGCTTTATACCCACTCAACACTTTGCTTTAGTTTGTTTTCCAGTTTGGTTTTAATTAGTTTTCTTCTTAACATTTTAACATAACTTTTGTTTTACAGTTTTACCAGCTCAATCTACTGTACTTTATTTTTTTGAACGGTTCTGACTTTGCTTATATGTGCATAAGTAAATGTGTATATTCCATTTTATTTAATTATTATGTGTCTTATCTTATAACTGCCTTTTTCTGGGATTCATCTTTGGTTTCTCATCTTTGGACACTTGTTTGATCTGACATAAGTCATAACAAACCACTGGTGGAAACTTTATTTCTGTAAACAACAACAACAACAAAATACAAACCAAATCATCAGCAGACAGGATTACTAACTCATTTAAACTAGCCATTAAGAGGAAAAACAAACAAACAAACAAAAATTCAACACAAATCTCAGCCTATAGGAAGCTCACAGAATCCACTAAAACAACCTTTGGAGGGCAGAAACCAAACGAAAGAAAGAATTCAAACTTGAAGCCTAGGCAAAGGAGAACTCAGACACAGAAAGTTTACTTAAAGAAAGGAAAGAAAGAAAATGCAGAGAAGTACTCCACAAATGGAGGAACCAAGTATAACCACAGGAGCTTAAATAAATAAAGTGGAAATAGGCAAACAAATTGAAAAAAAATTAAATAAAGAAAAATAATAGTAAAGACGATCATAAACTTTGTAAGCAAAATAGAGAACATGCAAAGATCAATTATCAAACACCAAAAAGAATTAAAGAATAAACATACAGTGACAAACAACACAATTATTGAAATTAAGAATACTCTAGAAGGAATCAATGACAGCATATCTGAAACAGACGAAGGCATCACTGAGCTGGAATGTATAATTGTGGAAGTAACCTCTGAAGAGCAGAATAAAATAAAAAGAATGAAAAGAACTGGGGATAATCTCAGTGGACTCAGGGACAATGGCAACCTCACCAGCATTTGAATTATACAGGTCCCAGAGAACAAGGTTGAAAGAAAATGTATGAGAATATTTTTCAAGGGATTACTGTTGGAAATTTCCCTAACATAGAAAAGGAAATAGTCAATCACGACCAAGAGGCACAAAGAGTTCCATACAGGATAAGCCCAAGGAGAAACATGGCAAGACACATAGTAATCAAAGTAACACGTATTAAACACAGAGAAGGAAAGTTAAAAGCATCAAGGAAGAGGCAACAAGTAACATACAAGGGAACCCCAAACACATAACCACTGAACTTTCAGCAGAAACTCTGCAGGACAGAAGGGAATGGCAGGTTATATCTAAAGTATTGAAAGAGAAAAATCTACAACCAAGATTTTAGTCCCCAGCAAGGATCTCATTCAAAATTGATGAAGAAGCAAAAAGCTTTTCAGACAAGCAAAATTTAAGAGAACTCAGTGCCACCAAAGCAGCTTTACAACAAACGTTAAAAGGACTTATATAGTCCAGAAATACAGGAGAACAAATAAAGATCTACAAAATCAACCCCAAACGATTAAGAAAATAGCAATAGGAACATATATATCAATAACTACTTTAAAAATAAATAGATTACATGCTCAAAAGACACAGCCTGGCTGAATGGATACAAAAACAAGACCCATATACCTGCTTTCGGCAAGAAACCCACTTCAGGCTTCAAAACACATGGAGACTGAAAGTGAATGGAGGAAAAAAAAAATATTCCTTGTAAATTGGAACCAAAGTATTCTGGAGGAGCAAACTGCATATCAGTAGAAATAGGCCTCAATATAAAGATTACAAGAGATAAGGAAGGACATTATATAATGATCAAGGAACCAATCAAGGAGGAAGACAACGCAATTGTAAATATCTATGCCCCCCACATAGGAGCACCTCAAAACATAACACAAACACTAAAAGATATAAAGGAGAAATTGACAGGAATGCCATAATAGGAAACGTTAATACCCCACTCACAACAATAGGCAGATCATCAAAACAGAAAATTAATAAGAACACACAAGTCTTAAAGGAGAGAGAAGATGGCATGGGTTTCATTTGTATCTTCAGGGCCTCCCATCCAAATGCAGAAGAATATTTCTTCTTTGCAAGTGCACATGGAACATTCTCCAGGATAGATCACATCTTGGGTCACAAATCAAGACACAGTAAATTTAAGAAAATTGAAATCATATCAAGTATCTTCTTCTACAACTATGCTTATGAGACTAGATATCATTCGCAAAACAAAAGCAAAAACAAAAACAAAAACGTTAAGAAGCACTAACACATGGAGATTAAACTTGTTTCTAAATAACCAACAGGTTACTGAAGAAATCAAAAGAGAAATTAAAAAAAAAAAACTTATAGAAACAAGTAACAATGAACACATGACAAGTCAAAATCTATGGGATACAGAAAAGCAGATCTAAGAGCGAAGTTTATAGCAATAAAATTCTGCTTCAAGACAAAGGAAAACCATTGGATAGAAAATCTAACTTTACACCTACAACTGCTGGAAAAAGAGGAAAAAAAAAAAAAAAAACAATGAAAATAGGTAGAAGTAAAGATATCATAAAGTTCAGCAGAAATAAATGAAACATAAGTGAAAGAAACAAGAGTAAGGATTAATAAAACTGAAAGCTTGTTCTTTCTAAAGATAAACATGGTTGACACACCTTTATCCAGACTCATCAAGAGAAATGAGAAAATAAAGTCAAGAAAACTGGAAATGAAAAAGGGGAGTTTAAAACAGAGAATGCAGAAACGTAAAGTATTATAAGAGACTATTATGGACAACTCTATGGCCATAAATTGGATAACCTGGAGGAAATGGACAGTCTTTTAGAAAAGTTCAAACATCCAAGATTGAACCAAGAAGAAATAGAAATTATGATCAACCCAGTTACAAGCACTGAAATGGAAGCTGTGATCAAGAATCCCCAAGAAAAACGAAAGTCCAGGACAAAATGGGTTCACGGGAGAATTCTATCAAACATTTAGAGAAGAGTTAATATATATCCTTATAAAACTCTTTCAAAATATTGCAGGGGAAGGAACACTTCCAAACTCATTCTACAAGGTGAACATCACCCTGATACCAACCAGAGAAAGACAACACAAAAGAAGAACAGTACGGGCCAATATCACTGATGAACACAAATGCAGCAATCCTCAACAAAATTTTAGCAAACAAAAGTCAACAACACATCAAAAAACACATACACCGTGATCACATCAGGTTTATTCCAGAAATGCAAGGATTCTTCACTACACATAAATCAATCAATGTGATACACTATATTAACACACTGAAAGATGAAACCCGCAAGATCACCTCAATAGATGCAGAAAAAGCCTTTAACAAAATTCAGCACCCATTTATGATTGAAACTCTTCAAAAGATGGGCATAGAATGAATCTACTTCAACGTAGTATAGGCCACATATGATAAGCTGACCGCAAACATTATTCTTAGTGGAGAAAAATTGAAAGCATTCCCCCTAAGGTCAGGAACAAGGCACGGGTGTCTACTCTCACCACTACTATTCAACGTCATTCTGAAAGCCCTAGCTGCAACAATCAGAGATGAAAAACAAATGAACATAATCCTGATGAGAAAATGAGAAATATAGTTCTCACTATTTGCAGATGACGTAATAAGTGTACATAGAAAACCCTAAATATCGTATCAGAGGGGATGACTAGAGGTAATCAGTCAATATGGAAAAGATGCAGCATGCAATTTTAATGCATGGAAATCACTTGCATTTCTATATACTAACAATGAAAAATCAGAGAGAGAAATTAAGACATACATCCCAGGAGCCATTGCAGTAAAAAAGAATTAAATATCTAGGAATAAGCTTACCTAAGGAGTCAAAATAACTGTATGCAGAAACTCATAAGAAAGAAATGAAATAAAAGGCTTCCCTGGTGTCTCAGTTTGTAAAGAATGTACCTGCAATGCGAGAGACCTGGGCTTGACCCCTGGGTTGGGAAGATCCCCTGGAGAAGGAAATAGCAACCCACTATGCTATCCTTGCCTAGAGAATTCCATGGACAGAGGAGCCTGGAGGGCTACAGTCTATAGGGTAAAAAAGGGTCAGAAACAACTGAGTAACTAACCTTAAAGAAAGAAATCAAAGGCGACATGAATAGATGGTGAGATATTTCATGTTCTTGGGAAAGAAAACAATCAATATTGCTAAAATGACAATACAATGAAATATGATTTACAGATTCAATATGATCTGTTCTAAATTACCAATGCATTTTTGACAGCTTTTATGGAAATGCAAAGGATCCCAAATAGCCAAAGCAGTCTTGAGAAAGAAGAATACAGCTGGAAGAATCAACCTTCCTGACTTCAGATTATACTACAAAGCTACAGTCATCAAGACAATATGCTACTGGCACAAAAACAGAAATATAGTCCAATAGCACAAGATACAAAGCCCAGAAACAAACCTGTGGATCCATGGGCACCTTATTTTTGACAGAGGAGGCAAAAATATGCAATGGGGCAAAGACAGCCTCTTCAAGAAATTGTGCTGTGAAAACTGGAGAGCTATATGTAAAAGAATGAAGTTAGAATACTCCTAAAACCATACACAAAGTTAAACTCCAAATGGATTAAAGACGTAAGGTAAGACCAAAACCTATAAAACTCTTAGAGGAACACATAGGCCAAACACTAAATGACATAAATTCTCTATGACCCAGTTCCTAGTGTAATGGGAAAAAAAATCTAAACAAGTTTAAACTGATTAAACATAAGTTTTTGAACAATAAAGAAAACTGTGAATAAGGTGGAAAGACAACCTTCAGAATGTGAGAAGATAAGAATAACTGAAACAACTAGCAAAGGATTAATTTCCAAAATAGACAAGCAACTCATACAATTCAATACCAGTAAAACAAACAACCCAAACAAAAAGTGGGGAAAAAATTCAAATAGATATGTTTTCCATAGAAAACATACAGATGACTAACAAACACATGAAAAGATGTTTAACATCATTTAATGTCACTCAACATCACTAAATTATTCAGTTCCAGTTCCAGTTCAGTCTCTCAGTCTGTGGTCCAGCCATCTCAACCTCTGTGGTCCCCATATGCACCACCCTCAATCTATCCCAACATTAGGGTCTTTTCAAATGAGTCAGCTATCTGCATCAGGTGGCCAAAGTATTGGAGTTTCAGCTTCAACATCAGTCCCTAAATGAAAACACAGGACTGATCTCTTTTAGGAAGGACTCGTTGGATCTCCTTGCAGTCTAAGGGATTCTCAAGAGTCTTCTCCAAAACCACAGTTCGGAAGCATCAGTTCTTAGGTGCTCAGCTTTCTTTATACTCCAACTCTCACATTCCATACATAACTACTGAAAAACCACAGCCTTGACTAGATTGATCTTTGTTGGCAAAGTAAAGACTCTGCTTTTTAATATGCTCTCTAGATTTGTCATAACTTTCCTTCCAAGGAGTAAGCAACTTTTAATTTCAGGGCTGCAATCACCATCTGCAGTGATTTTGGAAACCAGTAAAATAAAGTCAGCCCCTGTGTCCACTGTTTCTCCATCTATGCCATGAAGTGATGTGACCAGATGCCATCATCTTAATTTTCTGAATGTTGAGCTTTCAGCCAACATTTTCACTCTTCTCTTTCACTTTCTGCCATAAGTGTGGTATCATCTGCATATCTGAGGATGTTGACAATACCCCTGGCAATCTTGATTCCAGCTTGTGGTTCATCGAGCCCAGAGTTTCTCATGAGGTACTCTGCGTGTAAGTTAAATAAGCAGAGTGATTATACACAACTTTGACGTTCTCCTTTTCCTATTTGGAAACAGTCTGCTGTTCTATGTCCAGTTCTAACTGTTGATTCCTGACCTGCATACAGATTTCTCAAGAGGCAAGTCAGGTTGTCTGGTATTCCCACCTTTTTCAGAATTTTCCGCAGTTTATTGTGATCCACACCGTCAAAGACTTTGGCATTGTCAATAAAGTAAAAATAGATGTGTTTTTTTTTTTTTTCTTTTTTCTGAAACTGTCTTGCATTTTTGATGATTCAGTGGACGTTGGCAATTTGATCTCTGGTTCCTCTGCCTTTTCTAAATCTAGGTTGAACGTCTGAAAGTTCATGGTTCATGTATTGCTGAAACCTAGCTTGGGGAATTTTGAGCATTATTTACTAGTGTGTGAGATGAGTGCAATTTTGCGGTAGTTTGAACATTCTTTGGCATTACCTTTCTTTGGGATTGGAATGAAAACTGATCTTTTCCAGTCCTGTAGCTACTGATAAGTTTTCCCAATTTGCTGACACATTCAGTGTACCATTTTCACAGCGTCATCTTTTAGGATTTGAAAGAGCTCATTTGGACTCCATCACTTCTACTAGCTTGGTTCACAGTGTTGCTTCCTAAGGCCCACTTGACTTCATATTCCAGGATGCCAGCTCTAGGTGAGTGTGAGTGATCATATCCTCGTGATTATCTGGGTCATGAAGATCCCTTTTGTACATTTATTCTGTGTATTTTTGCCACTTCTTCTTAATATCTTCTGCTTCTGCTAGCTCCATATAATTGCTATCCTTTATTGAGCCCATATTTCCATGAAATGTCCCCTTGGTATGTCTAAATTTCTTGAAGATATCTCTAGTCTTTCTCATTCTATTGTTTCCCTCTATTTCTTTGCATTGATTGCTCAGGAAGGCTTTCTTATCTTTCCTTGCTCGTCTTTGGATTTCTGCATTCAAATGGGTGTATCTCTCCTTCCTGCCTCTTTTCTTTTCACAGCTATTTATAAGTCATCCTCAGACAGCCATTTGCATTTTTGCATATCTTTTACTTGGGAGTGATCTTGCACCCTGTCATGAGCAATGTACAATGTACATTGTACAATTGTACAATGTCATGAGCCTCCGTCCATTGTTCATCAGGCACTCTATCAGATCTAGCCCCTTAAATCTATTTCTCACTTACACTGTATAGTCATAAGGGATTTGATTTAGGTCTTACATAAATGGTCTAGTGGTTTTTGACAATTTCTTCAATTTCAGTCTGAATCTGGCAATAAGGAGTACATGATCTGATCCACAATCAGCTCCTGGTCTTCTATTTACTGACTGTACAGAGCATCTCCACCTTTGGTTGCAAAGAATATAATCAATCTGATTTTGGTGTTGGCCGTCTGGTGTTGTCCATTTGTAGAGTCTTCTCTTTTGTTGTTGGGAGAGGGTGCTTGCTATGACCAGTGCGTTCTCTTGGCAAAACTCTGTTAACATGTACCCTGCTTCATTCTGTACTCCAAGGCCAAATTGGCCTGTTACTCCAACTTAAGTTCCTACTTTTGCATTCCAGTCCCCTCTAATGAAAAGGACCTTTTTCTTTTTTTCTTTCTTCCTTCCTTCCTTGATTCCTTTCTTCCTTTCTTTTTCTTTTCTTTCTTTCTGTTTGGTGTTACTTCAAAAGAAGTCTTGTACATCTTCATAGAGGTGTTCTACTTCTGCTTTTTCAGCACTACTGGTTGGGCCATAGACTTGGATTACTGTGATTTTGAATGGTTTGCCTTGGAAACGAACAGAGATCATTCTGTCATTTTTGAGATTGCATCCAAGTAATGCGCTTTGGACTCTTTTGCTGACTGTGATGGCTACTCCATTTCTTCTAACGGATTCCTGCCCACAGTAGTGGATATAGTAGTTATCTGACTTAAACTCATCCATTCAAGTCCATTTTAGTTCACTGATTCCTAAAATGTCGACGTTCACTCTTACTATCTCCTGTTTCACCAGGTCCATTTTGACTTGATTCATGGAACTAACATTACAGGTTCCTATGCAATATTGTTCTCTACAACATCAAACCTTGCTTCGATCAGCAGCCCCGTCCACAATTGGGTGTTGTTTCTTCTTTGGCTCCATCCCTTCATTTTTCTGGAGTTATTTCTCCACTGCTCTCCAGCAACATATAGGGCACCTACCGACTTAGGGAATTCATTTTTCAGTGTCCTATTTTCTTGCCTTTTCATACTGTTCATGGGGTTCTTGAGGCAAGAATGTCGAAGTGATTCCATAGGGTTCTCAAGGCAAGAATATTGAAGTGGTTTGCAGTTACCTTTTCCAGTGGAACACATTAAACATTTTTAGAGAAATAGAAATTAAAACTGCAATGACATATCACCTCACAGAAGTCAGAATGCCATCATCAAAATGTTTAAAAGCAGTAAAGGAATTGTTTGGAGAGGGTGTGGAGAAAAGGAAACACTCTTGCTCACTTTTTGTGGGCATGCAAACTAATATGGCAACTACCATGGCAAATATATGGTGAAACAGTGGAAACAGCGGCTTACTTTATTTTGGGAGGCTCCAAAAATCACTGCAGATCGTGACCTCAGCATGAATTAAAAGACACTTGCTCCTTGGAAGCAAAGTTATGACCAACCTAGACAACATATTAAAATGCAGAGACATTACTTAGTAAAGAAAGGTCCGTCTACTCAAGGACATGGTTTTTCCAGTAGTCATGTATGAATGTGAATGTTGGACTATAGAGAAATCTGAGTGCAGAGAAATTGATGCCTTTGAACTGTCGTGTTGAAGAAGACTCTGTGAGTCCGTTGAATGCAAGGAGATCCAACCTAAAGAGGGACTCCTTTAGGAGTCCATCCTAAAGGAGATCAGTCCTGACTGTTCACTGGACTGATGCTGAAGCTGAAACTCCAATACTTTGGCCTCCTGGTGAGAAGACCTGACTCTTTGGAAAAGACCCCGCTGTTGGGAAAGGTTGAGGGCAGGAGGAGAAGGGGATGGCCGAGGATGAGATGATTGGATGTCATCATCGACTCAATGGACATGGGTTTGGCTGGACTCCAGATGTTGGTGATGGATAGGGAGCCCTTGCTTGTGCGATTCATGGGGTCACAAAGAGTTGGACATGACTGAGCGACTGGACTGAACTGAACTGATTGACGACCCTATATGCAAGACAAAGGAGACATGGATGTAAAAACAGTCTTTTGGAATATAGGGAGAAGGTGAGGGTGAGCCAATATTAGGGAACTACTTTGAAACCTGTATATTACCCTATGTCAAATAGATGACAAGTGCAAATTCATTGCATGAAGCAGGGCACTCAAAGCTATTTCTTTGCAAAAGACCAGAGGAATGGGTTGATGATGGAGGTGAGAGTGGGTTAAGGGGATTTTGGACATATGTAGACCCAAGGCTGACCCATGTCAATGTATTTCAAAAACCCCCACACAATTGTAAAGTAAGAAGCCTCCAATGAAATAAAATTAATTAAATCAAACAAAGGAAGAAAATAATGTATATTTTAAATTTATACATGATGCTAGGCAAGTAACATAGACTGAGTAAAACCGATTTCTGGCACCTTTGGTCATCAAGGAGGAAAGAAAAAAAAAATCAGTCCACCTGGGCATAAGCAAGCTCCAGTGGTTAACTACAGCAAATATTTTAGGAGGTCATTTCTCTCACATGGTGCCATGTGTGACACACTCTGCGAGGGTCCTGGCTGATGCTAGACAACACTAGCCCAGGATGTTCCCTTGTATCTGTCTCACTTGTGTGGAATGTGTCTCCAGTGTTGCAGGCTCACTTTCTGGCCCTCCTCCTCCCAGGCTCTGCACTTTACAAAAGGACTGTGGTATCTTCTAAATACTGGGCCCTACCCTACCATGTCATCAATTTCCACAGGGCAGTTCATATCCCACAGGCTTAAAGAGGTCTACAGACAGTGGTTTAAAAGCCCTACCCTACTTGACTTACTCTGGGTGACTACTTAAACAACACCACCAGTTCCTGGTACAAACACACACAACAAGAGAACAGAGATTTTGAGGTTTTTTTATGTCTCTAGAGGTAATTCCAGATTTGTGGAGCCACCTTCCTGAATTATCAATGACCATCATTACCTCATTCTTCTCCTGGACTGTGAGCTACAGAGATACATTGATTATTCTCCCCCAGTCTGTACACGCCTTGTGCATCCTTTCCTAGTTGCTCCCCATCTCATGTCCTTGGCCTTCATCTCTGTGTCTGCAGTAGACTGGACACAAACACACACACAAACACACACACACACACACACAGAGGCATACCCAAATGTGGTTGACACAAACACATGCATTGCATGTACACACATATGCAAGGCCCAAGGACCCAGATGCAAACAGGGAGTATGTGTTTCAGTAGCTGAATATGCTGTGTCCAGCAATGTGGGAGATAACATCAGCAGGCTCCGTTTCTTGCCATTTTGGGATACCTGTTCATTTCCTCCACCAGTTCTTCAGTTATGTACGCAACCAGCCCAAAGCCACTTCCAATATTGTCTGTACGGTGGTGGAGAATGGCCTAACAGAAGATGTGGAAATTCATAGAATATGCCAAAGTCAGCATAAAAGTGAAGTGGACACCAGAGCTAAATCCCTTCCAACTGATAGGCCTTCCCAGGGTGAGGGGCAGGAATGAAGAGCCCAGGCAATTTCAAACTCATTGAGCAGCAGGATGTTTGTGGCTGGCAGGACCCATTGGGATGGATCATTCTAACAGTGGTACTTCATTCACCCTGCCTCCATTAGAGGGACCTAGGACTCTCATGCTGTAACCACAGCTTCTTTAAGTGAAACTTGGTCATATTAAACCCCCAAGGCTCCTGTCACAGCCTGTCAGCTGCAACCTGCATGACCTGAGTCCAGGCTCTGCAGTCAACCTGCATGAGCCTGCATTTCCCCATTTGGGAAAGGAGAGAGTCCTGGCTTCTACACTTCAGGTCCTACCACCTGACCCCTACAAAACCCATGTTTCTGTCACTTATCTTGAGGTAGTACTGCAGAGGATCGAACCAGATCTGCATGAATGATCTGTTGGCAACACAAACAAGGTGATCATTGGGCTGATCAGGCCCCAAAATCTCCTGTGAGCAGCCAAGAACTCCAACCAATTGCCAATTCTGCAGAGACCCAGTGCAATGCCACCTGACAAATAGCGAGTCAGCTTATAAACTTGCAGATTTCTCTTGTGTACTTTCTTTTCCCTTGCTACATTTCTCTTTCTCCTTAACTTACTTTTAACTTTGATATGTCTTCATATGGGTCTGTGTTCCTCTTTCTAGAATTCTCTGCTCTTTCTCTTCCTGAATTTTTAAGTTTCTTTCTTTCTTCAGGTTTTGGAGCTGTTCAGCCATGTATTTATCTATATAATTTCAACTGCTTTCTATGGCTTCCTCTCTCAGACCCCAAATATTTCGATGCCGCTACTCTTGATGCTGTCCCAGAGAGTCTTTAAACAGGCTTTTATTTTGAAATTTGTTCGTCCATTTAATATTCTGATTGGGTACTTTTCATCACCTCATCTCTGTTATTTCTTTCTAGTGTGGTTTCTATTTCATTATTTTATTCTTCATCTGAGTGTTTTTTTTCCTCATTTCTTGTTAAAAGCTTTAGTGTGTCCATCTACATTTTTCTCTATCTGGTTTTGCATTCTTCTTATTGTTATTCTTCAATTCAATCTGATAAGTGATTTCTCTATTACAATTTTTATTTATGTTCCTTTTTTCCTTTCTCTTTCATTGGAAACAAATACACATGCCTTCTCATTTTTTTTTAATCTTTCTGTTTGATTGTGAAATAAGGTGAAATGAAACAATGACTGTCATGGTAAAGGGGTGGTCTTATGTGGGAACAGTCCTGTGTAGTCTACATTTGCCTAGTGGTTTTGCTTGGAGAGCTGCACATGACAATAGTGTGCGTCTTGTGACACATCAGTGTGTCCTGGCAGTGTTCACACTGGCAGGAGATGGTGTTGGAGACAGAGGGCTTAATGCCACTGACAGGTATCACGGGGCTGTTGCTCTGCTCAGTGCCCAATAACATGACTTGAGGTTGGGAATTTCTCCCAGTTTTCAGGAACAGAACTCTTGAGGGTTGAGTCTGAACTGATTCTGCTTCTCCTGAGTTCATTCTCTTTCCTGCCTCAGGAATGGCAAATTCACCCCAGATGGAAGCAGCTATGGAGCAAGAAGAGCTAGAGTAGGTGTTGAATGTGGTTTGGGATATGGGGTACACAGTGTGGTGGTCCTGGGAAGCTGGCCAGCATTCTGCACAGATTCCGTCCGATTTTTCTGCATTGTTTCAGAGATAAATACATGTGTACACGCTCTTCACTAGTGGAGTCCAAGTTTTTAGGAGCCTTACTGTTCATTGTACTGGCTTTCAAGCCAGCTAGTGGGCTCACCTTCCTGATGTCAGATCCCAGGTCTAGGATCACATCATACACCCTGAACCTGTCATGCTGTGGTAATTCTCCAAGGCTGTAATATATATCTCCTCATGTGTGTCCTTTTCTTGGGGCCCAGCTCCCAACCTGATTGCTTTTCCTCCCTTGTTTCCTGACTCTATGCACATCTTTATTACAGCATTGGTTGTATGCTGTCTTTTGCCCATAACGCTAGTTATGTACTGTTAGTTTTCAGTGAGTTGCTCTAAATGTAGAGACATTTTTAATGGTGCTGATTGGGGCCTTCTCATATTCCACCAGCTTCTACTTTCCCAGGAATGTGGTTGTACTACCCAGCACTTCAAAAAATTATATTCAGGGAGAGAAACCATTGTAGAGGTTTGCCCATTATAATGCCTCACTGTTTTTTAGGGTTTAGACAGAATGGTCTCACATTAAAATGGTAAGCTTTGGGCCAATCATTCTATGTGTTTGCCAGGTCAAATGAGATAATGAAGGAATCATATTGGACTGTCATTTCTTGATTAGGTGAGCAGGTGGAAGTAGATAGTTAAATGATTCATAAGAGAAAATAAAAAGAACACATTCTTAGAGTGTAAAAGCTTGAGGGATGTCAAAGAGACCCAACAAGGATGTTTGGGAGAGAAGCATATTTTTAATATGAGGATGAAGACTGAGTGAGTGAGAGTTAGCCAGCGAGGGCATGGAGCTATTGTTTTCCATCCATTTTGCAGACTTCTTGGCTGAAAGCACTTTAAGCAGTGTCTCTATAAGAATCTTGTCATAATACTCATGAAATCTAGTGCGCTGGGTTGAAATCTCTAAAGAACATTTTGTTAAAGAGTCCAATGTTGCATTTTCTGAGAGTTAAAGTGCTTTCTCTGATGAGAATCACTTACATCTATTGATTGCAGAAAAACCAGAATAAATCTAGTAAAGAATGTGTTTATGTGTCTTGAAGAGGAACTGGAAATGTCAATGATTATGGCATCAGAGCTGAAAGGCCCAGCAGAAGGGAACAGTGGCAGAGGAAATCATTCTGCAAGAGGGACAATTAGCAACAGCCTAGGAATCTGTCAATGTGCAGATATTCGCAAGACCCCTTTTTGTGGCCTTCTTAAGGACTAAGGACTTCTTGAGGTGAAAAACTACAAGCTTAACCAATTGGGTTGTACTATCCTTTACTAGAGAGATGCCTGAGGCCAGGAAGAATACCAACAATCTCCAGGAAGATTGCATTGTTTATCATGATGATGTTGCTACTTGCAAATGACTCTGGCACTTACCATTCTGAATCTATTGGCTCCAAATGGCTACACAAAGCACAGGAAAAGGGGAAGTAAGTTGATCTCCCTTCCTAAGTGAGGGAACCCAAAGGCCCTCTTGCAAGGATCTGAGCATGTGGGAAAACATGTCAGCTGAATTTTTCAAAGGCTTATACCATCAGGTGGTTGTTGTGCCTCAGTCATCAAGTCATGTCCGTGTCATCACACTTTGCATCCCTAGGGACTGCAGCATTATACATTTCTCTTTCCTTCCCTATCTCCTGGAGTTTGTCCATAATATCAGTCTTAGGCCTTTCCTAAAGCTACCCTTTCCATTTTATCAGCAAAGTATTCTAGTTGGTCTGGGCATCTATACCACTTGACATTGTAGGAACTGTGTACAGAGAAATAGTACTGGATGTGGACTGGCTAGGGACTTGTAGTCTGGATAAAAATGAGAAACAAACAGAATGACTCTGCTGCCTTTCACTTTGCATGGATCCATCGTATTCCTAATGCAATGCTATTTATCTTGTCCTGTTTAAGTCATGGCACTACACATTGACACTGTCTTTAACAGTAGAGATCTCAGTTTTAATTATCATAAGAATATATTTTCTTTATATTTACAGCTTATAGCCTTGCCTAAGATATTAAGGAGAGGTTGCAAGAATACACAGAAGAACTGTACAAAAAAAGATCACCGTGACCCAGATAATCATGATGGTGTGATCACTCATCTAGAGACTGATGGCCTGCAATGTGAAATCAAATGGGCCTTAGGAGGCCACTGTAGGGACAAAGCTAGTGGAGATGATGTAATTCCAGTTGAGCTATTTCAAATCCTAAAGGATGATGCTGAGATAGTGCTTCACTCAATATGAAAGCAAATTTGGAAAACTCAACAGGGGCCACAGGACTGGAAAATGTCCGTTTTCATTCCAATCCCAAAGAAAGGCAATGCCAAACGATCACACAATTGCAGTCATCTCACATGCTAGTAAAGTAATGCTCAAAATTCTTCAAGTCAGACTTCAGCAATACATGAACTCTGAACTTCCAGATGTTCAGGCTGGTTTTAGAAAAGGCAGAAGAACCCAAAATAAAATTTCCAACATCCTCTGGATCACTGAATAAGCAAGAGGGTTTCAGAAAAACACCCATTTCTGTTGTATTGACTATGCCAAAGACTTTGACTGTGTGGATCACAATGAACTGTGGAAAACCTTTCAAGAGATGGGAATACCAGACCACCTGACCTGCCTCTTGAGAAACCTGTATGCAGATCATGAGAAGCAACAGTTAAAACTTGACATGGAACAAAAGACTCGTTCCAAATAGGGAAAGAGTACATCAAGACTGTATATTGTCACCCTGATTATTTAACTTATATGCAGAATACATCATGAAATACCTTAGGCTGTTTGAAGAACAATCTGGAATCAAGGTGGCTGAGAGAAATATCAATAACCTCAGAGATGCAGATGACACCACCCTTATGGCAGAAAGTGAAGAAGATCTAAAGAGCTTCTTGATGAAAATGATACAGGAGAGTAGAAAGCTGGCTTAAAGCTCAACGTTCAGAAAACTAAGACCGTAGCACACAATTCCATATCTTAATGGCAAATAGATGTTGAAACAGTGGAAACAGTAGCTGACTTTAGTTTTTGGTGGGCTCCAAATTCACTGCAGATTGTGACTGCAGTAATGAAATTATTTATTCACTTATTTTTTTCAATTTATTTATTTTGATTGGAGCCTGATTAATTTACAATATCATAGTGTTTTGTTTTGTTTTTTTTGTTTCTTTCTTTCTTTTTTTTTTTTTTTTTTTTGCTTTTTGTTTTTTGTTTTTGTTTTGCCATACATTGACATGAATCCACCATGGGTGTACATGTGTTCCCCATCCTGAAGCCCCCTCCCACCTCCCTCCCCAGCCCATCCCTCAGGGTTATCCCAGTGCAGCAGCCTGGAGCATACTCTCTCATGCATCAAACCTGTACTGGTGATCTGTTCCATATATGATAATATACATATTTCAGTGCAATTCTCTCAAATCATCCCACCCTCTCCTTCTCCCACAGAGTTCAAAGGACTGTTCTATACATCTGTGTCTCTTTTGCTGTCTCACATATAAGGTCATCATTACCATCTTTCTAAATTCCATATATATGTGCTAGTATGCTGTACTGGTTTTTTTCTTTCTGACTTACTTCAGTCTGTAAAATAGACTCCAATTTTATCCGCCTCATTAGACTGGATTCAAATGCATTCTTTTTAATGGCTCAGTAATATCCCATTGTGTATATGTACCACTGCTGTCTTATCCTTTCATCTGCTGATGGACATCCAGGTTTCTTCCATGTCCTGGCCATTATAAGACGTGTGAACCCATCAAATTAAAAGACACTCTTTGGGAGGAAAGTTATGACCAACCTAGACCGCATATTGCACAGCAGTGATATTACTTTGCCAACAAAGTCTGTTTAGTCAACGCTATGGTTTTTCCATTAGTCATGTATGGATGTGAGAGTTGCAGTATAAAGAAAGCTGAGTGCAGAAGAATTGATGGTTTTGAACTGTCGTGTTAGTAAAGACTCTTGAGAATCCCTTGGACTGCAACGAGATCCAAACATTCCATCAGTCCTGAGTGTACATTGGAAGGACTAATGTTGAAGCTGAAATTTCATTACTTTGGGCACCTGATGCAAAGAACTGACCCTTTTGAAAAGACCCTGATTCTGAGAACGATTTAAGGCAGGAGAAGAAGGGGACGACAGAGGATGAAATTGTTGGATGGCATCACCGAGTCGATGGACATGAATTGGAGTAACCTCCGGGAGTTGCTGAGGGCCAGGGAGCCCTGGTGCACTGAAGTCCATGGGATCACAAAAAGTCAGACATGACTGAGTGCCTAAACTGAACTGAATAGAACTGATAGCCTTTCCATAGGCAGTAGTGTTAGCATTGGGACCCAACCCACTCTCCTTAAATCTCCTTCACCTTGAAGTATGGAGAGACATCACACACACACACACACACACTGAATTCAGTAATTCCATTACTGAATTCAAAATAATAATAATAAAATAAAAACAGGAATTAAAGTGAGGGGGGAAAGGAGCACGTTCCTTCTAAATGGTACTTATCTAGATCAGTCAGGAATTTCTAAAATGGGTACATTATGGGTGAGGTGACATGGCTGTTTTACCAAATTGTATAGTTGATTTCAGGATACCTTTGAACAGGATGCCTTAATAAAATTCAGATTTTCTTGTAGCTACAGCCATCTTGGGAATATAATTCAGCATATCTGTATAACTGGCTAAAGATTTTGGAAAGCTAAAATTCCTGTGAATGAACCAATGTCTTTAAAATAAATAAATAAAGGAGTTTTAAGAGAGCACACAGATTGCCATTCATCCATAACAAATAGGTAAAAGACATTGTGTGACAAATACAATGGATGTTTTAAAGAAACAATGGAATAGAATAAATGCATAAAAAATTAAGACACTACAATATATAAAATACACAGATACATAGCATGGATAAACTAGACAGATTTGATTGTTTATGGTTCTGTCCCAGCTTTTTTAAAGTGATTTTTCTTTTGGGGAAAAACTTTCAATCTTTCTACATGCACTTATACACCAGTTTATGATGCACACTCACTATTATTTTTATTGCTCTCTTGTTAATAAGTGTGTTATGAACTTGGATGCACTTTCCTGGGATTTGCATTGCATTTGCCATTAAGGTGTACATATTTCGAGTTCTACTTTTGACTTCCAAGTTAACGTGAGAATTCCAAGTTAACATTAAGAATAATGATGCTTATAAAAAAGTTAATATACTTTTAAAATGTAAATTCTTTTCGAGTATACTTGCTTTACATTATTTGGTTAGTTTCTCCCCTAAAGCAAAATTATGGAAATCTGCAGGCCTTTGGGTCACATAGACTAGTATACGAGGTAGTGACTGAACAGCAACCATACATCTATCCCTTCACTTTTTGACTTCTTTCTGATTCTGGTCACCACAGTGTATTAAGTAGACTTCCCTGTGCTATACATGTACATCAAATATATATATATATGTGTCAGTTGTAATCTCCCAAATTCTACCACAACTCGGCTTTTCACCCTTGATAACCATATATTTCTTCTCCTTGGCTGTGTCCCTATCTATGCTTATCATAGACAATCATCTATACCAGTTGTACCTAGATCCCATATATTTCTGTTAAAATGTGAAATGTGTTAAATCTGAAATGTGTTAAAATCTTCAGTTGCAAATATTTTTCCCATAATGAGACTGCAATTCTGTCTTGTTTATGGGTTTGTTGTGCAAAACTTTTAATTTTATTTTGGTCTCGTTATTTATTTTTGGTTTTATTTTCGTTTCCCAAGGAGGTAGGTAAAAAAAAAATACTTTCTACTGCATTTCATGTCACGATGTGTTCTACCTATGCTTTCCTCAAATTTTATTTATTTACATTTCTGGCATTATATGTAGGCCTTTAATCCATCTTGAAATTGTCTTTTTCTATGGTGGTAAGGAGTGACTAAATGTGATCCACTAGAGGAGGGAATGTCAAACCACCCCATTGTACTTGCTATGGGACCTCCATGAACTGTACAGAAAGGCAACAAGGTGTGACAGCAAAAGATGCATCTTCCAGGATGGTAGGTGTCTAACATACTACTGGGGAGGAGCAGAGGGTAATAACTAATGGTTCCAAAAAGCATTAGCTGGTTGTCCCAAAGTGGAAATAAACCTCATTGTAGATGTGTCTGGTGATGAAAGTAAAATCAAATCATGTAAAGAACAGTATTGCTGGGGAACATGCCCAGATTTTCCAGCATAACTTATCAAATGTATTATCTTCTTTCCATTGCAAATTGTTGCCTCCTTTGTCATAGATCAGGTGATCATTTGGGCAAGAGATTATCTTAGGGTTTTCTGTCTGTTCCATTGACTTTAGTCCTGATTTTGTGCCAATTG
This sequence comes from Dama dama, assembly GCF_033118175.1. Taxonomy (NCBI): domain Eukaryota; kingdom Metazoa; phylum Chordata; class Mammalia; order Artiodactyla; family Cervidae; genus Dama; species Dama dama. The sequence goes on along the minus strand of NC_083715.1, from coordinate 6,722,189 downwards.
CATGCCATGCTGATAACTATGGTTTTTGTTGTTGTTGTTGTTGTTGTTGTTTGCATAGACTAAATTGGGGAAACCTGAGTCCTCCAGCTCAGTTTTTCTTTCTCAAGTTTGCTTCATTATTCAAAGCCTTCGTGTTTCCATCAGGTTGTAACTATTTTTGGTTCTAGTTTTGTGGAAAATGTCATTTGTAAATTAATAGGGGTTGCATTGAATCTGTAAGCTCCTTTTTATAGTGTTGCCATTTTCACAATATTGATTCTTCCAGTCCAAAGAATAGTATATTGCTCATTCCATTTTTGTCATCTTTCATTTGTTTTATCCATACCATGTTCTTTTCTGTGCACAAGTTTTTGTTTTTGTTTTTTCTTTTTTTTTTTTTTTTCCCCCCTCTGTTTAGGCAGGTTCATTCCCAGAGATTATATTTTTCTTGTTACAATGGTGAATTAAATTGCTTCCCTAATTTTTGTTTTTGGTTTTCTGTTGTTATGTATAGGAGATTTCTTTGTGTTTATTTTGTATCCAGAAACATCCCTAAAGTCATTAACTATGTCTATTAATTATCTGGTCTCACCTTACAATTCTCTGGCATAGCAATATATGTTTGCAAACAGTAACAGTTTTATCCCTTCTGTTCCAGTTTGCTGGTAATTTTCTTCTTCTTTTTCTTCGCTGATTGCTGTAGCTAGAAGTCACAAGATTATGTTGATTACCAGAGGTAAGAAGTGGCAACTTTGTCTTTTTCATGAACTTAGGCAGCATGTTCAAGTTTTTACCTATGAGAAGCATATAAACAGTGGTTTTATCCATACATGGCCTTTATTAAGTTGAAGGTTCTCTCTGTTCCCACTTCTTCTACAGCTTTTATCATAAACGGGTGCTGAATTTTGCCAAAGGCGTTTTCTACATCTATATCTTAGATGGTTTCGAGAGATTTCCTTGGAAACACCTTTGTTATCTTTCAGTGTTCTTTCCTCCTTTGGCCACCTGATGCAAAGTGCTGTCTCATTAGAGAATGCCCTGATACTGGGAAATATTGAAGGAAAAAGGAGAAGTGGGTAGCAGATGCTGAAAGGGTTATAGTATCACCAACTCTATGGACATGAGTCTGAACAACTTCTGGGAGATAGGGAAGCTAAGACTGATGCGACACAGGCCATGGGGTGGCAAAGGGATGGACATGAATAAGTGACTGAACAACATTAGCAACACATTCTCTCCTGTTATTGACAGTAGTAGTTATTCTTGACTACTTCATTTTCTATCCCACCATACCCTATCTACATCTCAGTTACACTAATTTTACCACTTACCATGCATAGATTCAGCCACATTTGTTGTCATTGTTGTCCCCCAGTCGCCAAAAGTGTATGTGATTTCTCAAATACACGTGATCCAGTAGTCTCCTAACCATTCTCAGCAGCGATTTATGTTCTTCAGGCACCCTCTACTTTGCTATTGCCAGAGAAAATTGTCATTCACCAGCTAAGCCATGCGACAGGAAGCAAGTTCTTGAGGATAAATAAACTTTTAGAATTCAGTATTCTATCATTTTTTCAATCTTCACATTGTTCCTTTAAGTTTCATTTCTTCAACCACACTGAAATGTCAGTCTGTGCTCTGTTCTTCTCAGTCTCACTGTCTGTGAAGACACTGTTCTTCTGTTTTCCTTGATCTTTCTTTTTTAGAAATGTCTATGAGATCTTATTTTAAATTCTGCAGGAAGGTTTTTTTTTTTTTTCCAGTTTATAAATCGTTTTGAGATTTTAATTTTAGACTGACCTGTTTGATGAGCTTTAATAGATTCTCCTTTCCAAATGGAAAATATTATGACAACCCACATCTATTTTAGCTTCTGATTCTACTTGACTGCATTCAGGAGTAAAGGATTGTATCTGAGTAATACAACTTGAATGGGTGTACGTCTTAGTCACCGAATCATGCCTGACTCTTTGCAATCTCAAGGACTGCAGCCCACTAGGCTCTTCTGTCCATGGGCTTTTCTAGGCAAGGATATTGGGTTGGGTAGCCATTTCCTTCTCCAGGACAACCTGAATATTGGAACCAAGAAGAAACAGAATTTTTAAGCTTATCAATCTTAATAAATTCTGGAGCTGCAGAAACAATTCCTTCAAAAAACGAACAACAACAACAACAACAAATCTTGATTGTAAGTTCAAATGAACAACGCTGGTTGCCTATCCCAAGATCAGCTTAAAAAAAATCATTGGTTTCTATGGAAAACATATTTTTCAGTTACTAATATAGCTACGGAATAAAAAAAAAAAAAAAAGAAAGAAAGAAATCTCAGACATCTATTTGCCTCTATTTATGATAGAGGAAAATAATGGAATTTCTCCTGAAGAGAAATTGAGGCTAGGTATGAATGTTTTTCATTTTTTTTTTTTTCTTGGTGAATGTTAGTTGGCATTCTTGCTGGTAATCTTTTTTTTTTTTTTCCTATCAGGATTCTTTAAATCAGGGTCCACACTTGCTATTCAACCCAAGGAATATGGTAGGCACTGAAAGAGAGCATCAGAAGGCAGACAGACCAAAACCATAATCACAGACAACTAGCCAATTGGATCACATGAACCACAAAATTTTCTAGCTCAGTGAAAGTAAGCCGTGCTGTCTGGGGCCACCCAAGATGCTTGGGCCATAGTGGATAGGTCTGACAGAATGTGGTCCACTGAAGAAGAGAATGGCAAACCATTTCAGTATTTTTGCCTTGAGAACTCCATGAACAGTTTGAAAAGGCAAAAAGATAGGAAACTGAGAGACGGACTCCCCAGGTCAGTAGGTGCTCAATATGCTACTGGAGATCAGCGGAGAAATAACTCCAGAAAGAATGAAGCGATTGCGCCAAAGCAAAAGCAACATCCAGTTCTTGATGGGGCTGGTGATAAAAGCAATGTCTGACACTGTAAAGAGCAATATTGCATAGGAACCTGGAATGTTAGGTCCATGAATCAAGGCAAATTGGAAGTGGTCAAACAACAGATGACAAGAGTGAACATCGATATTCTAGGAATCAGCGAACTAAGATGGACTGGAAAGGGTGAATTTAACTCAGATGACCATTATATCGACAACTGTGGGAAAGAATCCCTTAGAGGAAATGGAGTAGCCATCAAGTCAACAGAAGAGTCTGAAATGAAATATTTGAATGCAATCTCAAAAATGACAGAGTGATCTCTGTTCATTTCCAGGACAAATCAATCAATATCACGGTAATCCAAGTCTATGCCCTGGCCAGCAATGCTGAAGAAGTGGAAGCTGAGTGATTCTATGAAAGCCTACAAGACCTTCTAGAACTAACACCCCCAAAAGATGTCCTTTTCATTAAAGGGCACTGGAATGCAAAAGTAGGAAGTCAAAAAACACCTGGAGTAGTAGGTAAACTTGGCCTTGGTGTACAGAATGAAGCTGGGAAAAGGCTAATGTAGTTCTACCAAGAGAATGCAGTGGTCATAGCAAACACCCTCTTTCAACAACACAAGAGAAGACTCTACACATGGACATTTCCAGATGGGCAACACCAAAATCAGACTGATTATATTCTTTACAGCCAAAGGTGGAGAAGCTCTATACAATCAGCAAGAAAAGATCAGGAGCTGACTTTGGCACACATCATGAACTCCTTATTGCCAAATTCACACTTTAATAGAAGGAAGAGGGGGAGAACACTAGACAATTCAGGTATGACCTATGTCAATCCCTTATGACTCTACAGTGGGAGGGAGAAGTAGATTTAAGATAGATTTAGATTTAAGAATAGATCTGATATACAGGGTGCCTGATGAACTATGGTTGGAGGTACGTGACATTGTACAGGAAACAGGAATCAAGACCACCCCAAGAAAAAGAAATGCAAGAGAGCAAAATGCCTGTCTGAGGAGGCCTTATAAATAGGTGTGAAAAGAAGAGAAGTGAAACGCAATGTAGAAAAGGAAAGATATATGCATTGAATGCAGAGTTTCAAAGAATACAAGGAGAGAAATGAAAGCCCTCCTCAGCGACCAATGCAAAGAAATAGAAGAATACATTAAAATGCTAATGACTAGAGATCTCCTCGAGAAAATTAGAGATAACAAGGGAACATTTAAAACAAAGATGGGCTGAGGAAAGGATAGAAATCGTATGGTCCGAAAAGACGCAGACACTATTAAGAAGAGGTGGAAAGAATACATAGAAGAACTATACAAAAAATATCGTCATGACCAAGATAACCCAGAGGAAGTGATCACTCAGACTCACCTAGTGCCAAAATCCTGAAGAGTGGAGTCAAGTGGGCCTTAGGAATTATCACTACAAAAAAAAAAAAAAAAAAAAAAAAAAAAAAAAACACGAGTTGAGGGATGGAATTCCAGTTGAGTTATTTCATTTTGTTTTCATTTATTTTCATTAGTTGGAGGCTAACTACTTTACAATATTGTAGTGTTTGTTTGTTTGGTTGGTTGGTTTTCCATACATTGATATGAATCAGCCATGGATTTACCCCCATCCTGATACCCCCTCCCACCTCCCTACTCATCCCATCCCTCTGGGTCTTCCCAGTGAACCAGTCTCATGCATCCAAGCTGAGCTGCAGATCTGTTTCACCTTTGATAGTATACTTGTTTCAATGCTATTCTCTCAGAACATCTCACCCTCGCCTTCTCCCACAGTCCCAAAGTCTCTTCTGTACATCTGTGTCTCTTTTTCTGTTTTGCATATTGGGTTATCGTTACCATCTTTCTAAATTCTATATATCTCCGTTAGTATACTGTATCGGTCTTTATCTTTCTGGCTTACTTCACTCTGTATAATAGGCTCCAGTATCACCCATCTCATTAGAACTGATTCAAATGAATTCTTTCTAGTGGCCGAGTAATATTCCCCTGTGTATATGTACCATAGCTTCCTTATCCATTTGTCTCCTGATGGGCATCCAGGTTGCTTCCAAGTCCTGGCAATTGTAAACAGTGCTGCGATGAACATTGGGGTACACGTGTCTCTGTCAGACCTCGATTCCTCGGTGTGTATGCCCAGAAGTGGGATTGCTGGGTCATATGGCAGTTCTACTTCCAGTTTTTTAAGAAATCTCCACATTGTTCTCCATAGCAGCTGTGCTAGTTTGCATTTCCACCAACAGTGTAAGAGGGTTCCCTTTTCTCCACACCCTCTCCAGCATTTATTGCTTGTAGACTTTTGGATAGCAACCATGCTGACTGGTGTGTAATGGTGCCTTATTGTGGTTTGATTTTCATTTTCTCTGATAATGAGTGATGTTGAGCATCTTTTCATGTGTCTGTTAGTCATCTGTATGTCTTCTTTGGAGAAATGTCTGTTTAGTTCTTTGGCCCATTTTTTTGAATGGGTCATTTATTTTTCTGGAATTGAGCTGCAGGGGTTGCTTGTATATTTTTGAGATGAATCCTTTATCTGTTGCTTCGTTTGCTATTATTTTCTCCCAATCTGAGGGCTGTCTTTTCACCTTACTTATAGTTTCCTTTGTTGTTTGAAAGCTTTTAAGTTTCATTAGGTTCCATTTGTTTATTTTTGCTTTTACTTACTGGAAGGTGGGTCATAGAGGATCTGTGATTTATGTCGGAGAGGGTTTTGCCTATGTTCTTCTCTAGGAGTTTTATATTTTCTCGTCTTACATTTAGACCTTTAATCCATTTTGAGCTTATTTTTGTGTATGGTGTCAGAAAGTGTTCTAGTTTTATTCTTTAACAGGTGGTTGACCAGTTTTCCCAGCACCACTTGTTAAAGAGGTTGTCTTATTTCCATTCTATATCCTTTATCAAAGGATATTCTATATCCTTTGCCTCCTTTGTCAAAGAAAATGTGCACATAGGTATGTGGATGTATCTCCGGGCTTTCTATCCTGTTCCATTGATCTACATTTCTGTCTTTGTGCCAGTACCATACTGTATTGATGACGGTGGATTTGTAGTAGTACCTGAAGTCATGCAGGTTGACTCCTCCAGTTCCATTCTTCTTTCTCAAGATTTCTTTGTCTATTTGAGGTTTTGTATTTCCATACAGATAGTGAAATCATTTGTTCTTGTTCTGTGAAAAATACCATTGGTAGCTTGATAAGATTGAATCTATGGATTGCTTTGGGTGGTATAGTCAGTTTCACATATTGATTCTTCCAGTCCATGAATACGTTATATTTCTCCATCTATTTGTGTCCTCTTTAATTTCTTTCATCAGTGTTTTATAGTTTTATATACAGAGGTCTTTTGTTTCTTTAGGTAGATATACTCCTAAGTATTTTATTCTTTTTGTTGCAATGGTGAATGGTACTGTTTCCTTAATTTTTCTTTCTATTTTCTCATTGTTAGTGTATAGGAATGCAAGGGATTTCTGTGTGTTAATTTTATGTCCTGCAACATTATTGTAGCCTCTGATTACCTCTAGTAATTTTCTAGTAGAGTGTTTAGGGTTTTTTATGTAGATGATCACGTTGTTCACAAACAGTGAGAGTTTTACTTCTTTTCCTATGTGGATTCCTTTTATTTACTTTTCTGCTGTGATTGCTGTGGCCAACACGTCCAAAACTATGTTGAATAATAGTGGTGAGGGTGGGCACCCTTGTCTATTTCCTGACTTTAAGGGAAATGCTTTCATATTTCACCATTGAGTATAATGTTTGCTGTGGGTTTGTCATATATAGCTTTTATGATGTTGAGGTATGTTCCTTCTAGGCCTGCTTTCTGGTGAGTTTTTATCATAAAGAGATGTTGAATTTTGCCAAAGGCTTTTTCTGCATCTATTGAGATAACCATATGGTTTTTATCTTTCAATTTGTAAATGTTGTGTATTACATTGATTGATTTGCAGATATTAAAGAATCCTTGCATTCCTTGGATAAAGCCCACTTGGTCAAGATGTATGATCTTTTTAATATGTTGTTGGATTCTGCTTGCTAGAATTGTGCTAAGGATTTTTGCAGCTATGTTCATCAGTGATATTGGCCTGTAGTTTTCTTTTCTTTTCTTTTTCTTTTTTTCTTGTGACATCTTTGTCTGGTTTTGGAATTAGGGTGATGTTGGCCTCATAGAATGAGTTTGGAAGTTTGCCTTCTTCTACAATTTTCTGGAAGAGTTTGTGTAAGATAGGCGTTCAGTTCACTATAGTTCAGTCGCTCAGTCGTGTCCAACTGCTTGAGACCAAATGAATCACAGAATGCCAGGCTTCCCTGTCCATCACAAACTCCTGGAGTTCACTGAAACTCATGTCCGTCAAGTCGGTGATGCCATCCAGCCATCTCATGCTCTGTCATCCCCTTCTCCTCCTGCCCCCAATCACTCCCAGCATCAGGATCTTCAACGAGTCAACTCTTCATGTGAGGTGGCCAAAGTATTGGAGTTTCAGCTTCCAATGAACACCCAGGACTGATCTCTTTCAGGATGGACAGGTTGGATCTCCTTGCAGTCCAAGGGACTCTCAAGAGTCTTCTCCAACACCATAGTTCAAAAGCATCAAGTTTACAGTGCTCAGCTTTCTTCACAGCCCAAATCTCACCTCCAAACGTGACCACTGGAAACAACCATAGCCTTGACCAGATGGACCTTTTTTGGCAAAGTAATGTCTCTGCTTTTTAATATGCTATCTAGGTTGGTCATAAATTTCCTCCCAAGGAGTAAGCGTCTTTTAATTTCATGGCTGCAGTCACCATCTGGAGTGATTTTGGAGCCCCAAAAAACAACGTCAGACACTATTTCAACTGTCTCCTCATCTATTTCCCATGAGGTGATGGAACCAGATGCCATGATCCTAGTTTTCTGAATGTTAAGCTTTAAGCCAACTTTTTCACTCTCTTCTTTCACTTTCATCAAGAGGCTTTTTAGATCCTCTTCACTCTCTGCCATAAGGGTGGTGTCATCCGCATATCCGAGGTTACTGATATTTCTCCCGGCAACCTTGACTCCAGCTTGTGCTTTTTCACCCCAGCTTTTCTCTTTATGTACTCTGCATATAAGTTAAATAGGCAGGGTGACAATGTAGAGCCTTGATGTACTCCTTTTCCTATTTGGAACCAGTCTGTTGTTCCATGTCCAGTTCTAACTGTTGCTTTCTGACCTGCATATAGGTTTCTCAAGAGGCAGGCCAGGTGGTCTGGTATTCCCATCTCCTTCAGAATTTCCACAGTTTATTGTGATCCACACAGTCGAAGGCTTTGGTGTAGTCGATAAAGCAGAAATAAATGTTTTTCCTGGAACTATTTTGCTTTTTCAATGATCCAGCAGATATTCAAAATTTGATTTCTGGTTCCTCTTCCTTTTCTAAAACCAGCTTGAACATCTGGAAGTTCTCGGTTCACATATTGCTGAAGCCTGGCTTGGAGAATTTTGCTCATTACCTTATTAGTGTGTGAGATGTGTGATAGTTTGAGCTTTCTTAGATAGGTGTTAGCTCATCTCTAAATTTTTGGTAAAATTCAGCTGTGAAGACATCTGGTCATAGGCTTTTGTTTGCTGGAAGATTTCTGATTACCGTTTCAATTTCCGTGCTTGTGATGCGTCTATTAAGATCTTCTAATTCTTCCTGGTTCAGTTTTAGAATGTTATATTTTTCTAAGAACTTGCCCATTTCTTCCAAGTTGTTCACTTTATTGGCATATAGCTGCTGATACCAGTCTCTTATGGTCCTTTGCATTTCATAGTTGTCTGTTGTGATCTCTCCATTTTCATTTCTAATTTTGTAGATTTGGTTCTCCTCTCTTTGTTTCTTGATGAGTCTGGCTAACGGTTTGTCAATTATATTTAACTTTTCAAAAATCCAGCTTTTAACTATCTTGATTTTTGCTATGGTCTCTTCTATTTCTTTTGCATTTATTTCTGCCCTGATTTTAAAGATTTTTTTTTTCCTTTCTACTAACCCTGGGGTTCTTCATTTCTTCTTTCTCTGGTTGCTTTAGATGTAAAGTTAGGTTATTTGTTTGACTTTTTTCTTGTTTCTTGAGGTAAGCCTGTATTGCTATGAACCTTCCCCCATGCACTACTTTTAGAGTGTCCCATAGGTTTGGGGTTGCATTTTCATTTTCATTCATTTCTACGCATATTTTGATTTCTTCTATGATTTGTTGGTTATTCAGCAGCATGTTATTTAGCCTCCATATGTTTGCATTTTTAATATATTTAATTTTAAAATTTGATAATTTTAAAACATATTACAAATATATAGCATATAATCATTTCTATATTAAATATATAATATAATATGTATAATATAATATAACACAATATAATATAATACCACCTATATTTATAATTGTTATATCTTCTTCTTAGATTGATCATTTTATCATTATGTAGTATTCTTCTTTGTTTCCTTTCACAGCCTTTATTTTGAAGTCAATTCATCTGATATAAGTATTGCAACTCCTGCTTTCTTTCAGTCTCCGTTTGCATGAATTTTTTTTTTCCATACCTTTACTTTCAGTCCGTATGTGTCCCTTGCTTTGAGGTTGGTCTCTTGTAGACAGCACATATAGCGGTCTTCCTTTTGTATCCATTCAGTCAGTCTTTGTCTTTTGGTTGGGGCATTCAACCCATTTACATTTAAGGTAATTATTGATAAGAATGGGCCCGTTGCCATTTGCTTTGTTGTTTTGGGTTCACGTTCATACAACGTTTCTGCCTTTCCTGTCTAGAGAAGATCCTTTAGCATGTGTTGAAGATTTGGTTTGGTGGTGCTGAATTCTCTCAACTTTTGCTTGTCTGTGAAGCTTTTGAATTCTCCTTCATATCTGAATGAGATCCTTTCAGGGTATTCTGGGTTGTAGGTTATTCTCTTTCATTACTTTAAGTATGTCCTGCCATTCCACTGAGGCCTGAAGGGCTTCTATTGAAAAATCAACTGTTATCCTTATGGGAATCCTCTTGTGTGTTATTTGTTGTTTCTTCCTTGCTGCTTTTAATATTCGTTCTTTGTGTTTGATCTTTGTTAATTTGACTAATATCTGTCTTGGGGTGTTTCACCTTGGGTTTATCCTGTTTGAGGCTCTCTGGGTTTCTTGGACTTGTGTCACTATTTCTTTCCCCACTTTGGGGAGTATTTCAGCTATTATCTCCTTGAGTATCTTCTCATGGCCTTTCTTTTTGTCTTCTTCTTCTGGGACTCCTATGATTCAAATGTTGGTGCATTTCACATTGCCCCAGAGGTCCCTGAGGGTGTCTTCATTTCTTTTAATTCTTTTTTCTTTTTTCCTCTCTGCTTCATTTATTTGCATTATTTTATCTTCTACCTCACTTATCCTGTCGTCTGCCTCCATTATTCTACTCTTGGAGGGAGAAAATAGACGTGATCTGGGGGAGAAAAAGGAGAGTCAAAAGGGTGAGAGAGTGATCAAACCAGTAATCATACTCCTGAGTAAAAATGGGTACTGAGGATTCCTAAATGTCCAAAATTGATATCAAATACTGAACAACAAAGCTTAAAAATCTAGAGTAGAGGTTAGACTGTTAACAATACAATATTAAAAAAAAAAAACAGAAACACAAAAAATTTAAAAATATATATGAAGTTCACTTTAAAAATAGGATTTTCTTTTTGTCAGGTTATAGTGGGTTATAAAAATGAAAAATAAGGAGTAATAGAAGGGTTTAAAAAAAATAAGAGAAAACAATTTAATTATAAAAATAATAGTAATAGCAAAAATGTATCTAGGAATTTATCTGGAGCTCTGCGGGCAGTGTGGCTTTGGTTCAGTTTCAGATAGCCCCTTGTTCCAGCTTACACTTCTCAATATCTATAGGCCCCGTCCAGTGTAGTTGGTGTTAACCACAGGGATTTTAATCTGTTGTATCTGTCATTTCTAAATTGTTTTGTTTATTTGGCTTCTGTTTGCAGGTCTCTTCAGTGTCTAATTTCTGCCCTGACACAAGCAGGTGGAGGTGGTCTCTTGTTTAGGTTTGCTTGCTCAGTCGTGCTGTGGGGAGGGAGGAGCATGGCAGACAAATATCACTGGCATGTGCGGGGAGCACTCACAGTGTTCCAGCCATACTGGGTTTGCCCCCGCTCATGGCGTGTGTGCTTTCCCCATCTACACTGCTCAGGCTCCAGGCTGCTGTACAGGGAGCGGGCCCTGAGTTGTGTGCACTCCCCAGGCATAAGCCGCTCAGATTCTGGTTTGCGGGTACTCCACAAAGATGCAGACTCAGTTGTGCCTGCATTTTGTGCCTTCCCTGGTCGGAGCAGCTCAGGCAGCCAGGAACTTGACTAGCACACTCTCCCCTGGTACACTGCCTTATCCCCTCCATGGTCCCAGCCTCAGGTTCTGCACTCGCTGGTTGGGCATGCCTTGTGTCCCTTCTGGGAAGCTGATTTCTGGCTGCGACCCTCCCAGCAGATGTTAACCATCCAGAATCTCAGGAAGTCTTTGGTTAGAAGCTGGAAGCCTGTTTGCTGTTTGGTAGGGGGTGCTGTCTCTGGGGCCGAGTTTGCCCCTTTCCCCTCCCCTCTGCCTCCTGCCTCCAGCGGGGGATGGGCCGGTGGGCAGCCGGCTAGCTCTTCTCTGGTATTTGCTCAGTCCTTCGTTCTGGGAATGGGTGGGTAGTGCCTAAATTTAGGGCTTTTCCCAAATTAATTCTCTGTCTCTTGCTATCCCACAGTTTAAGTTGCTATCTCGCGTTAGCTCCCTCCGATTGCCCTCAGGGCATTCAGGCCTGGTCCTTACCCTAAGCAATGCTGGTGGCTCTCCGTTTAGCTCCCAATTGCTGGTGGCGGATGTGAGTGTCTGGGATACATTTCTGCTGGGATTTGTTTTTAGGCATGTAATCTGTGGGTTTTATTTATTTTCACTCCCAGTGAGGTTGCCCTCTGAGATTCAAAAACTTCCCCCAGACCCACCAGTGAGAGGGTTTCCTGGTGTTTGGAAGCTTCCTCTATTAAGACTGCCTTCCTGGCATGGATTTCTGTCCCTAACTCTAGTCTCGCTCTTTTTATCTTTTACATTTTGTCCTACCTCCAGACAATGGGCTGCTTTTCTGGGTGTCTGATGTTCTCTGCTAGTGATCAGAAGTTGTTTTGTGGAGTTTGCTCAGCATTCAAATGCTCTTTCAATGAATTAGTGGGGGAGAAATTGGTCTCCTTGTCCTCTTCCTCTGCCATCTTTGGAGCCAGTTTTAAAAGAAAATTCTAAGAGATTCCCAGGGATTCCAAAGTAAAGGAGGACTTCCACAAAGGAAATCAGGAGAATGAGTCCTGATGCATTGCCTCACTGCCTCGCGGTTCAGTCTGAGACAACTGATCTCTACCTTTTAGTCAGTTTCCTTAAGGGGTCTGACAATGGGGCTCTTCTAACCACTCACACTCAGGCCAAGAGGCTTCTTAGCTTATTCCTAGTTGAGCTATTTTAAATCCTCAAAGATGATGCTGTGAAAGTGCTGCACTCAATATGAAAGCAAATTTGGATAACTCAGCAGTGGCCACAGGACTGCGAAAGATCAGTTTTCATTCCAATTCCAAAGAAAGACAATGCCAAAGAATGCTCAAACTACCACACAATTGCACTCGTCTCACACGCTAGTAAAGTAATGCTCAAAACTATCCATGCCAGGCTTTAGCAATATGTGAACAGTGAACTTCCAAAAGTTCAAGTTGGTTTTAGAACAGGGAGAGGAACCAGAGATCAAATTGCCAACATCGAATGGATCATTGAAAATGCAAGACTGTTTTGGAAACAAACAAACAAGGAAAAAAAAAAAAAAAAAAAGACCAAACCAAAACATATATTTCTGTTTTAATGACTATGCCGAAACCTTTCACTGTGTGGATTACAATAAACTGTGGGAAATTCTGAAGGAGATGGGAGTACCAGGCCACCTGACCTGCCTCTTGAGAAATGTGTATGCAGGTCAGGAAGCAACAGTTAGAACTGGACATGGAACAACACACTCGTTCCAAATAGGGAAAGGAGTACATCAAGCCTGTGTATTGTCACACTGCTTATCACACTTGTATGCAGAGTACACCATGAGGAATGCTGGGCTGTCAGATGCACAAGCTGGACTGAAGATTGCTTGGAGAAATATCAATAACCTCAGATATGAAGAATGCACCACCCATAAGGGGGAAAGTGGGAAAAAAAAAAAAAAAAACTAAAGAGCTTCTTGATAAAAGAGAAAGAAGAGAGTGAAAAAGTTGGGTGAAAGCTCAACATTCATAATACTAGGATCATGGCATCCAGTCCATCACTTCATGTTAAATAGATGGGGATACAGTGGAAACAGTGGCTGACTTTATTTTTCTGGTCTCCAGAATCATTACAGATGGTGATTGCAGGCATGGAGTTAAAAAAGAAAAAAAAAAAAGGAAAAACAAAAACAAAAAACTCTTGCTCTTTGGAAGGAAATTTATGACCAACCTAGACAGCATATTAAAAAGCAGAGACAGTATTTTGTCAACAAATGTCCGTCTAGTCAAGGCTATTATTTTTCCAGTAGTTTGATATGGATGTGAGATTTGGAGTATAAAGGAAGCTGAGTGCTGGAGAATTCCTGATTTTGAACTGTGGTGTTGGAGAAGGCTCTTGAGAGGCCTTTGGACTGCAAGGAGGTCTAATCAGTCCATCCTAAAGGAGATCAGTCCTTGGTGTTCATTAGAAGGACTGATGTTGATGCTGAAAGTCCAATACTTTGGCCATCTGAAGAGAAGAGCTGACTCATTTGATAAGACCTTGATCCTGGGAAAGATTGATGGCTGGAGGAGAAGGAGACGGCAGAGGATGAGGTGGTTGGATGGCATCACTGACTCAATGAACATGGTTTGGGTGAACTCTGGCAGTTGTTGATGGACAGGGAGCCCTGACATGATGTGGTATATGCGGTCGCAAAGAGTTGGACACCCCTGAGCGCTCGAGTGAAGTGAACTTGCTGTTAAAGTGAGTTACTTGTGAGGGTTTTCAGAAGAAATGGAATGAAGAAACTGACATACAGCAGAGTGAAGCTAAATCTAATCTCAAGTGGTGATGATATTGCACTGGGTGTAGAATTTTCTACATCAAATATGTCACTGTGTATATTTTTCATATGAAGATCCTCGTTCAGATTTCCATCTCACATATGGAATTCTCAATCATACATTAAAATCTGAATGAATATTTTCTGACAACGCTTGAAACTTTGCATATTTGGAATAAGAAAAGCCTGGTAAAGATTTTTTTTTAATCTGAAATATGAACTCTGTATTTCACATATAAAAATATCAGTTCAGTTTTGATAGATGAAGTATACATATTTTTTTTTCAATATGAAAACATGGGGATACATTTTTGTACATGTAGTTAGAAAGTCTGAATGTTGATAAGCAGGACTGCACAAACATATTTATACATGAGATATGGACCTTTGATATTTTGTGTATGAAAATATCACCTTAGCTTCTCAAACATGGAATATGATATTTACTATATTTTAATATGGTAATCTGAGTTCAGAGTGCATATTATCCTAATGAACTGTGAAATACACTCTATTTCACATTAGAAAATCCATTTCACATCAGAATCCAAAAGTCTATAGGCAATAAATGCTGGAGAGGGTGTGGAGAAAAGGGAACACTCTTACACTGTTGGTGGGAATGCAAACTAGTACATCCACTATGGAGAACATTGTGAAGATCCCTTAAAAAAAAAAAAAAAAAAAAAAAAAAAAACCTGAAAATAGAACTGCCATTTGACTCAGCAATCCCACTACTGGGCATACACACTGAGGAAACCAGAATTGAAAGAGACACGTGCACCCCAATGTTCATTGCAACATTGTTTATAATAGGAAGGACATGGAAGCAACCTAGATATCCATCAGCAGATGAATGGATAAGAAAGCTGTGGTACATATACACAATGGAATATTACTCAGCCATTAAAGTGAGTACATTTGACTCAGTTCTAATGAGGTGGATGCAACTGGAGCCTATTATACAGAGTGAAGTAAGCCAGAAATAAAAACACCAGTACACTGCCAGCTGTTCACAGAACAAAGGGACCGAGAAAGTCCAGAGAAGAGCTCACAGGCTGCGGACTGGCCCAGCCCCGACTGAGGCAGGAGGCAGGGGGGAGGGGATGGGGGAAGGCTCGGCCCCAAGGACCGCATCCCTGCCGCACTGCAAACAGGCCTCCAGTTTCTAATCAAAGACCTCCTGAGATTCTGGATAGTCGACATCCGCCGGGAGGGTCACGGCGAGACACAGGGCGCAGGCACCCGACCGGCGCGGGCGGGGACTGGGGCTGGGGACACGGAGGGCAGAAGGCGCACGCACCCAACTGGCGCCGGGGGAAACTGAGCCTGGGACCGCGGATGGGAGTGGGCGCCGCACCTGGGGAGAGTGCGTCCGTCAAGCCCCTGGCTGCCTGGACCGCTCTGATGGGGAAGGCACAAAGAGCAGGTGCAGCTTTTTGTCCCGTGCTTTTGTGGAACACCTGAGGGCTGGAATTGCACGCAGCGTGGGGCGCGCTCCATATAGAGCAGCCGGGAGCCTGAGCAGTGCAGACGGAGAAAGCAGCGCCAGCCCCCTCCCCGCAGCGCGATGGAACTAGCTACCTGAATAAGAGTCCACCTCCCCCCACCTGCGTCGGGGCAAAAATGAGGCTCTGAAGAGACCGGCAAACAGAGCCAAATAAACAAAGGGAACTGCTTCAGAAGGGACCGGTGCAACAGATTAAAATCTCTGTAGAAAACACCGACTACACCGGAAGGGGCCTGTAGATATTGAGAAGTGTAAGCTGAAACAAGGAGCTATCTGAAACTGAGCCGGACCCACACTGACCGCAACAGCTCCAGAGAAATTCCTAGATATATTTTTACTTTTTTTTTTTTAAGTATTTTTTCTTTTTTCTCTTTTATTTTCCTTTAAAATTCCCTATTACCCTCCACATTACTCCTTACCTTTCACTTTCATAAATTTTTACGATTTTTTTAATTATGGAAAAAAATTTTTTTTCTTTTTCTTTTTTTCTTCTTCTCTTCTATTCTCTATTTTTCTTTTTCTTTTATTTCTTTTAAAGTCCTCTAGTACTCCTCTACTACTCCTTAATTTTCAATACACTATAACCTTACAAAAAAAGAGAAGAGAAGCCCTATTTTTAAACCGAACTTCATATATATTTCTAAAATTTTTTTGGTGTGTTTTGGTTTTTGTTTTTAATATAGTATATTTAAGAGTCTAACCTCTACTCTAGATTTTTAATTTTTGTTTTTCATTATATGATATAAACTGTGAACATTTAAGAATCCAATATTCAGTTCCCATTTTTATTCAGGAGTGTGTTGATTATTCTCTCCCAATCTTGACTCTCTGTTTTCTACCTCAGAACACCTCTATTTCCTCCTTTACCCTTCTCTTCCCAATCCAATTCTGTGAATCTTTGTGGGTGTCTGGGCTACGAAGAACACTCTGGGAACAGACAACTGTGTAGATCTGTCTCTCTCCTCTTGAGTCCCCCTTTTTCTCCTCCTGCTCATCTCTATCTCCCTCCTCCCTCTCCTCTTCTTCATGTAACTCGGTGAACCTCTCTGGGTGTCCCTAACGGGGGAGAATCTTTTCGCCATTAATCTAGAAGTTTTATTATCAGTGCTGTGTAGTTGGAGAAGTCCTGAGACTACAGGAAGAATAAAACTGAAATCCAGAGGCAGGAGGCTTAAGCCCAAAACCTGAGAACACCAGAAAACTCCTGACTATCTGGAACTTTAAGTAATAAGTGACCATCAAAAAGCCTCCATACCTACACAGAAACCAACCACCACCCAAGAGCCAATAAGTTTTAGAGCAAGGCATACCACGCAAATTCTCCAGCAACGCAGGAACATAGCCCTGAACGTCAACATACAGGCTGCCCAAGGTCACAGCTAACACATAGACCCATCTCAAAACTCATTACTGGGCACTCTATTGCTCTCCAAAGAGAAGAAATCAAGTTCCACGCACCACAACACCTTACCACAACCTTCCCTAACCAGGAAACCTTGACAAGCAAACCGACTAACCCCACCCACTGGGCAAAACCTCCACAATAAAAAACAACCACAGACCTCCAGAATACAGAAAGCCCACTCCAGACACAGCAATCTAAACAAGATGAAAAGGCAAAGAAATACCCAACAGGTAAAGGAATGTGAAAAATGCCCAGCAAGCCAAACAAAAGAGGAGGAGATAGGGAATCTACCTGAAAAAGAATTTAGAATAATGATAATAAAAATGATCCAAAATCTTGAAAACAAAATGGAGTTACAGATAAATAGCCTGGAGACAAAGATTGAAAAGATGCAAGAAATGTTTAATAGAGACCTAGAAGAAACAAACAGTCAATTAAAAATGAATAATGCAATGAATGAGATCAAAAACACTCTGGAGGGAACCAAGAGTAGAATAACAGAGACAGAAGATAGGATAACTGAGGTAGAAGATAAAATGGTGGAAATAAATGAAGCAGAGAGGATAAAAGAAAAAAGGATCAAAAGAAATGAGGACAACCTCAGGGACCTCTGGGACAATGCGAAATGCCCCAACACTCGAATCATAGGAGTCCCAAAAGAAGAAGACAAAAAGAAAGGCCATGAGAAAATACTCGAGGAGATAATAGCTGAAAACTTCCCTATAATGGGGAAGGAAATAGCCACCCAAGTCCAAGAAACCCAGAGAGACCCAAACAGGATAAACCCAAGGTGAAACAGCCCAAGACACATATATTAATCAAATTAACAAAGATCAAACACAAAGAACAAATACTAAAAGCAGCAAGGGAGAAACAACAAATAACACACAAAGGGATTCCCATAAGGATAACAGCTGATCTATCAATAGAAACCCTCCAGACCAGAAGGGAATGGCAGGACATACTAAAAGTAATGAAATAGAATAACCTACAACCTACATTACTGTACCCAGCCAGGATCTCATTCAGATATGAAGGAGAATTCAAAAGCTTTACAGACAAGCAAAAGCTGAGAGAATTCAGCACCACCAAACCAGCTCTTCAAGAAATGTTAAAAGATCTTCTCTAGACAGGAAATGCAGAAAGGTTGTATAAACGTGAACCCCAAACAACAAAGTAAATGGCAACGGGGCCATACCTATCAATAATTACCTTAAATGTAAATGGGTTGAATGCCCCAACCAAAAGACAAAGATTGGCTGAATGGATACAAATACCAGACCCCTGTATATGCTGCCTACAGGAGACCCACCTCAAAACAAGAGACACATACAGACTAAAAGTGAAGGGCTGGAAAAAAAATATTTCATGCAAACGGAGACCAAAAGAAAGCAGGAGTCGCAATACTCATATCAGATAAAATAGACTTTCAAATAAAGGATGTGAAAAGAGACAAAGAAGGACACTACATAATGATCAAAGGATCAATCCAAGAAGAAGATATAACAATTATAAATATATAATGCACCCAACATAGGAGGACCACAATATGTACAGCAAACGCTAACGAGTATGAAAGAGGAAATTAACAGTAACACAATAATAGTGGGAGACTTTAATACCCCACTGACAACTATGGTTAGATCAACTAAACAGAAAATTAACAAGGAAACACAGACCTTAAATGACACAATGGACCAGCTAATCCTAATTGATATCTATAGGACATTTCACCCCCAAACAATCGATTTCATCTTTTTCTCAAGTGCACACGGAACCTTCTCCAGAATAGATCACAACCTGGGCCATAAATCTGGTCTTGGAAAATTCAAAAAAATTGAACTCATTCCAGTCATCTTCTCTGACCACAGTGCAGTAAGATTAGAGCTCAATTGCAGGGAAAAAATTGTGAAAAATTCAAACATATGGAAGCTAAATATCATGCTTCTGAATAACCAACAAATCATAGAAGAAATAAAAAAAATCAAAATATGTATAGAAATGAATGAAAATGAAAACACAACAACCCAAAAACCTATGGGACACTGTAAAAGCAGTGCTAAGGGGAAGGTTCATAGCATTACAGGCTTAACTCAAGAAACAAGAAAAAAAACAAATAAATAACCTAACTCTACACCTAAAGCAATTAGAGAAGGAAGAAATGAAGAACCCCAGGGTTAGCAGAAGGAAAGAAAACTTAAAAATTAGGGCAGAAATAAATGCAAAAGAAACTTAAGAGACCATAGCAAAAATCAACAAAGCTAAAAGCTGTTTTTTTGAAAAAATAAACAAAATTGACAAACCATTAGCAAGACTCATTAAGAAACAAAGAGAGAAGAACCAAATTAACAAAATTAGAAATGAAAATGGAGAGATCACAACAGACAACACTGAAATACAAAGAATCATAAGAGACTACTACCAGCAGCTCTATGCCAATAAAATAGACAACTTGGATGAAATGGACAAATTCTTAGAAAAGTATAACTTTCCAAAACTGAACCAGGAAGAATTAGAAGATATTAACAGACCAATCACAAGCAAAGAAATCGAAACTGTAATCAAAAATCTTCCAGCAAACAAAAGCCCAGGACCAGATGGCTTCACAACTGAATTATACCAAAAGTTTAGAGATGAGCTAATACCTATCTTATTCAAACTCTTCCAGAAAATTGCAGATGAAGGTAAACTTCCAAATTCATTCTATGAGGCCACCATCACCCTAATTCCAAAACCAGAAAAAGATGTCACAAAAAAAAGAAAACTATAGGCCAATATCACTGAAGAAAATAGATGCAAAAATCCTTAACAAAACTAGCAAACAGAATCCAACAACGTATGAAAAAAATCACACAGCATGACCAAGTGTGCTTTATCCCAGAAATGCAAGTATTCTTTAATATCCACAAATCAATCAATGTAATACACCACATTAACAAATTGAAAGATAAAAACCATATGATTATCTCAATAGAGGCAGAGAAAGCCTTTGACAAAATTCAACACTCATTTATGATTAAAACTGTCCAGAAAGCAGGAATAGAAGGAACATACCTCAACATTATAAAAGCTATATATGACAAACCCACAGCAAGCATTACCCTCAATGGTGAAAAATTGAAAGTATTTCCCTTGAAATCAGGAACAAGACAAGGGTGCCCATTCTCACCACTACTATTCAACATAGTGTTGGAAGTTTTGGCCACAGCAATCAGAGCAGAAAAAGAAGTAAAAGGAATCCAGATAGGAAAAGCAGAAGTGAAACTCTCACTGTTTGCAGATGACATGATCCTCTACATAGAAAACCCTAAAGACTCTACCAGAAAATTACTAGAGCTAATCAATGAATACAGTAAACTTGCAGGATATAAAATTAATACACAGAAATCCCTTGCATTCCTATATACTAACAATGAGAAAACAGAAAGAGAAATTAAGGAAACAATACCATTCACCATTGCAACAAAAAGAATAAAATACTTAGGAGTATATCTACCTAAAGAAACAAAAGACCTATACATAGAAAACTATAAAACACTGATGAAAGGAATCAAAGGGGACACAAACAGATGGAGAAACATACCGTGTTCATGGATTGGAAGAATCAGTATTGTCAAAATGGCTACTCAACCCAAAGCAATCTATAGATTCAGTGCAATCCCTATCAAGCTACCAATGGTATTTCCCACAGAACTAGAACAAATACTTTCACAATTTGTATGGAAATACAAAAAACCTCGAATAGCCAAAGTAATCTTGAGAAAGAAGAATGGAACTGGAGGAATCAACCTGCCTGTCTTCAGACTCTACTACAAAGCCACAGTCATCAAGACCGTATGGTACTGGCACAAAGACAGAAATATAGATCAATGGAACAGAATAGAAAGCCCAGAGATAAATCCACGGACCTATGGACACCTTATCTTTGACAAAGGAGGCAAGGATATACAATGGAAAAAAGACAACCTCTTTAACAAGTGGTGCTGGGAAAACTGGTCAACCACTTGTAAAAGAATGAAACTAGAACACTTTCTAACACCATACACAAAAATAAACTCAAAATGGATTAAAGATCTAAATGTAAGACCAGAAACTATAAAACTCCTAGAGGAGAACATAGGCAAAACACTCTCCGACATAAATCACAGCAAGATCCTCTATGACCCAATTCCCAGAATATTGGAAATAAAAGCAAAACTAAACAAATGGGACCTAATGAAACTTAAAAGCTTTTGCACTACAAAGGACACTATAACTAAGGTGAAAAGACAGCCCTAAGATTGGGAGAAAATAATAGCAAATGAAACAACAGACAAAGGATTAATCTCAAAAATATACAAGCAACACTTGAAGCTCAATTCCAGAAAAATAAATGACCCAATCAAAAAATGGGCCAAAGAACTAAACAGACATTTCTCCAAAGAAGACATACAGATGGCTAACAAACACATGAAGAGATGCTCAACATCACTCATTATTAGAGAAATGCAAATCAAACCACAAAGAGGTACCATTACACGCCAGTCAGGATGGCTGCCATCCAAAAGTCTACAAGCAATAAATGCTGGAGCGGGTGTGGAGAAAAGGGAACCCTCTTACACTGTTGGTGGGAATGCAAACTAGTACAGCACTATGGAAAACAGTGTGGAGATTTCTTAAAAAACTTGAAATAGAACTGCCATATGACCCAGCAATCCCACTTCTGAGCATACACACCAAGGAAACCAGATCTGAAAGAGACACGTGCACCCCAATGTTCATCGCAGCACTGTTTATAATAGCCAGGACATGGAAGCAACCTAGATGCCCATCAGCAGATGAATGGATAAGGAAGGTGTGGTACATATACACCATGGAATATTACTCAGGTGTTAAAAAGTATTCATTTGAATCAGTTCTAATGAGATGGATGAAACTGGAGCCCTCATACAGAGTGAAGTAAGCCAGAAAGATAAAGAACATTACAGCATACTAACACATATATATGGAATTTAGAAAGATGGTAATGATAACCCTATATGCAAAACAGAAAAAGAGACACAGAAGTACAGAATAGACGTTTGAACTCTGTGGGAGAAGGTGAGGATAGGATGTTTCGAAACAGCAGCATGTATATTATTTATGGTGAAACAGATCACCAGCCCAGGTGGGATACATGAGACAAGTGCTCGGGCCTGGTGCACTGGGAAGACCCAGAGGAATCG
This sequence comes from Dama dama, assembly GCF_033118175.1. Lineage (NCBI taxonomy): Eukaryota > Metazoa > Chordata > Mammalia > Artiodactyla > Cervidae > Dama > Dama dama. The sequence goes on along the minus strand of NC_083715.1, from coordinate 6,700,115 downwards.
GGTGGAGAGGGAGGTGGGAGGGGGATTGGGATGGGGAATACGTGTAACTCTATGGCTGATTCATGTCAATGTATGACAAAACCCACTGAAATGTTGTGAAGTAATTATCCTCCAACTAATTAAAAAAAAAAAAAATTGGAAAAAAGAAAAAAAAAACACCAGTACAGTATACTAACGCATATATATGGAATTTAGAAAGACGGTTATGGTAACCCTATAAGGGGGGCAGCAAAACAAGACACAGATGTATAGAACAGTCTTTTGGACTCTGTGGGAGAGGACGAGGGTGCGATGATTTCAGAGAATGGCATTGAAACATATATATTATCATATGTGAAACAAATCATAATGCTCACAGCTCACAGTTCACGTGATGGTGCAGTGGGATGACCCAGAGGGATGGGATAGGGAGGGAGGTGCGAGGGGGGTTCAGGATGAGGAACACATATACACCCGTGGTGGATTCATGTCAACGTATGGCAAGACTACTACAATATTGTAAAATAACTAGCCTCCAATTAAAATAAATATATTTATATTAAAAAAAAAAAAAAGAAAATCTGAACACAACACTTCATACAAGAAATTTGAAATTTTCTATATATGACATTTAGGAATATTGAATTCTCTACCTTTCATATGTGAATAACATGGTACCAACCATACTCCCTGAAGTATGGAATACTGTATATTTCACATATGACATTTTGGACACATCTTTTCCAATATGAAATATTCAAAGTTTTCTACATCACACATGAAAAGCTGCACCCTGATTTTCCTACATGAATATGGAATTCTCTGTGTTTAGCATAGGAAAACCTGGAGACAAATCACCTTATAAGAAAGATTGACTTCTCTATGTTTTGCATTCGAAAATCTGGGTACACATTCTCTACTGAAACATGACATTGTCTACATTCAACTTATGAAAATCTGGGCATAGTATTTTTGTTGAACAAGAAATATAGCAGTCTGTATAACATGTGAGAATCTGGACATACCTTATCCTACCTGAAAAATGGAATATTCTTTCTCAATTAAAAACTGGATTAGATATTCTTTTCCTCCATGACCTATAAAATTCTCTGCATTTCACTTATGAAAATTTAGGCAATTTTTTTTCAGGAAATTTGGAATTCTTTTCATTTCACAGACTAAATTCTGAAATCAGTTATCCAAAATGCAATTTTGTATATTTTACTTATAGTATGATTTTTTTCTGTATTTTTACATACAAAATGAGATGCATATACCAAAAGCAAGTAACTGGTTTTCCCGTGTGAAAGTTGGTCTTCTATGTATTTCTTATATAAAAAACTGCATGCATATTACCTACATAGAATATTGAATTCTTCATAATTCACAGATGAACGTCTATGTGAAGATCTCCCATCATGAAATGTGGAATTTTGTAACTCCACATAATTTTGTTCATTCCACATAAAAAAGAAAATTGAATAGAACGGTAGAATCCCTGTATTTCACACTTGGAAACGGGTGTGACTAGTGGTCCCTGAATCATGGAATCTTCCATGTTTTCATGTGTTAATCTAGGTCCAGTAATTCGTACATGAAACATGATTGTCTCTGTTACACATGTGAAAATCCTTGGTGCTGAATGTTATGAAATGTGGATTTCTCTACACATCACATCTGACACATATGACAATATTACATTGTCAGAGAAATCCACGTGTAGAGAAATCTATATTGTCACATATGACAATGTAATCTTATATGAAAATGGAAATCATTTGCATTTTGCATTGAAAATGTAGTCCCACAATATCCATAATGAAGTATGGAATCCTCTGTATTTCACATATGCACATCTGGTCACTGATATTCCAACATGTAATGTGGAATTCTCTATATTTCTCTATATTTATGCACATACCTGAGCATAATAAAAGCCATATATGATAAACCTACAGCAAACATTATCCTTAATGGTGAAAAATTGAAAACATTTCCCAAAAAGTTAGGAACAAGACAAGGCTGTCAACTGTCACCACTACTCGTCAACATAATTTTGGAAGTTTTAGCCATAGCAACCACAGTGGAAAAAGGGAATCCAGATTGGAAAGAAGAGGTAAAAGTCTCACTCTTTGCAGATGACATGATCCTCTACATAGAAAACCCGAAAGACACCACCAGAAAATTACTAGAATTAATCAGTGAATATTGCAAAGTTGCAGGATATGAAATTAACACACAAAAGTCCCTTGGATTCCTATATACCAGCAATGAGAAAACAGGAAGAGAAATTAAGGAAACAATTACATTCATCGTTGCAAGAAAAAAATAAAAATAAAATAAAATACTTTGGAATATATCTACTGAAAGATGCAAAAGGCCTATATATAGAAAACTATAAAACCCTGATAAGCAAAATCAGAGATGACACAAATAGATGGGGAAATATACTGCGTTCCTGCATCAGAAGAATCAATATAGTGAAAATAAATATACTACACAAAGCAATCTATGGATTCAATGCAATCTGTATCAAGCTACCAACGGTATTTTTCAGAGAACTGGAACAAATAATTTCAAAATTTGTATGGTAATACAAAAAAAAAAAAAAAAAAAAAAACCTCAAATAGCCAAAGTAATCTTGAGAAAGAGAAATTTATCTGCAGGTAGAAACCTGCCTGACTTCAGAGTATACTACAAAGCCACAGCCATCAAGACAGTATGATACTGACACAAAGAAAGAAATATAAATCAATGGGACAAGATAGAAAGCCTGGAGATAAATCCACATGCATATGGACACCTTATCATTGACAAAGGAAGCAAGCATATACAATAGTGAAGAGACAATCTCTTTAACAAACCTGAGAAACCTGGTCAACGACTTGGATAAAAATGAAACTCGAACACTTTCTAAAACCTTACACAAAAATGAACTCAAAATGGATTAAAGATGTAAATGTAAGACCAGAAACTACAAAACTCCTAGAGGAAAACACAGGCAAACATTCTCTGACATAAACCACAGCAGGATCTTCTACGACCCACCCCACAGAGGAATTGAAATAAAAGCAACAATAAACAAATTGACCTAATTAACCTTAGAAGCTTTTGCACAATGACAGAAATTGTAAGAGATGTGCAAAGACATCACTCAGAGTGGAAGAAAATAATAGCAAACAAAGCAACTGACAAAGAATTAATGTCAAAAATATACAAGCTCACTCAGTTCAATTCTAGAAAAAGAACGACCCAATCAAAAATTGGGCCAAAGAACTAAACAGACATATCTCCAAGTCAGTTCAGTTCAGTCACGCAGTTGTGTCTGACTCTTTGTGAACCCATGAATCACAGCACAGCAGGCCTCCCTGTCCATCACCACTCCCCAGAGTTTACTCAAACTCATGTTCATCGAGTCTGTGATGCCAACCAGCCATCTCATCCTCTGTTGTCCACTTCTCCTCTGCCCCCAAACCCTCCCAGCATCAGAGTCTTTTCCAATGAGTCAACTCTTCACATGAGGTGGCCAAACTATTGGAGTTTCAGCTTCAGCATCAATCCTTCCAATGTACACCCAGGACTGATCACCTTTAGGATGGACTGGTGGGATCTTCTTGCAGTCCAAGGGACTCTCAAGAGTCTTCTCCAACACCACAGTTCAAATGCATCAGTTTTTTCGGGGCTCAGCTTTCTTCACAGTCCAACTCTCACATCCATATATGACCACTGGAAAAACCATAGCCTTGACTAGATGAACATTTGCTGGCAAAGTAATGTCTCTGATTTTTTTTCCATTTATTTTTATTAGTTGGAGGCTAAATGCATGTCTCTGCCTTTAAATATGCTATATAGGTTGGTCATCACTTTCCTTCCAAGGAGTAAGCATCTTTTAATTTCATGGCTGCAATCACCATCCGCCGTGATATTGGAGCCCCCAAAATAAAGTCAGCCACTGTTTCCACTGTTTCCCCATCTATTTGCCAGGAAGTGGTGGGACCAGGTGCTATGATCTTAGTTTTATGAATGTTGAACTTTAAGCCAACTTTTTCACTCTCCTGTTTCACTTTCGTCAAGAGGTTTTTTAGTTCCTCTTCACTTTCTGCCATAGGGTAGTGTCATCTGCGTATCTAAGGTTATTTATATTTCTCCTGGCAATGTTGATTCCAGTTTGTACTCCTTCCAGACCAGCGTTTCTCATGATGTACTCTGCATACAAGTTAAATAAGTGGAGTGACAATATACAGCCTTGACATACTCCTTTTCCTATTTGGAACCAGTCTATTATTCCACGTCCAGTTCTAACTGTTGCATCATGACCTGCATATAGGTTTCTCAAGCAGCAGGTCAGGTGGGTTGGTATTCCTATCTCTTTCAGAATTTTCCACAGTTTATTGTGATACATACAGTTGAAGGCTTTGGCATAGTCAATAAAGCAGAAATAGATGCTTTTCTGGAACTTTCTTACTTTTTCTATAATCCATTGGGTGTCGGTAATTTGAGCTCTGGTTCTCCTGCCTTTTCTAAAACCAGTTTGAACATCTAAAAGTTCATGGTTCCTGTGTTGCTGAAGCCTGGTTTGGAGAATTTTGAGCATTACTTTACCAGCGTGTGAGATGAGTGCAATTGTGCGGTAGTTTCAGCACTCCTTGACATTGCCTTTCATTGGGATTGGAATGAAAACTGGCCTTTTCCAGTCCTGTGGCCAGTGTTGAGTTTTCCAAATTTGCTGGCATATTGAGCCAAAGAAAACATGCAATAGCTCACAAACACATGAAAAGATGCTCAACATCTCTCATTATCAGAGAAATGCAAATCAAAACCAAAATGAGGTACCATCTCGTACCATTCAGAATAGCTGCTCTCAAAAAGTCTACACACAAGAAACGCTGGAGTCAGCAGAGAAAAGGGAACACTCTTACACTGTTGGGGGGAATGCAAACTAGTGCAGACACTATGGAGAATGGTGTGGAGATTCCTTAAAAAACTGGAACTAGAACTGCCATATGACCCAGCAATCCCACTGCTGCACATACACAGTGAGGAAACCAGAATTGAAAGAGACACTTGTCCCCCAATGTTCATCGCTGCACTGTTTACAATAGCTAGGACATGGAAGCAACCTAGATGTCCATCAGCAGATGAATGCATAAGAAAGCTGTGGTACATATACACAATGGAATATTATTCAGCTATTAAAACAATGCATTTAAATCCAGTCTAATGAAATGAATGAAACTGGAGCCTATTATACAGAGTGAAGTAAGTCAGAAAGAAAAACACCAATACAGTATAATAACACATATATATGGAATTGAGGAAGATGGTAACAATGACTGTATATGAGAGGCAGCAAAAGAGACAGAGATTTAAAGAAGAGACTTTTGGACTCTGTGAGAGAAGGCGAGGGTGGCATGATTTGAGAGAATAGCATTGAAACATGTACATTGAAACATGGAACAGATCACCAGTCCAGGTTTGATGCATGAGACAGGGCGGTACTGGGACAACCCTGTGGGATGTGTTAGGGAGAGAGGTGGGAGGGGGTTGGGACAGGACTGGTGTCAAGATTGGGACACATATACACCCATGGCTGCTTCATGTGAATGCGTGGCAGGAAACACTACAATATTGTAATTAGCCTCCAATTAAAGTAAATAAATTAATTTACAAAAAAATTAAAGGGACACCAGTGATGAACCCCTTCTGACAGGTAGGCTTTCCCAGGAGGAGGTGCGGGAGAGAAAGGCCAAGGTAATCTCAAACACAATGAGTAGCAAGAGGCCATAGGTTGGCAGAACCCAGGGAATCCTAATTTTGCAAATGGTGCTTAATTCACTCTGCCTGCATCAGAATCACTGAGGACTCTTATGCTGTAACCATAGCTGCTTTGAGTGAGATTTGCACACATGAATTCTCCAAGCTCCCTGACTGTCACCATCTACCTTCATGATCTGAATCCAGGATCTGCAGCCATTCTACATGAGCCTAGCTTCCCCATTTGGGAAAGAAGAGTGTCCCAGACTCTCCACACCTGTGACTTCAGAGCCCACCTCCTGTTCCCCTCAAATGCTGTCTTCCTATAGGTACCTCTCATGGCAGGACCTTCCTCCCAGGGGTAGTACTGCAGGTGATCGACCTACAGGTCTTTGGAGATGATTTGCTGACAACATGAGCAAGGTCAGAACATGCCTGATGAGGCCCCAAAACTTCCCATGTGTAGCCAAGAACTCCAGCATCCATCTCCAATTCTGGGGTAGGCCCAGAATGACACTACCTCTGCAATCCTGATTGAGGCTGGGAAGTTGTGGGTTGACAACCAGTTGAGAAAGTTAAGGCTGCTGGTGTCCAGACTGAGGCTTGGAGCTCCCCATCCATAATCCCAGAACCAGTGGACTGGAGTGGAACAATATGCCCTATACCCTGGAGAAAGACATGGGGGATAGGGAAGGATAGGGTGGAGGAGCATCCACTCCCTCCACCACCCACCCACAGTGACTGGGAGTCACATCACACCAGTTATGTCATGGTAGTACTCCTCCACGATGACTGTATTCCAGAAGTAGGGGTTGTCACAAAAGGAAAATATCAGCTTGCAGTTGGACTGGGGGTGGCCTAGTTCCTGCACCTGCCAGAACCAGGAGGAGGGAAATGGTGCAAGCTTCTAGGGTCCTCAGCTTGCATGTTAGGCAGGCATCAACACCTTTCTCTTCCCCAAACTTACACTGCACATGCATGGATAATATGGTACATGCCCCCACTCCCCTGTAAAATCCCCTGCCCATTTCCCCATCCACTTGTCCTCAGTCTTCCTCACTCACCTCCAAATCAATCATGTACATAAGCAAGACTTTACCTTTATCACTGATCATGAAACACATTTTGGGGTGGTTCATTATCTACTTTAGGTCAAGGACAAGAACAAGTACCCTGGAACAGGCATCTTCAAGGTACGTTGCATTCCTGCTTGCTGGGCGCCACACTGACATCCCCAGCCCCTGCTATACCATCAAACATGCTCATGGCTCTTGGTCCCCCATGGTCCTCTAGGTCCCCTCTCTGCATCCACTGAGGGAGAGTCAGTTTCTTCCAGCTCCTGATTTCTGCCTCATCTGTGTGTGCAGGGTAGTGGCATGTCACTGCTTAAAACGTCATGATCTGAAGTCCCAGTGGCATGTCTTCTCTGTAGGCAAATGTTTGCTGTGTGTCGCTATGTGTGTGTGTGTGCTTGTGTGTTTAGCAAATCCCCGGGACTCTGATCTGCTCCCTGTCTTCACCAAAGGGTGAAGTGGTCTGGCCCTAACTCTGGGCAAAAAGAACCGCCCCTTCAAGCTCTACCTAGGTGAGAGGACAACGTCCTGCTTCTCCACTGCACTAGTGAGAACAACTACTGGGACTCTGACTGACTGGTATGGGCTCTGGGACTCCCAGTGTCTCTGTTGCTTTCCCAGATAATCCACAATTGCAATAATAACTCTTTGAGAATGCTATTCTGGCCTACTGTCTCTGGTCACATAGAACTCCAGCCCCAGGATACGGCTTCTGTTCAGATGCAGGCCAAAAGGAGTCACGGAGAGTCATGGCTCAGACACACACAAACGGAGCCATGCCCAGGAGCTGCTGGCGCTGTTCGTTTGGAGCTCACCCCTCCTCCCAGCCCCCACTTCCCTCGGCCCGCTTGGCTTGCCTGTGCCCTCACCCACACGCCTCCTCCTGTTCCTGCTCCTTCTCTCCTTCTAAACAACCGACCCCAGGAAGCGTTAGTAAGGATACGATTTTGTCCCAGAAGCCAGGAATGCCCTGGATCATTGGGCTTCACCGAGACAAGGGACACTTTCCCCTCTGATGGTTCTTCCACCTGAGCTGAAAGTAGGCCCCATGGTATTTTTCACTGGCACAAGTCAGGTCTACCAGCAGGACAGCCAATGCCTCCAGCGCCCGAAGTGGGGACCATTCACTCGGGGCTCCCAGCCTTGGGTGTCCCTGGTCCTGTTCCTCTGAGTTCTCCTCCCACTCTTGCGGATACCTGTGCCTGCTGTTCCTCCACCACCATCACCACCTCCACCTCCTTCATGATGTCTTCCACCAGCGGCTGGAGGTCTTGCCAGAACCCCGCCACCTCTCCTTCCTGCAGAGCCACGCCTTCCTCCACTGCCTCCATCCTGAAGAGGGTGCCCTCCTTGCCTGGTGCCCTCCTGCCCCCACCCCTGCCCCGCCCCCCACCCCGCTGTCTGTAACGTCCCTGATGGCCCCAGCGTGCTGGCAGGTCGCAGGGCCCCTGCGGCCTGAAGACCAGTCTCACAACGAAGGGGATTCAGGGTGCCAGGGGCCCTCTAGCCTTCCTCCGGTTTCTCTATGCTTGTGCCCTGGCCATGGCTCAGGTTGCGAAGGATTTGGACCGCAAAGCACAGCAGCTGCCTGGCTCAGCAGACCCACAGGTTTCAGTCACTCCCCACCAATTGGTTACTTGCCTATAGTCTAGCAGAGGGAAAGGTAGACATGCATGTGGATCCTTGGGTCACCACACATGAGCAGTACGTTGGTGGGAGGGGCCTGACTTTTACATGCTGACCTTCAGAACACATCAGGAACCAATCAAATGGAGGCTAAAGGCATTTCCTCAGGGGCCTTGCCCCTTGGGATTTGGGCACTGTGGCAGCAGCTGTCAATCTCTGATCAAAGCAAAGCATGCCCTGCATGGAAACTATTTTCATGAGCAACAGTGCCAAAAGGCAAATAGTGGAGGTAGGTGTTTCAGTAACTGAAGAACCAGTGGTTCTTATGAAATATAAGCGATTTCCATATTTCTTACAGGAAAAATCTCCACTGTGATCTTCAAATGTAAAATATAGAGAGAAGCTCTACTTCCATGTGGAGAAGGCAATGGCAGCCGACTCCAGTACTTTTGCTTGGAAAATCTCATGGACGGAGGAGCCTGGTAGGCTGCAATCCGTGGGGGTAGCGAAGACACTACTGAGGGACTTCACTTTCACTTTTCACTTTCATGCATTGGAGAAGGAAATGGCAACCCACTGCAGAGTTCTTGCCTGGAGAATCCCAGGGACGGCAGAAACTGGTGGGCTGCCGTCTATGGGGTCGCACAGAGTCGGACATGACTGAAGTGACTTAGCAGCAGCAGCAGCAGAAGCAGCAGCAGCAGCTACTTACATGAAGGAAGATTAGGACCAAGATTTGATTCAGGTAGTACAGAAAATTCCGTATTTTATGGTGGAGATTCGTTCTCTTGATATATGTTTGAGAAATGCAAAGAATTCCATATTTCTTGAAAGAGTTGTGGCCAGATTTTCACTTGTAAAATAGAGATGATTTCAGTTCCATAATGATTCTCTGTATCTTAAGAAAATCAATGCCAAGATTTTCATATGTGGAATATAGAGAATTCCATATTTCATCTAGGAAAATCACCACCCAGATTTTCTTATATGATGTATAGAGAATTTCACATTTCAGGTAAGAATAATAGCATCCAGATTCTTATACAGTGAAATACGAAAAAATTCAATGTATTGTGGACTAAAATCAGCATTGAGATTTTCATATGTAACATATACAGATTTGATATTTATTTGAGTAAAATAGTGACCATGATTTTTCAGATGTGAAATATACAGAATTCCATATTTTATGTAGTAATATCACTGCACAGATTTTGGTGTCTGAAATATACAGAATCACAGATTTCATGTGGGGACGGTTTTTCATATGTGATATACATAAATTTCAGTCCTTCATGTGGGCAAATTTCAGCAGGGATTTTGTATGTGATATAGAGAGTATGTTATATCTCATGTGATAATGTGTGGACCGATTTCAAATGTGAAATATAGAGAATTCCATATTTCAGGTGGATATTTTCATATATAAAATATAGAGAACATTTTCCATATTTTTTGCAGCAATATCTGGACCATGATTTCCATATATGATACATAAAAATTTTCATATTTCATCTGAAAATAAATTCACAGATTTCTATGTCAGACATGGAGGCTTTTTATATTTCATTAGGAAAATCTGTTCCCAGATTTCTCTATGTGAATTATAGAAAATTACATATTTATGTCAGAAAATCTTAATAGAGATTTTTTATTATGAAATATTCAGAATTTCATATAGCAAGCAAATATACATATATATTTTCTGACTGTCATCTCTAAAATAGACATCATTCCATGTTTCCTTTAGGAAAACTTGAACTTTGATTTCCACATGTGAAACATATCGAATTCCATATTTAACATTTGAAAATCTATGCCTAGAAAACACTTGCTAATATTTAATTATGTGAAGTACAAAGAATTCAATGTTGAATGCAAGAAATATGACTGCCCATATCTCCAATGCTTAAACATAAAGAATTCCATAAATCATGTAGGAAAATATACACACAGATATTCATAAATGTAATGTAAAGAATTCAGTGTTTCATTCCACTATATACCTAGTTCCACATCTCATGCAGGAAAATCTGTGCCTGGATTTTCAAATGAGATGTTTAGAGAATTCCATCTTGTTACATATTTAACATAGAAATAACAGCACTCATATTTTCAAATGTGAGCTATAAAGAACCACATATTTCAGAAAGTAAAACTGTGCTCATATTTTGATAAGGGTAGGACAGATAATTCCTGTTCTCATGTAGGAAAATCTACACCCATTTTTTCATATGTGTCATGTAGCAAATTGTTGAGATAAATCAGTGTCCAGATTTTATAAATGAAACTTAGGGACTTTATATTTCATATACGAATAGCTGAGCTAAGATTTCCATATTTGAAACATAGAAAATCCCATATCATGTACAAAAGCTGCACTCAAGTTTTCATATCTGAATTATATGTCTTGTCAGAAAATCTGCACTCTGGTTTTACATAAGTGAAATGGACAAAAATCTGTATTTCCATGTCAAATCTTCATCATCAGACATTATATGTGAAATATACAGAATTCCATATTGCATGCAGGTAAATCTGTCCACAGATATAAATAGTGAGATACAGAGAATGCCATATTTCAGCTAGAAGTAGCTACACCTTGATGGTGAAATATGAAATACAAATATTACCATATTTCATGTAAGAAAGTATCTGCCTCTATTTTATATGTGACATTTAGAGGATTCCAAAATGCAAAATGAGAATACCTACACCCATATTTTCATGAATGAATTATTGAAATTCCATTTTTCATGTGGGAAAATTTTCACTCAGATTTTTAAAAATGAGAAATAGGGATGATTCCACATTTCATACAGGGAAAATGACATCCAAATTTTGATATGTGAAATATAGAGATTTCCATAGTTCATAAGGGAAATCCAAAATCTAGAAATCCAAATGGTATTATAAAGGCGTACACGTTTTCATGTAGATATATTTGCACCCAGATTTTCACTTGTGAAATTTAGTTTATTCCATATTTCTTGTTGGGATATCCTCACCTGGACTTTCATAAATGAAATGCAGAGAATTCTAAATTTTCAGTAGGGAAACCAGGAGCCAGACAGTCAGACAAGAAATAAGTCTATTCTATATGTGACTGCACATCCCAGATCTTAATATCTGAATCATGAACAGTTTCATGTATTTTCTGTGAAAAATCCAACACAGGTTTTCAAATGTGAATAATAGAGGCTTTGTCATTCATATGAGCAAATCTGTCCTCAGATTTTCAAATGTGAAATATACCGGATTCCATATTTTATGTCGGAAGATTGTTTTGGTGAAATATAGAGAATTTCACAGCTCAAGCACAAAAATCATATTTTTTATATGAAATACAATATTCCATATTTCTTATAGCAAAATCGATGTAGTTTTTCAAATATGAAGCACACAGCATTCCATATTTCATGAAGGAAAGTGGCACATGGATTTTCAAATGAGAAATCTGAAAATTACATCAAGATCTTCACATTTCTGGAATTGAGCTTCAGGAGTTGCTTGTATATTTTTTAGATTAATCCTTTGTCTGTTGCTTCATTTCTTATTATTTTCTCCCAATCTGAGGGTTGTCTTTTCACCTTACTTATAGTTTCCTTTGTAGTGCAAAAGCTTTTAAGTTTCATTAGGTTCCATTTGTTTAGTTTTGCTTTTAGTTCCAATATTCTGGGAGGTGGGTCATAGAGGATCTTGCTGTGATTTATGTCGGAGAGTGTTTTGCCTATGTTTTCCTCTAGGAGTTTTATAGTTTCTGGTCTTACATTTAGATCTTTAATCCATTTTGAGTTTATTTTTGTGTATGGTGTTAGAAAGTGTTCTAGTTTCATTCTTTTACAAGTGGTTGACCAGTTTTCCCAGCACCACTTGTTAAAGAGGTTGTCTTTTTTCCATTGTATATCCTTGCCTCCTTTGTCAAAGATAAGGTGTCCATAGGTTCGTGGAGTTATCTCTGCACTTTCTATTCTGTTCCATTGATCTATGTTTCTGTCTTTGTGCCAGTACCATACTGTCTTGATGACTGTGGCTTTGTAGTAGAGTCTGAAGACAGGCAGGTTGATTCCTCCAGTTCCATTCTTCTTTCTCAAGATTACTTTGGCTATTCGAGGTTTTTTGTATTTCCATACAAATTGTGAAATCATGTGTTCTAGTTCTGTGAAAAATACCGTTGGTAGCTTGATAGGGATTGCATTGAATCTATAGACTGCTTTGGGTAGAATAGCCATTTTGACAATATTGATTCTTCCAATCCATGAACACGGTATGTTTCTCCATCTGTTTGTGTCCTCTTTGATTTCTTTCATCAGTGTTTTATAGTTTTCTATGTATAGGTCTTTTGTTTCTTTAGGTAGATATACTCCTAAGTATTTTATTCTTTTTGTTGCAATGGTGAATGGTATTGTTTCCTTAATTTCTCTTTCTGTTTTCTCATTGTTAGTATATAGGAATGCAAGGGATTTCTGTGTATTAATTTTATATCCTGCAAGTTTACTGTATTCATTGATTAGCTCTAGTAATTTTCTGGTAGAGTCTTTAGGGTTTTCTATGTAGAGGATCATGTCATCTGCAAACAGTGAGAGTTTCACTTCTTCTTTTCCTATCTGGATTCCTTTTACTTCTTTTTCTGCTCTGATTGCTGTGGCTAAAACTTCCAACACTATGTTGAATAGTAGTGGTGAGAGTGGGCATCCTTGTCTTGTTCCTGATTTCAGGGGAAATGCTTTCAATTTTTCACCATTGAGCGTGATGCTTACTGTGGGTTTGTCATATATAGCTTTTATAATGTTAAGGTATGTTCCTTCTATTCCTGCTTTTTGGAAAGTTTTAATCATAAATGAGTGTTGAATTTTGTCAAAGGCTTTCTCTGCCTCTATTGAGATAATCATATGTTTTTTATCTTTCAATTTGTTAATGTGGTGTGTTACATTGATTGATTTGCGGATATTGAAGAATCCTTGCATTCCTGGGATAAAGCCCTCTTGGTCGTGGTGTATGATTTTTTTAATATGTTGTTGGATTCTGTTTGCTAGAATTTTGTTAAGGATTTTTGCATCTATGTTCATCAGTGATATTGGCCTGTAGTTTTCTTTTTCTGTGGCATCTTTTTCTGGTTTTGGAATTAGGGTGAAGTTGGCCTCATAGAATGACTTTGGAAGTTTACCTTCTTCTGCAATTTTCTGGAAGAGTTTGAATAAGATAGGTGTTGGCTCTTCTCTAAATTTTTGGTAGAATTCAAGTGTGAAGCCCTCTGGTCCTGGGCTTTTGTTTGCTGGAAGATTTTTGATTACAGTTTCGATTTCCTTGCCTGTGATGGGTCTGTTAAGTTCTTCTATTTCTTCCTGGTTCAGTTTTGGAAAGTTATACTTTTCTAAGAATTTGTCCATTTCATCCAAGTTGTCCATTTTATTGGCATAGAGCTGCTGGTAGTAGTCTCTTATGATCCTTTGTATTTCAGTGTTGTCTGTTGTGATCTCTCCATTTTCATTACTAATTTTGCTAATTTGGTTCTTCTCTCTTTGTTTCTTAATGAGTCTTGCTAATGGTTTGTCAAATCCAGAAAAATAAATGACCCAATCAAAAAATGGGCCAAAGAACTAAACAGACATTTCTCCAAAGAAGACATACAGATGGCTAACAAACACATGAAAAGATGCTCAACATCACTCATTATTAGAGAAATGCAAATCAAAACCACAATGAGGTACCATTACACGCCAGTCAGGATGGCTGCTATCCAAAAGTCTACAAGCAATAAATGCTGGAGAGGGTGTGGAGAAAAGGGAACCCTCTTACACTGTTGGTGGGAATGCAAACTAGTACAGCCGCTATGGAAAACAGTGTGGAGATTTCTTTAAAAACTGGAAATAGAACTGCCATGTGACCCAGCAATCCCACTTCTGGGCATACACACTGAGGAAACCAGATCTGAAAGAGACACGTGCACCCCAATGCTCATCGCAGCACTGTTTATAATAGCCAGGACATGGAAGCAACCTAGATGCCCATCAGCAGATGAATGGATAAGGAAGCTGTGGTACATATACACCATGGAATATTACTCAGCCATTAAAAAGAATTCATTTGAACCAGTCCTAATGAGATGGATGAAGCTTTAGCCCCTTATACAGAGTGAAGTAAGCCAGAAAGACAAAGAACATTACAGCATACTAACACATATATATGGAATTTAGAAAGATGGTAATGATAACCCTATATGCAAAACAGAAAAAGAGACACAGAAATACAGAACAGACTTTTGAACTCCGTGGGAGAAGGCGAGGGTGGGATGTTTCGGGAGGAATCGGGTGGAGAGGGAGGTGGGAGCGGGGATTGGGATGGGGAAGACGTGTAAATCCATGGCTGATTCATATCAATGTATGACAAAACCCACTGAAATGTTGTGAAGTAATTAGCCTCCAACTAATAAAAAAAATAAAAAAGAAAAAAAAAAAGATCTTCACATTTCATGCAGAAAATTTTGTGTCCATACTTTCATATGGTATACAGAAATTACAGACTTTTATATGTGAATTATAGAGAGTTTCATGTTTCATGTCATAAAATCTGCACCTAGAGTTTCATATGTGAAACTGAGAATTACATCTTCCATGTAGGATGCCTGGTGTTGGGTTTTAATATATGAAACAGAAAACTCGATAGTGTATCCATAATCATATGATATTTCACGTAAGAAAATGCATCCCTATATTTTCATATTTGAAATGTAAAATATTTAATGTCATTTTTCATGGCCATATTCCATGTCACAATATTTTTGTTCAGATTTTGGTGCATGAAACTCTCATAGGTTAAGAGGTAAGATGTGCACCCGAATGCTCATTAAATAGGTAGAGAAAATTCCATATTTCAAGCAGGAATATCTAATTTTTCTATGGTCATATACAGAATTCCATGTTTCAAGTTTGAAAATCTCATCCCGATTGATGTGTGTGAAATACAGTTGTTGGTGATATTCAGTCACTCAGTCATGCCCAACTCTTTGCAGCACCATGGACAGCAGCACTCCAGATCTCCCTGTCCTTTACTGTCTCCAACACTTTACTAGGAGACTCATGTTCTTTGAGTCAAATGATGCTGTCCAACCATCTCACCCTCTGTTGCCCGCCCCCCACCTCCTTCCTCCATCTTCCCATATCAGAGCCAATAATTCTTTTCTTTTTTTCTTAATGAGAAGGCAGAACCTTAATCTTTTCCCATGTATTATTTCTTCACACCTAGTAGCCAAAGTATTGAAACTTCAGCTGCAGCATCAGACCTTCCAATGGATATTTAGGGTTAGTTTCCTTTAGGATTGATGGGGTTGATCTCCTTGCTGTCCAAGGATATCTCAAGAGCCATCTCCAGCACCACAGTTACAAAGTCTCAAATCTTTGGCACTCAGCCTTCTTTATTCTCAAACCATCACATCCGTACATGTCTACTGGTAAAACCATAGCTCTGCCTATATGGACAATTGTTGTCAAAGCGATGTCTCTGCTTTTCAATACATTGTGTCTAGGGTTGTGATAGCTTTTCTTCCTAGGAGCAGGGGTCTTGTATTTTCATGACTGTAATCACTGTCCCTGATGCTTTTGGAGCTCAAGAAAACTGCGCCACTATTTTAATTTTTACCCTTTCAATTTGACAAAACATTGCTAGTCTTTGTCCTGCCTCATTTCATACACCATGGCCAAACGTGCCCATTACACCAGATGTCTCTTGACGTTCTGCTTATACATACCAGAACCCTATGATGAAATGGACATCTTTTCTCTGTGTTAGTTCTAGAAAGACTTGGAGGTCTTCCTAAAACCGTTCAAGTTCCCTGGTGGCATAGATGATAAAGAATTGGGAAGCAGAGACTTTGATTTTTCATGTAGGAAAACCTCCACCCAGATGGTCATGTTTAAGAAAGGGAACTCTGCATTCCTTGCAGGAAAAATAACCATCCTGATTTTCAGCTGTGAAATGCAGAGAATTCTATATGTTATGTAGGAAAAAAATCCTCACCAAATATTCATAGTAAATTGTAGAGTATTGATATTTCATATAAGAATATTGGTATTGATTTGCCTATGCAAAATATAGGAATTCCTTATTTCAAGTAGTGAATTTGGCATCATAGGTGATGTGAGACCAAAGAATTTCATACTTCATGGAAAAAAGTGCCATGCTTAGAGTTTCAAATAGTGAAAATAAAGAAATCCAATTTTCATGTAGGAAAATGAGGCCCAGATTTTCATTTGTAAAATGCAGAGAATTGAAAATCATGACCCATATTTTGCTAAATCAATACAGGAAAGTCATTTTTTTCATGGATTCAATCTGCGATAGGAGTTTCATGTGTGAAATATAGAGAATTCCATATTTAAAGAAGGAAATTAGTGCCCTGCTTTATATATGTGTAGAATCAAAATTTCATATTTTGTGTACAAAAATCAATGGCTACCTGTTCATAAGTGAAATACACAAAATTTCA
This sequence comes from Dama dama, assembly GCF_033118175.1. Taxonomy (NCBI): domain Eukaryota; kingdom Metazoa; phylum Chordata; class Mammalia; order Artiodactyla; family Cervidae; genus Dama; species Dama dama. Next base: position 6,683,198 of record NC_083715.1, on the reverse strand, counting down.
GATGTCATGTAGTAAATTTAGCATCCAGTTATGCATAGGTGAAATGCATTAAATTCCCATTTTCATGTAGAAAAATATGCATACAGATTTTCACGTGAAATATAGAAAATGCCATTTTCATTTTGGAAATTGAGTGTTGAGAAATTCACATATGGAATATAGAGAATTCTGTATTTCATACAGGGAACCCACATGCGTGCATTCATATGTGAAACAACAAGTTCTGTGCTTCACATAGAAACATTTTGTCCATATGTCAATTTATGACATGAAGAGAATGCCATATTTAGAGGTGGAATACTCTCTATATGAAGAGATTTACAGGTGAAACATCTCTAAATAAGAGATATAAAAGTCAGCATCCCACTAAGGGACTTTCTCGTCAGTGCCAAGGGAATTGAAGTCTGCTCATTTACTGTACAAAGGCCCTTTCCAAGTGGGTCTGTCCTCATCCTGCCTCCAGGTGAGAACACATGCCAGCTTACCCCATCACCCCAGTCCTGTGGGGCCAGGAGCAGCTAAAGGATGATCCTAAGCAATCCACTGCAGAACAATGATGCTTAAGCATTCTGCCAAGACTTCAAAGAGTGATGTTTGAAACTGGCAAACTCTGCAGGTTCAGTTCACTTCAGTTCAGTTCAGTTCAGTTCAGTTGCTCAGTCAAGTTCTAATCTCCAGGATGCCATGGTCTTCATTACACCAGGTCTCCCTGTCCATCACGAACTACTGGAGTGTCCTCAAACTCATCTCCATTGAGTCAATGATGACATCAAACAATCTCATCCTCTGTTGTCCCCTCCTCCTCCCTAAATCTTTCCAGCATCAGGGTCTTTTACAGAGAGTCAGTTCTTCACCTCAGGTGGCCAAAGTATAGGAGTTTCAACTTCAACCTCAGTCCAGGACTGATGTCCTTTAGGGTGGGCTGGTTGGATCTCCTTGCAGCCCAAGGGACTCTCAGGAGTCTTTGTCAACACCACAGTTTGAAAGCATCAATTCTTCAGTGGTCAGTTTTCTTTATAGTCCAACTCTCACATCCATACATGACTACTAGAAAAACCATAGCATTGGCGAGTTGGAATTTTTTTGGCAAGAGAATGTCTCTGCTTTTTAATATCCTGTCTATGTTGGTCATACCTTTCCTTCCAAGGAGTAAGTGTCTTTTAACTACATGACAGTAGTCACCAACTGCAGTGGTCTGGGAGCAAAACAAATAAAGGGGCAGCCACTGTTTCCCCATCTATTTGTCATGAAATGATAGGACCAGATGCCATGATCTGTTTTCTGAATGTTGAGCTTTAAGCCAACTTTTTGACTCTCCTCTTTCAATTTCATCAAAAGACTCTTTAGTTCTTTTTCACTTTCTGCTATAAGTGTGGTGCCATCTTCACATCTGAGGTTATCGCTATTTCTCCCAGCAATCTTGCTTCCAGCTTATGCTTCATCCAGCCCAGTGATTCTCATGATGTATTCTGCATATAAGTTAAATAAGCAGGGTGACAATATGCAGACTTGACATACTCCATTTCCTATTTGGAACCAGTCTGTTGTTCCATGTCCAGTTTTCACTGTTGCATCCTGACCTGCAGGCAGATTTCTCAGGAGGCAGGTCAGGTGGCTTGGTTTTCCCATCTTTTTCAGAATGTTCTACAGTATATTGTGATCCACACAGTCGAAGGCTTTGGCATAGTCGATAAAGAAAATATAGATGGCTTTCTTGAGCTCTCTTGCTCTTTTGATGATCCAGAGGATGTTGGTAATTTGGTCTCTGGTTCCTCTGCCTTTTTCAAAAGCAGCTTGAACATCTGGAAGCTCATGGTTCATGTATTCCTGAAGCCTGGCTTGGAGAATTTTTAGCATTACTTTACTAGCATGTGAGATGAGTGCAATTGTGCAGTTGTTTGAGCATTCTTTGGCATTGCCTTTCTTTGGGCAATGCTACTCTGCAGATAGCAACTGTTTATGCTACTGTGCCATCAGCCTCCCAAACCTTACATAAAAGGCAAGATGTGCCTGGTGCTATGGGGAAAGAATACTGCTGCACTTGAGAAGGACAGAAAGCTCTTTGTAGGGGCTGTACACACCCCATCTCTTTGCCTCGGAATCTATCCCTTTCTGTTTCTTGGCTGCTTTGTATCTCCCTGAATGACCCCAAGTTATTTCTTCCCACTGCTTCTTTCTGCCTAGGGATCCAGGGTGCAGCAGCGTGTCTCCACTTAAAACATGCTTTTTGGTGACATCCTTGGGCTTGATTCCCTGGCATCAGGGCTTCACCTGCCCTATGGTTATTGTAGTTTACACAAATTTGTTTGTTTTTTCGGTGTCCATTTTTTCTTCTCCCAGTCAGGCCAGTTCTGACAACTCACATGTGCATTTGTGACGGTGAGCACACACACACATACACACAACCCTAAAAGCAAATTTTCACAGACGCAGAAATATATCTTTGCTTGTCCAGGATAACAGACTTCGGTAAGAACCTCTCATTTTCTCCAGTTGATTTCTTCTATTCACCCATCAGTCAAGTTTGTGTCCTCTTCTATCTCTACTCTATCCTGGAAGGTTACAAAGTGTTGGGATATGCTCTGGGGAAGGACCGTCCTGCAGAGTTGGGTGGGCTGGAAGTGCTCGTGGTGAATAGCTGAATCATGGGTGCTCTTCTGTATTCTCCCATCACATTGTCAATGACACAGTACCGAAGACATTTACATGATTCCATTCCATGTGCTTTCCTTCCAGGAACCATACCAGAAATAGCAAGGTGTTTTGGACTGTACTGACTTTGAACACCCCATTTCAGCATCTATCTCTCAAAGTCATTCCTTGTCAATGCCATGCCCTTATGGCAGGCCCAGTACTCACTCAGGCCTAAGACCTTCTGAGAGAGGTGCTCCTGTTCCTCCTAACTGTGTAATAGTCTGTTTGGTGTTGTTTTTGTTTACTCCTCAAAGGTTGTCTCCCTGTAGCTGGGAAAAGCCAAATTGAGGCCTCCAAAAGGCCAAAGAGAATGTGACAGGCCTTTGTCTGAAGCAATATCAAGAAGGTGCATATAGATCCAAAGGGCCTCTACTGAAACTAGGCACTGAATGTGAAGTCAAAATGGTCAGGTGGCTTCCCTTTTTGGCAGCACTACAGTTTACTTCTACCCACACATACACACAACCCCCACACAGATCACACCCTGGAGAGCCTGCCTGCCCTGGGCCCACAGCTCATGGCTCCATTGTGCAGAGAGTAGCATTCTTCTCCCATATGCTCCAAGAGAGCTTGATTCCAGACTAGGCCTTGCTAACTTGCTAAATGCCAAGGCTCTCTTTCTGATGCCCTCATCTGGATGTGGTAGAGCTGCCTATAGCTCAGGATCCCTGCTTGCTTGCTAGCCTATGGAGTTCATGAACCATGAACACAGCTAAAATTTGGGCTGGGGACATCCAGATGCCCACTTAAAATCCAGGACCCCTGTGAGAGTCTCATTGTGCACATCTCTTTCAGGATTACCATGACGAAATCAGAAACTGTACTCCAGGCAGACTTTCAGAGCCATCCCTCAGGTGCAGATAGACACTTTGCCTCTCTGCCATCCACAGCCAAGGATGAGACCCCAGAGAAAGGAAGGCATTCATGTCAGGATTTTTGGCTCGAGCAATGGGACGTCTTTGGGAGGACCACTATTCCCTGGTCCCTAAGCCTTAAAAGCAGAAGGCTCTGAACTGCTGCCAGGGGTATGAATGTCTCACACCGTCCCAGGATCCCTTCATGCAAACAGCCCACCAGCATTAAGTTCAACTGACTTCCATCCCTCATTCATCTGACTCTTTGTGACCCTATGGACTGCAGCATGTCAGGCTTACTTGTTCATCAAAAACTCCCAGAGCTTGCTCAATCACACGTTCATCAAGTGGTGAGGCAATATTTCTCTTGCTGTTCTTTAGAAAACGATGATGCCGTGCAAACATCTCATTCTCTGTTGTCCAATTCTCTTCTTGTCTTCAGTCTTTTCCAGCATCAAGGTCTTTTATAGTGAGTTAGTTTTTCATATCAAGTGGCTGGTTTTAGAAAAGGCAGAGGAACCAGAGATCAAATTGCCAATATCTGCTGGATCATCAAAAAAGCAAGAGAATTCCAGAAAAACATCTATTTCTGCTTGATTGACTACTCCAAAGCCTTCCCCTGTGTGGATCACAATGAACTGTGGAACATTCTGAAAGAGATGGGAATGCTAGACCACCTGACCTGCCTCTTGAGAAACCTGTATGCAGGTCAGGAAGCAACAGTGTGAACTGGACATGGAACAACAGACAACAGACTGGTTCCCAAAAAAAAAAAAAAAAAAGAGTATGTCAAGGCTGTATATTGTCACCCTGCTTATTTGACTTATATGCAGAATACATCATGAGAAATGCTGGGCTGAAAGAAGCACAAGCGGGAATCAAGATTGCCGGAAGAACTATCAATAACGTCAGATATGCGGATGACACCACCCTTATGGCAGAAAGTGAAGAGAAACTAAAAAGCCTCTTGATGAAAATGAAAGAGGAGAGTGAAAAAGTTGACTTAAAGCTGAACATTCAGAAAAATAAGGTCATGGCATCTGGTCCCATTACCTTGTGGGAAATAGATGGGGAAACAGTGTCAGACTTTATTTTTTGGGCTCCAAAATCACTGCAGAGGGTGACTGCAGCCATAGAATTAAAAGATGCTTACTCCTTGGGAGGAAAGTGATGACCAACCTAGATAGCACATCAAAAAGCAGAGACATTATTTGGCCAACCAAGGTCTGTCTAGTCAAGGCTATGGTTTTTCCAGTGGTCATGTATGGATGTGAGAACTGCACTGTGAAGAAAGCTGTGCACCAAAAAATTGATGCTTTTGAACTGTGATGTTGGAGAAGACTTGATAGTTCCTTGGACTGCAAGGGGATCCAAACAAACTAAAAGAGTAAGTCCTGGGTGTTCACTGGAAGCACTGATGCTGAAGCTGAAACTCCAAAACTTTGTCCACCTGATGCGAAGAGTTGACTCATTGGAAAAGACCCTGATGTGGGGAGGGATTGGGGGCAGGAGGAGAAGAGGATGACAGAGGATGAGATGGCTGGATTGCCTCACCAACTCGATGGGCATGAATTTAAGTAAACTCCAGGAGCTTGTGATGGACAGGGAGGCCTGGCGTGCTGCGACTCATGGTGTTGCAAAGAGGCAGACACGACTGAGAGACTGAACTGAACTGGCCAACATATTGAAGCTTCAGCTTCAGCATCCGTCCTTGCAATGAATACTCATGACCATTTCCTCTAAGATTGACTTGTTTAATTTGAATGCAGTGCAAGACTCAAGAGTCTTCACCAATACCATAGTTCAAAAGTATCAGTTCTTCAGCGCTCAGCTTTATGGTCCAAATCTCACATCCATACCTGACTACTGGAAACACCATGGCTTTGACTAGATGGACCTTTGTCAGCAAAGTAATGTCTCTGCCTTTTAATATGCTGTCTATATTTGCCATAGTTTTTCTTCCAAAGAACAAGTGTCTTTTAATTGCATGGCCACAGTCACCATCTGTAGTGATTTTCAAGCTCCAAAAAAGCAAAGCCTGTCATTATTCCCCCATCTATTTGCCATGAAGAGGTGGGACCAGATGCCATGATCTTCAGTTATTGAGTGTTCAGGTTGAAGCCAGCCTTTTCACTCTCCTCTTTCACTTTGATCAAGAGCCTATTTCGTTTCTCTTCACTTTGTGCTGTAATGGTGGTGTCATCTATATATCTCTGATTGTGGATATTTTTCCTGGCAAACTTGATTCCAGATTGTACTTCATCCAGCCTGGCATGGCACACAAAACTCCAATATTTTGGCCACCTGGTGCAAACAGCTGACTCATTTGAAAAGATCCTGCTGTTGGAACAGATTGAAGGCAGTAGGAGAAAGGATGACAGAGGATGAGATGGTTGGTTGGTGTCATCACTCAATGGATATGAGTTTGGGTAAATTCCAGGAGTTGGTGATGGACAAGGAGGCCTGGCATGCTGTGGTTCATGGGGTCAAAAAGAGTTGGACAAGACTGAGGGACTGAACTGAACTGAACAGAACTGAATTTGCATTTAAGTGAATAGGGTGATGATATACAGTCCTGTGGTACTACTTTCACCCACTTTGGAACCAGTCCATTGTTCCATATCCATATAACTGTTGCTTCTTGACCTGCATAGAGGTTTCTCAGGAGGCAGGTCAGGTGGTATGGTACTCCCTTCTCTTGAAGAATTTTCCACATTTTTTTTGTGTTCCACAAGTCAAAGGTTTTGGTGTAGTCAATAAAGCAATGGATGTTGTTTTCTGGAACTTGCTGGGTTTTTTGATCACATAATGGGTGTAAGCAATTTGATCTCTTGTTTCTCTGCCTTTTCTAAATCCAGCTTGAACCTCTGGAAATTCTTCATTTGCATACTGTTGAAACCTTCCATGGAGAATCCCGGACATTATGTTGTGCTCTATATAGGAGATGAGTGCAATTGTGTATTAGTTCAAACAGTCTCTGGCATTGCCTTTCTTTGGGAATGCAGAGAAAACTGATCTTTGGTCCTGTGGCCACTGCCGAGTTTTCCAAATTTGCCCAAATATTGAGTGTAGCACTTTCACAGCATCATATTTTAGGATTTTAAATAACTCAACTAGATATCCATCACCTCCACGAGATTTGCTCTCACTAATGCTTATTAAGGCCTCCTTGACTTGCATTCCAGGATGTCTAGGCCTAGGTAGTGATGACAACATCATGATTATTTGTGTCATGAAGATTTTCTTTGGGTCGTTCTTCTGTGTATTCTTGCCCCCTCTTATATCTTCTGCTTCTCTTCAGTGCAGTTCAGTTCGAGTCAGTCGCTCAGTCATGTTCAACTCTTTGTGACCGCATGAATAGCAGCACACCAGGCATCCCTGTCCATCACCAACTCCCGGAGTTTACTCAAATTAATGCCCATGGACTCGGTGATGCCATCCAGCCATCTCATCCTCTGTTGTCCCCTTCTTCTCCTGCCTCCAATCCCTCCCAGCATCAGGGTTTTTTCCAGTGAGTCAACTCTTCACATGAGGTGGCCGAAGTATTGGAGTTTCAGCTTCAGCATCCGCCCTTCCAATGAATACCCAGGACTGAGCTTCTTTAGGATGTACTGGTTGAATCTCCTTGCAGTCCAAGGGACTCTCAAGAGTCTTCTCCAACACCACAGTTCAAATGTATCAATTGTTCGGTGCTCAGCTTTCTTCACAGTACAGCTCTCACATCCATACATGACCACTGGAAAAACCATAGCTTTGACTAGACAGACGTTTGTGGACAAAATAATCTTTCTGCTTTTTAATATGCTATCTAGGTTGGTCATAACTTTCCCTCCAAGGAGTAAAAGTTTTTTTTTTTTTTTTTTTTTTTTTTTTAATTTCCTGGATGCAATCACCATCTGCAATGATTTTGGAGCCCTAAAACATAAAGTCTGACACTACTTCCACTGTTTCCCCATCTATTTCCCATGAAGTAATGGGGCCAGTTGCCATAATCTTAGTTTTCTGAATGTTAAGCTTTAAGCCAACTTGTTCACTCTCCTCTTTCACTTCCATCCAGAGGCTTTTTAGTTTCTCTTCACTTTCTTCTGTAAGGGTGGTGTCATCTGCGTATCTGAGGATATTAATATTTCTTCTGGCAGTCTTGATTCCAGCTTGTGCTTCTTTCAGCCCAGCGTTTCTCATGATGTATTCTGCATATTAGTTAAACAAGCAGGGTGACAGTATACAGCCTTGATGTACTCCTTTTCCTATTTGGGACCAGTCTGTTGTTCCATGTCCAGTTCACACTGTTGCTTCCTGACCTGCATATACGTTTCTCAAAAGATGGGTCAGGTGGTCTGATATTCCCATCTCTTTGAGAATTTTCCACAGTTCATTGTGATCCACACAGTTAAACGTTTTGGCATCGTCAATAAAGCAGAAATAGATGCTTTTTTTTCTGGAAATCTCTTGCTTTTTCGATGATCTATTGGATGTTGGCAATTTGATCTCTGGTTCCTCTGCCTTTTCTAAAACCAGCTTGAACATCTGGAAGTTCGCGATTCACATTTTGCTGAAGACTTGCTTGGAGAATTTTGAGCATTACTTTTCTAGCATGTAAGATAAGTGCAATTGTGTGGTAGTTTGTGCATTCTCTTAGGTCCCTAATATTTGTGTCCTTTTCTGTGCCCTTCTTTGCACGAAATGATCGGCTGATATCTTTAATTTTCTTGAAGAGATCTGTAGTCTTTCTTATTCTATTGTTTTCCCGTATTTCTTGGCATTGATCAATGAGGAAGTTTCTCTTATTTGCCCCAGCTATTCTTCAAAATTCTGCATTCAGATGGGTATATCTTTCCTGTTCTCGCTTTCCTTCCAATAATCTCCCCCTCTCTCTTTTCTTTTCTCGGCTTTTTTTAAGGCCTCTTCAGACAACCACTTTGCCTTTTGCATTTCTTTTTCTTGGGGATATTCTTCATCACTGCTTCCTGCACAATATCACAAACCTCTGTCCACAGTTTTCTAACAGATCTACTTCCTTGAATCTACTTGCCACTTCCAATTATAATCACAAGAAATTTTATTTAGGTCATGCCTGAATGGTCTAGGGGTTTTCCCTACTTTCTTCTGTAAGTATGAAGATTTCAACATGAGTGGATAATATAAGCCACAGTCAGCTCCTGGTTTTGTTTTGACTGACTGTATAGAGAGTTTCTATCTTCAGCTCCAAAGTATATAATCAGTTTTATTTCCGTATTGACCATCTGCTGACGTGCATGTGTAGAGTAGTCTCTCGGGTTGTTGGAAGAGGGTATTTCCTATGTCAGTACCTTATCTTGGCACAAGTCTGTTAGACTTTGTCCTGGTTAATTATGTACCCCAAGGCCAAACTTGTCTGTTACTCTAGGTATGTCTTGATTTCCTACTTTTGCATTCCAGTCCCCTACAAAGAAAAGGCCATCTTTTTGTGTGCTTTGGTCCTAGAAGGTCCTATTGGTAATCATAAAACTACTCAACTTCAGCTTCCCACTGATCTTCAGCTCAACGTCACCTTTATCATTACTGGTCAGGACATAGACTTGGATTACTGTGCTATTGAATGGTTTGCCTTTGAAATGAGCAGAGATCTTTGCCATTTTTGAGATTGCACTCAAGTACTGCATTTCACACTCTTTTGTTGATTATGAGGGCTACTCCATTTCTTCTCTAGGGATTCTTGCCCACCATAGTAGGTAAAATGGTCATCTGAATTAAATTTGCCCCTTCCAGTCAATTTTAATTCAGTGATTCCTAGAAGTTTGATGTTCATACTTGTCATCTCCTATTTGACCACTTCCAATTTACCTTGATTCATGGTCCTAACATTCTAGGTTCTTATGAAATATCATTCTTTACAGCATCAGACTACTTATATCTCCAGTCACATCCACATCCGGGTGTCATTTGTCCTTTAGCTCCATCTCTTCATATTTCTGTAGTTACTTCCGCACTGATTTGCAGAAGCATATTGTGCACCTACCAACCTGGGGAGTTCATCTTTCAGTGTCCTATCTTTTTGCCTTTTCATATTGTCCATGGGATTTTCAAAGAATACTGAAGTGGTTTTCCATTCCCTTCTCCAATGGACCACGTTTTGTCAGAATCTTCTACCATGTCCCATCCATCTTGGGCGGCCATATATGGCATGGCTCATAGTTTCATTGATGTAAACAAGGCTGTGATCCGTTTGATCACAGTTTGGTTAGTTTTCTGTGCTTGTTGTTTTCATTCTGTCTGCCTTCTGATGAATAAGGATAAGAGGCTTGTGGAAGCTTCCTGATGGGACAGATAGACTGTGAGTGAACCTGGGTCCTGTTCTGATATGTGGGGCCATATTCAGTAAATCTTAAATCCAATTTTCTCTTGATGCATGCGGCTGTGTTCCAGCCCTGTTGTTTGAACTGTGCTCAAACTATGGTATGGATAATGAAAGTAATTGGGACCTCCTTCAAAAGTACTTGAGCAAGCACTCTTCAATTCCATGCCTGTCACCTTGCCTCATCCCACTCCCGGCTTATGCTTCTGCTGGAGACTCCTGGATACTCACAGGCAAGTCTGGCTAAGTCTCTTGTGGGGACACTGCACCTTACTCTTGGCTCCTGGTTCACACAAGGTTTTGCTTGTGCCCTCCAACAGTCTGTTTCAGTCCTCTGGAAGTTCTATAATCAAATCCCACTGGCCTCCAAAGTCAACTTCCCTGTGGGCTCTTAGTCCCTTTGCCAGATCCGCAGGTTGGGAAATCTGTAGTGGTCTTATAACTTCCTTAACAGTACAAGAATTACTTTGGAATAATTTTCCCGAAATTTGTGGATTGTCTGCTAGGTGGCTTTATGGTGGGTTGAAAGGTGACCTCCTCTGAGAGGGCTTATGCCACGAATTGCATGACCCAGGCCTGTAGCAGCCAGAGTCTCTCTTGCCTGTCAGGCCACAGCTGACCCATGCCTCTGAGGAGACACTCAATCACTCAAAGGCAGGTCTGTCTCTGTCTCTGTGCTGTCTCTGGGTACAGGTGCACAGAATGTTTTGTTTGAGCACTCTCAGTATGACTGGAAGGTATTGGCTCTATTTTTTTTTTTCCATTTATTTTTATTAGTTGGAGGCTAATTACTTTACAATATTGTAGTGGTTTTGGCCATACATTGACATGTTCAGCCATGAATTTACATGTATTCCCCATCCCGATCCCCCCTCTCACCTCCCTCTTTACCTGCTCCCTCTGAGTCTTCCCAGTGCAACAGCCCCAAGCACTTGTCTCATGCATCCAACCTGGGCTGGTGATCTGTTTCACCGTAGAAAATATACATGTTTCGATGCTGTTCTCTAAAAACATCCCACCCTCGCCTTCTCCCACAGAGTCCAAAAGTCTGTTCTGTACATCTGTGTCTCTTTTTCTGTTTTGCGTATAGGGTTATCGTTATCATCTTTCTAAATTCCATACATATGTGTTAGTATACTGTAATAGTCTTTATCTTTCTGGCTTACTTCACTCTGTATAATGGGCTCCGTTTCATCCATCTCATTAGAACTGATTCAAATGAATTTTTTTTAGTGGCTGAGTAATATCCCAAGGTGTATATGTACCACAGCTTCCTTATCCATTTGTCTGCGGATGGGCATCTAGGTTGCTTCCATGTCCTGGCTATTATAAACAGTGCTGCGATGAACATTGGGGTGCACGTGTCTCTTTCAGATCTGGTTTCCTCGGTGTGTATGCCCAGAAGTGGGATTGCTGGGTCATATGGCAGTTCTATTTCCAGTTTTTTTAAGAAATCTTCACACTGCTCTCCATAGCCACTGAACTAGTTTGCATTCCCACCAACAGTGTAAGAGGGTTCCCTTTTCCCCACACCCTCTCCAGCATTTATTGCTTGTAGACTTTTGGATCGCAACTATCCTGACTGGCGTGTAATGGTACCTCATTGTGGTTTTGATTTGCATTTCTCTGATACTGAGTGATGTTGAACATCTTATCATGTGTTTGTTAGCCATCTGTATGTCTTCTCTGGAGAAATGTCTGTTTAGTTCTTTGGCCCATTTTTTGATTGGGTCATTTATTTTTCTGGAATCGAGCTGCAGGAGTTGCTTGTATATTTTTGAGATTAATCCTTTGTCTGTTGCTTCATTTCTTATTATTTTCTACCAATCTGAGGGCTGTTTTTTCACCTTGCTTGTAGTTTCCTTTGTTGTGCAAAAGCTTTTAAGTTTCATTAGGTCCCATTTGTTTATTTTTGCTTTTGTTTCTAATATTCTGGGAGGTGGGTCACAGAGGATACTGCTGTGATTTATGTCGGAGAGTGTTTTGCCTATGTTCTCTTCCAGGAGTTTTCTAGTTTCTGGTCTTACATTTAGATCTTTAATCCATTTTGAGCTTATTTTTATGTATGGTGTTAGAAAGTGTTCTAGTTTCATTCTTTTACAAGTGGTTGACCAGTTTTCCCAGCACCACTTGTTAAAGAGGTTGTCTTTTTTCCATTGTATATCCTTGCCTCCTTTGTCAAAGATAAGGTGTCCATAGGTTCGTGGATTTATCTCTGGGCTTTCTATTCTGTTCCATTGATCTATGTTTCTGTCTTTGTTCCAGTACCACACTGTCTTGATGACTGTGGCTTTGTAGTAGAGTCTGAAGTCAGGCAGGTTGATTCCTCCAGTTCCATTCTTCTTTCTCAAGACTACTTTGGCTATTCGAGGTTTTTTGTATTTCCATACAAATTGTGAAATCATGTGTTCTAGTTCTGTGAAAAATACCGTTGGTAGCTTGATAGGGAGTGCATTGAATCTATAGATTGCTTTGGGTAGAATAGCCATTTTGACAATACTGATTCTTCCAATCCATGAACACGGTATGTTTCTCCATCTGTTTGTGTCCTCTTTGATTTCTTTCATTAGTGTTTCATAGTTTTCTATGTATAGGTCTTTTGTTTCTTTAGGAAAATATACTCCTAAGTATTTTATTCTTTTTGTTGCAATGGTGAATGATATTGTTTCCTTAATTTCTCTTTCTGTTTTCTCATTGTTAGTGTATAGGAATGCAAGGGATTTCTGTGTGTCAATTTTATATCCTGCAACTTTACTATATTCATTGATTAACTCTAGTAATTTTCTGGTAGGGTCTTTAGGGTTTTCTATGTAGAGGATCATGTCATCTGCAAACAGCTAGAGTTTCACTTCTTTTCCTATCTGGATTCCTTTTACTTCTTTTTCTACTCTGATTGCTGTGGCCAAAACTTTCAAAACTATGTTGAATAGTAGTGGTGTGAGTGGGCACCCTTGTCTTGCTCCTGATTTTAGGGGAATCGCTTTCACTTTTTCACCATTGAGGTTAATGCTTGCTGTGGGTTTGTCATATATAGCTTTTATAATGTTGAGGTATGCTCCTTCTATTCCTGCTTTCTGGACAGTCTTAATCATAAATGGATGTTGAATTTTGTCAAAGGCTTTTTCTACATCTATTGAGATAATCATATGTTTTTTATCTTTCAATTTGTTAATGTGGTGTATTACAGTGATTGATTTGTGGATATTAAAGAATCCTTGCATTCCTGGGATAAAGCCCTCTTGGTCATGGTGTATGATCTTTTTAATATGTTGTTGGATTCTGTTTGCTAGAATTTTGTTAAGGATTTTTGCATCTATGTTCATCAGTGATATTGGCCTGTAGTTTTCTTTCTTTTTTCTTTTTTTTTTTTTTTTGTGGCATCCTTGTCTGGTTTTGGAATTAGGGTGATGGTGGCCTCATAGAGTGAGTTTGGAAGTTTACCTTCTTTTGCAGTTTTCTGGAAGAGTTTGAGTAAGATAGGTGTTGGCTCTTCTCTAAATTTTTGGTAGAATTCAGGTGTGAAGCCATCTGGTCCTGGGCTTTTGTTTGCTGGAAGATTTCTGATTACAGTTTTGATTACCTTGCTTGTGATGGGTCTGTTAAGATCCTCTATTTCTTCCTGGTTCTGTTTTGTTTTTCTAAGAATGTGTCCGTTTCTTCCAAGTTGTCCATTTTATTGGCATAGAGCTGCTGGTAGTAGTCTCTTGTGATCCTTTGTATTTCAGTGTTGTCTGTTGTGATCTCTCCATTTTCATTTCTAATTTTGCTAATTTGGTTCTTCTCTCTTTGTTTCTTAATGAGTCTTGCTAATGGTTTGTCAATTTTGTTTATTTTTTCAAAAAAACAGCTTTTAGCTTTGTTGATTTTTGCTATGGTCTCTTTAGTTTCTTTTGCATTTATTTCTGCCCTAATTTTTAAGATTTCTTTCCTTCTGCTAACCCTGGGGTTCTTCATTTCTTCCTTCTCTAGTTGCTTTAGGTGTAGAGTTAGGTTATCTATGTGGCTTTTTTCTTGTTTCTTGAGGTAAGCCTGTAATGCTATGAACCTTCTCCTTAGCACTGCTTTTACAGTGTCCCATAGGTTTTGGGTTGTGTTTTTATTTTCATTCATTTCTGTACATATTTTGATTTCTTTTTTTATTTCTTCTATGATTTGTTCGTTATTCAGAAGCATGTCATTTAGCCTCCATATGTTTGAATTTTTAATAGTTTTTTTCCTGTAACTGAAATCTAATCTTACTGCACTGCGGTCAGAAAAGATGACTAGAATGAATTCAATTATTTTGAATTTACCAAGACTAGATTTATGGCCCAGGATGTGATCTATTCTGGAGAAGGTTCCGTGTGCACTTGAGAAAAAGGTGAAGTTGATTGTTTTGGGGTGAAACGTCCTATAGATGTCAATTAGGTCTAGCTGGTCCATTGTGTCATTTAAAGTTTTTGTTTCCTTGTTGATTTTCTGTTTAGTTGATCTATCCATAGTTGTGAGTGGGGTATTAAAGTCTCCCATTATTATTGTGTTACTGTTAATTTCCTCTTTCATACTCATTAGCATTTGCCTTACATATTGCAGTGCTCCTATGTTGGGTGCATATATATTTATAATTGTTATATCTTCTTCTTGGATTGATCCTTTGATCATTATGTAGTGTCCTTCTTTGTCTCTTTTCACATCTTTTATTTGAAAGTCTATTTTATCTGATATGAATAATGCGACTCCTGCTTTCTTTTGGTCTCCTTTTGCGTGAAATATTTTTTTCCAGCCCTTCACTTGTAGTCTGTATGTGTCCCTTGTTTTGAGGTGGGTCTCTTGTAGACAGCATATATAGGGGTCTTGTTTTTGTATCCATTCAGCCAGTCTTTGTCTTTTGGTTGGGGTATTCAACCCATTTACATTTTAGGTAATTATTGATAGGTATGGCCCCATTGCCATTTACTTTGTTGTTTTGGGTTCACGTTTATACAACCTTTCTGTGTTTCCTGTCTAGAGAAGATCCTTTAGCATGTGTTGAAGAGCTGGTTTGGTGGTGCTGAATTCTCTCAGCTTCTGCTTGTCTGTAAAGCTTTTGAATTCTCCTTCATATCTGAATGAGATCCTTGCTGGATACAGTAATCTAGGTTGTAGGTTATTCTCTTCCATTAATTTAAGTATGTCCTGCCATTCCCTTCTGGCCTGAAGGGTTTCTATTGAAAGATCAGCTGTTATCCTTATGGGAATCCCTTTGTGTGTTATTTGTTGTTTGTCCCTTGCTGCTTTTAATATTTGTTCTTTGTGTTTGATCATTGTTAAGTTGATTAGTATGTGTCTTGGGATGTTTCGCCTTGGGTTTACCTGTTTGGGACTCTCTGGTCTTCTTGGACTTGGGTGGCTATTTCCTTCCCCATTTTAGGGAAGTTTTCAGCTATTATCCCCTCGAGTATCTTCTCATGGCCTTTCTTTTTTGTCTTCTTCTTCTGGGACTCCTATGATTGGAATGTTGGGGCGTTTCACATTGTCCCAGAGGTCCCTGAGGTTGTCCTCATTTCTTTTAATTCTTTTTTCTTTCTTCCTCTCTGCTTCATTTATTTCCACCATTTTATCTTCTACGTCACTTATCCTATCTTCTGTCTCCGTTATTCTACTCTTGGTTCCCTCCAGAGTGTTTTTTATCTCACTTATTGAATTATTCATTTTTAATTGACTCTTTTTTATTTCTTCTAGGTCCTTGTTAAACATTTCTTGCATCTTCTCAATCTTTGTCTCCAGGTTATTTATCTGTAACTCCAAGATTTTGGATCATTTTTATTATCATTATTCTAAATTCTTTTTCAGGTAGATTCCCTATCTCCTCCTCCTTTGTTTGACTTGGTGGGCATTTTTCATGTTCCTTTACCTGTTGGGTATTCCTCTGCCTTTTCATCTTGTTTAGATTGCTGTGTGTGGAGTGGGCCTTCTGTATTCTGGTGGTCTGTGGCTCCTTTTTATTGTGGCGGTTGCACCCAGTGGGTGGGGTTGGACGATTGGTTTGTCAAGGTTTCCTGGTTAGGGAAGCTTGAGTCAGTGTTCTGGTGGTACCACAACTTCCTTATCCACTTGTCTGAGCATCTATATTGCTTCCATGTCCTGGCTATTATAAACAGTGCTGCAATGAACATTGGGGTGCACGTGTCTCTTTCAGATCTGGTTTCCTCGGTGTGTATGCCCAGAAGTGGGATTGCTGGGTCATATGGCAGTTCTATTTCCAGTTTTTTTTTTTTTTTAAATCTCCACACTGTTCTCCATAGCGGCTGTACTAGTTTGCATTCCCACCAACAGTGTAAGAGGGTTCCCTTTTCTCCACACCCTCTCCAGAATTTATTGCTTGTAGACTTTTGGATAGCAGCCATCCTGACTGGCGTGTAATGGTACCTCATTGTGGTTTTGATTTGCATTTCTCTGATACTGAGTGATGTTGAGCACCTTTTCATGTGTTTGTTAGCCATCTGTACGTCTTCTTGGACAAATGTCTGTTTAGCTCTTTGGCCCATTTTTTGACTGGGTCATTTATTTTTCTGGAATCGAGCTGCAGGAGTTGCTTGTGTATTTTTGAGATTAACCCTTTGTCTGTTGCTTCGCACAACAAAGGAAACTATAATCAAGGTGAAAAGACAGCCTTCAGAATGGGAGAAAATAATAACAAATGAAGCAAAAATTCTCTCAATAATTTTCTGATAAAGTTAACTACTATCATTAATGCTTGTATAATTATCTCTTTTTAGATTATTAGCTGTGCTGAATCTCTCTTACTTTAATAAGTGAATTCTTCATTACTCAAAAGAAAAAAAATACAGACTCTGGATAACAATACCATGTTTATTTTTGTGAATAGGCATAAATCCCTCCCTGTAGAAAATGAATACAAACAGCTGTCTGCGTTGAAGTTCCTCTCAAAAGCATAACGCTACTCAGTTGGGCTTTGCCAGGTTGTATTTGTTTTGCCCTCAAGCAATATAAGCTCTACATACGTTCACAAAACTCAGAACACCCAGTTGTGTATAAGGTGACCTCTTGAAACAATCCAGTGTGATACCTCTAATCCTAAATCAGGATAGACAGTATATCTCCAGTTACTGATTTCTTAAATATAGAGTTAAAAAAAAACAAAAAAAAAAAAAACAAAAAAAAACAGGGAAGTAGTAATAATTCTTAATGTGTTACTTGAAGCAAACCTCTTGAAATACCAACTAGATTATTTTGTTAAATAAATCCAACCTTCTAGATCATGGAATTAGCCCTAAACATATGAAAAACATATGCCCCAATTAGTAATGCTGAAGAAGCTGAAGTTGAACAGTTCTATGAAGACCTACAAGATCTTCTAGAACAAACACCAGAAAAAGATGTCCTTTTCATTATAAGGGACTGGAATGCAAAAGTAGGAAGTCAAGAAACACCTGGAGTAACAGGCAAATTTGGCCTTGGAATACAGAATGAAGCAAGGCAAAGCACTAATAGAATTTTGCCAAGAGAACCCCCCGGTCAAAGCAAACACTTTCTGCCAACAACACAAACACAAGAGAAGACTCTACACATGGACATTACCAGATGGTCAACACTGAAATCAGATTGATTATATTTTTTGCAGCCAAAGATGGAGCAGCTCTATACAGTCAGCAAACAAGACCAGGAGCTGACTGTGGCTAAGATCATGAACTTCTTATTACCAAATTTAAACTTAAATTGAAGAAAGTAGGGGAAACCACTAGACCATTCAGGTATGACATAAATCAAATCCCTTACAATTATACAGTGGAAATGAGAAATAGATTTAAGGGGCTAGATCTGATAGACAAATCTGATAGTCAGAGTGCCTGCAGAACTATGGACGCAAGTATGTGACATTGTACAGGAAGCAGTTTCAAGACCATCCCCAAGAAAAAGAAATGCAAAAAGGCAAAATGGTTGTCTGAAGAGGCCTTACAAATCACTTTGAAAAGAAGAGATGCAAAAGGCAAAGGAGAAAAGGAAACATATACCCATTTGAATGCAGAGTTCCAAAGTATAGCAAGGAGAGATAAGAAAGCCTTCCTCAAAATCAACCTGCCTGACTTCAGGCTATACTAAAAAGCCACAGTCATCAAGACAGTGTGGTACTGGCACAAAGACAGAAACATAGATCAGTGGAACAAAATAGAAAGCCCAGAGATAAACCCACGAACCTATGGAAAACTTATCTCTGACAAAGGAGGCAAGAATATACAATGGAGAAAAGACAATTTCTTTAACAAGTGGTGCTGGGAAAACTGGTCAACCACTTGTAAAAGAATGAAACTAGAACACTTTCTAACACCACACACAAAAATAAACTCAAAATTGATTAAAGATCCAAATGTAACACGAAAAACTATAAAACTCCTAGGGGAAAACACTCTCTGATATAAATCATAGCAGGATCCTCTAAGACCCACCTCCCAGAGTAATGGAAATAAAAGCAAAAATAAACAAATGGGACCTAATGAAACTTAAAAGCTTTTGTACAACTATAAGCAAGGTGAAAACACAGCCCTCAGAATGGGAGAAAATAATAGCAAATGAAGCAACTGACAAAGAATTAATCTCAAAAATATACAAGCAACTCCTGCAGCTCAATTCCAGAAAAATAAGCGACCCAATCAAAAAATGGGCCAAAGAACTAACCAGACATTTCTCCAAAGAAGACATACAGATGGCTAACAAACACATGAAAAGATACTCAACATCACTCATTACCAGAGAAATCCAAATCAAAACCACAATGAGGTACCATCTCACGCTGGTCAGAATGGCTGCTATCAAAAAATCTACAAAAAATAAATGCTGGAGAGGGTGTGGAGAAAAGGTAACCCTCTTACATAGTTGCTGGGAGTGCAAACTAGTACAGCCACTATGGAGAACAGTGTGGAGATTCTTTAAAAAACTGGAAATAGAACGGCCATGCAACCAAACAATCCCACTGTGGGCATGCACACGGAGGAAGCCAGAATTGAAAGAGACACGTATACCCCAATGTTCATTGCAACACTGTTTACAATAGCCAGGACATGGAAGCAACCTAGATGTTCATCGGCACATGAATGGATAAGAAAAGTGTGATACATATACACTAATGGAATATTACTCAGCTATTAAAAAGAGTACGTTTGAATCAGTTCTAGTGAGGCGGATAAAACTGGAGGCTATTATAGAGATCTCTTGAAGAGATCTCTAGTCTTTCCCATTCTATTGTTTTCCTCTGTTTCTTTGCATTGATCACTGAGGAAGGCTTTCTTTTTTCTTTTGCTTTTAATTGGAGGTTAATTACTTTACAAGACTTACAGAGCGAAGTAAGTCAGAAAGAAAAGCACCAATACAGTATATTAAAGCATATATATGGAATTTAGAAAGATGGTAACAATGACCCTATATGTGAGACAACAAGTGAGACACAGATGTACAAAACAGACTTTTGGACTCTGTGGGAGAAGGCGAGGGTGGGATGATTTGATAGAATAGCATTGAAACATGTGTATTATCATATGTGAAAGAGATCACCAGTCCAGGTTTGATGCATAAGACAGGGTGCTCAGGGCTGGTGCACTGGGATGACCCTGAGGGATGGGATGGGGAGGGAGGTGGGAGGGAGGTTCAGGAGGGGGAAAACGCATACACCCATGGCTGATTCATGTGACTGTATGGGGAAAACACCACAATATTGTAAAGTAATTAGCCTCCAATTAAAAGCGAAAGAAAAAAGAAAGCCTTCTTCAGTGATCAATGCAAAGAAACAGAGGAAAACAATAGAATGGGAAAGACTAGAGATCTCTTCAAGAAAATCAGAGATACCAAGGGAATATTTCATGCAGAGATGGGCACAAAAAAGGACAGAAATAGTAGGGACCTCACAGAAGCAGAATACATTAAGAAGAGGTGGCAAGAATACACAGAAGAACTATACAAAAAAAAATCTTCATGACCAGATAACCAATATGGTGTGACCACTCACCTAGAGCCAGACATCCTGGAATGTGAAGTCAAGTGGACCTTAGGAAGCATCACTACATACAAAGTTAGTGGAGGTGATGGAGTTCCAGTTGAGCTATATCAAATCCTGAAAGATGATGCTGTGAAAGTGCTGCACTCAATATGCCAGCAAATTCAGAAAACTCAGCAGTGGCCACAGAACTGGAAAAGGTCAGTTTTCATTCCAATCCCAAAGAAAGGTAATGGCACAGAATGCTCAAACTACAGCACAATTGCACTCATCTCACATGCTAGGAAAGTAATGCACAAAATTCTCCAAGCCAGGCTTCAACAGTACGTGAACCATGAACTTCCAGCTGTTCAAGCTGGTTTTAGAAAAGGCAGAAGAACCAGAGATTAAATTGCCAACATCCACTGGGATCATCCAAAAAGCAAGCCTTCCAGAAAAACACCTATTTCTTCTTACTGTCTCTGCAGACAGCTTGCTGCCACCATCTTGGATTGAGGGGTCATGTGCAGAGCTTGAACAGCCCGCCAGCTGAGGAGTCAGGTGGCACGGTTTTCAGCCTGCCTGTTGAGGCATCGGGCACTGCCATTTTGCCAAAGGAATTCTGGTCTCAGGTGCTAGGTATGGGGCCTCTGCATGTGGCAGAGAATGGGGAAAAAAAAAAAAAAAGTCAGACATTATTTTATTCCCCAGATTCTATTTTTATTCCCGAGGAATTAATGGCCTTTGCTGGTAACATATTCACCTGTTCACTTAAAGGAAGCACTTAATTCCTTCTCTTTGGTGTATGCGAATTATCTGTGTCACCAGTCTTGAGTTTTGGGACCATTTAATGAAATAAGCGCCGCTTGAACACAAGTACTGTGAGACCTGGACTATCTGATAACCAGGTGGCTGCTAAGTGACTAACGGGTGGCATGGGCCAGGCGAAATTATGAGTCACGTGCAGGAAGAGTGGAGCCGAACAGCCTGAGTTTTTGTGGTGCTGCTCAGAGGATCATGCGATGTGAAACTTATGGCGTGTTAATTTCTGGAATTTTCCATATTTTCTGACCATGGTTGTCTAAGGGTTACTGGAACTGAAGAAAGTGAAACCGTGGCTGAGGTAAGAGTAATGTGTATTCAAAGGATATAAAAACAGAAACTTGAGACATCTGCAATCCTGTCATCATAGCAGCATTATTTGCAATAGCCAGGATATGGAAACAACCTAAGTGTTTGTGAATGGATGAATGGTATTAAAGACATGGTTTATATATGTGTGTGCATGCTAAGTTGCTTCAGTCATGTTTGACTCTTTGCAACTGCAAAGACTGTAGCCCGCCAGGCTCCTCTGTCCATGGGATTCTCCAGGCAAGCATACTGGAGTGGGTTGCAGTGCCCTCCTCCAGGGCATCTTCCTGACCCAGGGATGGGACCCAGGAGTCTCCTGTCTCCTGTATTGGCAGGCAGGCCACTAGCACCACCTGGGAATCACAGTTTATATACACTACAGTGTCAGGAAGCATTTAACAAGAGGCTTCCTGTGTGCTGTTTTGGATCTGTCAGGAACCCTCTGGCCCTTATTAATTCTGAATATTCAGGAATTAAGAGGAGAGGCACGCCTTTCCTGGGGCTGAGGAATCCAGGCATTTCTCAATACGGTGATAAGTACCCTCTTCCTTTTTATGAGCCATATGGTAAAAGGTGATTGTTTGCAACTCTCTCTTTGATAGGGATCATCTTATGTTTTGTAAGTCTGGAATTTTAATCTTTATCTTTGTTGAGAGTAAGACCTTGTAAGACAGTATATATGCCCATGCCATGTTGATTAAAACACCTTTGCTCCATCAGAGCTTTGGTCCTGGTGTCTTTCGTTCTTTCTTTCTATTCTTTCTCTCTTTCTCTCTCTCTCTATTTCTGGCTAATTCCTTGGAGCGTGGAGGCCCGCTGAGCTCACTTTCTTGCCCGGGCTTCTAAGACCCTCTTGAGAAGGCGCACTGTGCCTTCACCCACTCGAGAGGGAACCCGGTGCCTACGTGCAGCAGCGCGAGCCCTAAGAATAGGACTTTATTGGCTTTCCGCGTAAACCAGGGGGTATCAGCATCTTTCTCTCTCTTACTTTCTTATCGTCGACTCTGGACCACCAGGTTCCGGTCCATTAAAGGACCAACACTACAGAATATTTTTCAGACATGAGAAAGAAGGACATCCTTCTATTTGTGACATCCCAGATGGACTTTATGGGCATTATGTTATATGAGATAAGTCAGACAGAAAGATAGGTCTCACACAAATAAATGTGATCTCACTTACATGTCAAATTAAAAAAAAATCACATATTCATAGTAACAGAGACAAGAATTGTGGTTAACAGGGCCTGAACTATGGCGAAAGGGGGAGATGTCTGTCAAGGAGTACAGATTTCAGTTATAAGATGAATTAGTTCTGGTGATCTAATAATGTATAGTAATCATAATGGTAATACTGTGTCATATACTTGAAAGTTGCTAAGAAAGTAAATTTTAAAAGTTCCAACAAGAAAGAAATGGTAATTATGTGATGTAATAGCATGTGTTAGCTAAAGCTATGGTGATAGTAATTTTGCAATGTTAGTATGCCAAATCAAAATGTAATACACCTTAAATTTACATAATGTTGTGTGTCTATTATATCTGAATAAAGATGGGTAGAAAGGATTTTGAAAAAGGAAGCACTACAATTATTGCTGTCGAATATTTTACATGAATATATTTACTTTTGTTTCCTTTTTATTTTCCACTGGCTATATTCATGCTGGTATCATTTTCATAAATATTTCTGAAATTCATTTTATATGCCAGTTTTCATCATAGAGACTAACAATTCAGCATTGAACAAAGTTAAAAAAAAAAAATCTCTGCTCTCAAGGCACTTCCACTCTAGGTTAGTATTCACACACTGTGTTAGATATTGTCAGTTTGTACATTCTTGCTACCTTGTTGTGGTCACCTCTGGCCATTTTGTTCACTTAGTTTCACACATACAAAATGGCAAAAACCAAGTAGTCTTTGTCCACTAAGTTTTTAGTTTCCACATTTTATGTCAGTCTTAGAGCAGAGCCATATATACAGAATCCTGTGTAAAAGCTAGGATCTGAGCCCTACCTATTTATGTACTGTGAATGGTATACCTGGTCCCATCCTTTCTTTTAATATGCATTTTTCCCAATCTTTCAGGTATTTCTGGATGTTACTACCTTCCTGGTGAATGTCTTCTATTGTGCAAACTTAACTCTAAAATTAAAACTTTTCTGTGAAAATTTTCCTTTCAAAGATATCTTCCTTTTATTTTTCTTTCTTTCCCATTCCTTTGTCACCTTGCTCCTGCTATTCTTTCTTCCCTCCCTTTGTTGAAAACCATATATGATTCAGTCTAAGTTATTTACTTAATCCTTGGCATTCTTTTATTGCCTCAGACTAAATTTATATATGAGCCCATTTTGCTATACAGGTTGGGTTTTGCTTGTTCATTTGGTGTTTTGTCTTTTCCATTATCCAGTGAGCTCTTTTTTTTTTTTTTTTTTTTTTTGCTAGTTGCTCAGTCGTGTCCAACTCTTTGAGATCCCATGTACTTGTAGCCCACCAGGCTCCTCTGGCCATAGGATTTCCAGGAGAGAATACTGGTGTAGGTTGCTCTTTCCTTCTCCAGGGGATTTTCCTAACCCAGGGATCGAATGGCATCTCCTACATTGGCAGGTGGATTCTTTCCTACTGAGCCACAAGTGTGACTCATGACTTAGGACTAAAACAACAACAAAATGGTACATCTAAGATGCTGGATTCACCTACACCAAACAAAGCTCTTTATAGACAGATAGTATTGGTGACATCTTTTTATCTTTAATATCTTATATTTTGCTTAAAACTTAGAAACACTCCATCAAATTGATGAATTAATATGCTGGACATCTTGTGAAAGATACTGAATGTTAGCACAAGCTGAATGAATTTTGTCTTTTCTTGTTTTCAGTTCAGTTCAGTTCAGTTCAGTCGCTCAGTCATGTCCGACTCTTTGCGACCCCATGAATCGCAGTACGCCAGGCCTCCCTGTCCATCACCAACTCCTGAAGTCCACTCAAACTCATACCCATCGAGTCGGTGATGCCATCCAGCCATCTCATCCTCTGTCGTCCCCTTCTCCTCCTGCCCCCAATCCCTCCCAGCATCAGGGTCTTTTCCAAAGAGTCAACTCTTTGCATGAGGTGGCCAAAGTACTGGAGTTTCAGCTTCAGCATCAGTCCTTCCAATGAACACCCAGGACTGATCTCCTTTAGGATGGACTGGTTGGATCTCCCTGCAGTCTAAGGGACTCTCAAGAATCTTCTTCAACATGACAGTTCAAAAGCATCAATTCTTCGGTGCTCAGCTTTCTTCACAGTGCAACTCTCTCATCCATACATGACCACTGGAAAAACCATAGCCTTGACCAGACGGACCTTTATTGGCAAAGTAATGTGTCTGCTTTTTAATATGCTATCTAGGTTGGTCATAACTTTCCTTCCAAGGAGTAAGCATCTTTTAATTTCATGGCTGAAGTCACCATCTGCAGTGATTTTGGAGCCCAAAAAAATAAAGTCTGTCACTGTTTCCACTATCTCCCCATCTATTTCCCGTGAGGTGATGGGACCAGATACCATGATCTTAGTTTTCTGAATGTTGAGCTTTAAGCCAACATTTTCACTCTCCTCTTTCACTTTCATCAGGAGGCTTTTTAGTTCCTCTTCACTTTCTGCCACAAGGGTCATGTCATCCGCATATCTGAGATTATTGATATTTCTCCCGGCAATCTTAATTCCAGCTTGTGCTTCTTCCAGCCCAGCATTTCTCATAATGTACTCTGCATATAAGTTAAATAAGCAGGGTGTCTTAGGTCATGAAAATTCTGGATTGCAAAATTAAGGGACGTTATGAGAGAAGGAGTGACGTCTGAGTAGGGCCTTGCCAGGTAGGTTTAGATACTTGACAAATAAACAAGAAACAGAGAATGGTATTCCTGGCATAGGAAGAAGCTTGTGCCAAGGTGCAGAGTTAAGAATCAATACAATGTGTCAGGAAATTTGAAGTAGTTTGTGTTGCTAGGACATAAACCATAAGTGAGGTGGATTGTGTGAGAGATGAGTTGGAGAGGTAAGTGGAAGTAGGATAAATGCAAGAGCATTTTAGGCAGAAAGCTTTGTAATTTGAAGCCTTAAACCCCTGCAGCATCCCTGCAGCCAGTTCATCTTTAGAGATGTCTACGTGAATAGGCAGTGACCTGCCAAGACAAGCGTGGAATCCAACCAGAGGGCAAAATGAGACAAAGTCAGCCAGGCTCTGGTGCAGCCTGAAAGCGGATTTCTAGCTAGTCATCAAGAGAAGACTGAATTCCCAGTTAAGAGAGTTTGACAGTAAATAGGAGACAGTAAAAAGGTGTCACATGCAGGTATTTTGTCATTAGTTTTATATGTTTCTGGGCTTCTCAGATGGCCCTAGAGGTAAAAAAAACCTGCCTGCCAGTGCAGAAAGCATAAAAGATATGGGTTTGATCCATGGTCAGGAAGATCCCCTAGAGGAGGTCATTGCAACCCACTCTAGTATCCTTGCCTGCAGAATTCCATGGACAGAGGAGTGTGGTGGGCTACAATCCTTAGGGTCACAAAGAGGTGACTTAGGACACATGCACATACATGCTTCTATCTAGTTTATTCAGGAAGTGGATAAATATCTAAAATATTGATGCATTTTAGTTCCTCACAGGTCCTTGTTTTTCACATGCCAGAAGTGCATAACAATGAATGCTGTGAAATTGTTTTAAAAAATAGTTGAAATGAGATAAATATAATCAACTCTCCATTACAGTATGAACATTTGGTCGAGACTACCCAGTTATCAGTGAGTTAATTTGGAAATATTTTTTAACTAAGCTGTTACTTTGTTAGATAGATACTAGCTACATAGCATAAAAAGGTCACAGTTCTTCACATTGAAGAGCTTACTGAGCTTACAGATGCTGACTATCCAAGTAGTTTCTAAAGGAGACTCTCTCTAATTTGGGTATCACTTGGGAAGAAGATGTGAAATGGTTTAAGCATTGACTAAGTTTAAAAACAAAGATCTATGTTAAAAATGGGATCTGTCATAAATGTTTAAACTATAAAGATGTATTTCTAAGTGACATAAGCAAATAAACCAAAAATAGCAGAAAATAATGACACAGACATGTATTTCACATTGAAATTTTTAACATGTTAATATTTTTAAAATGCATCTCAGAAACTTTACTGTTTTTTAAAGGACTACTACATTACAGTTGAATTGAGGCAACTTGACTAATTCATTAACCTTTATTTCCTCCTAGATATATAATCAGTGGACTAAATTTATTGTTTGTTCTTTCTATTTGTGTTTTTCATACCTTTCCTACATAGGTATGTATTCACAACTAATGTATCATATTTTTGCTGTTGTTAAAATTTGGATCAGGGAACATATATATTAATTTACTTTATCAATCCTGTTGTTTAGTGTTCCATTTGTAAGTATATCATAATTTAATCACTCAATTTATTATTGATAAATTTTTAAGTTTTATTTCCTTTCCTTCTTTCCTGTATCCCCAACAGCATTCTAATATACATTCTTGCACCTGCATTGCTGTGTACAAGTGTTTCTATAGTATATATACTAAAAACCAAGACTTCTTCACTCAAGAGGTTCATGTCTTTATTACGTTGACCTGATATTGGAAATTGCTTTCCAAAGTGGTTGAATCAATGTATACTCCCACCAGAATTATCAGAGCATTTTACTCTTCCACATAAGACTTTCAATATTTATACCAATTTGCTATATGTAGAATTGCATTTCTGTTTTAATTTGTCTAGAAACTGATAGTTCATGACATTGAACGTCTTTCATATTTATTAGCCACTTGTACTTTCTCTAAAAATTGCTTACTTATCCTCATTTCTAGGATGTTCTTGTTGAGAGTATAAAGAATAATGATTTGGAGATGTGCAAAGCAACCATTCTTGCCCCAGTGCATACCAAGCTCATATCCTTATAGACTCTTAACAATTATTTGGAAAGAAAAAAAAGTTAAAGGAAAAAAATATTTTCAATTTCAGCTATAATCCAAATCACTCATATAGGGATATTAAATCTTTTCAAGTATGAAGTTGTCAGTAAAGGTTGTGGATCCCCAAGTGTTTATTGCACTTAAGGGAACAGTATTAGTCAATGCAATGCATAGAAAATGTGAGAACAAAAAAGTAAAAGGATATTTTCACTGTAATTAGGAACTCTAGTTTTATAGCATAGAATTTACATGGAAAAGAAACTGAATACCTTCTTTTTTGACAACAAAAAAGCAGTGATGTGGAATGTAGACCCAAACTGATTTCTTGCTGTTTATTTAGCAGCAACTGCAAATGTTTTAACTTTTTTAGAATATTATATAGACTCACCAAATAATATATGTGTTAAGTTACCATTTAGTAAGAGCAAAAGCTGTGATTGACATTGCTGTTCTCCTCCATGTGGTGACTTAGGGACATAGGCTCCTCCCACTCTGTGACCTTGTCCCAAAGTGATCAAGGATACTCTGCATCTGCAATCGGTGATGGAAGGGTGAAACTCAACATGCACTTTCTAACTCTTTGGTCTAAAGTGACCAAAGGGATTAAGGATATTCTGCATCTGCAGTGGGTTATGGAAGGTGAATATGAACATGCACTTTCTAAGTCTTTTGTCTAAGGTGACCCATATCACCTCAAGTACTGTTTTTGAGTAAGAAGTAATTATATAGCATCAACTAGATTTAAAGGAGAATGTGGAATTTAGTCTCTGGCTGGGAAGCTGTTTTTAACAGCTCTATAATATATAAAGAGAAACAGCAAATTTGGGGTGCTAAAAGGTGTCTCTGTGATATAAGAGTGCTTACTTTATAATTTACCTATTACAGATAATATCTTTATAAATCGCTCCACTGGCATCCTGGTGGTTTAGTTAATGCACATACTTTAGATTCATCTCCTGTTAGTACTTCCTCTTCAGCCTCATGGAATAATGTGTTGAACAGTAAGAGTATTTCAAGTTTCCAACTGTGTTCTCATTTCCTCATATTCATAACACCTAATTAATTGTTCTATAAGTCTGAAGTCAAATTTTATTCTATTGAATAATCGTTAACACTACCCAGAATTTACCCTTTTATGATCCAATATCACGCAATATTGCTTCTACTAAACCAGGCCACAATTTTTCCTCTTGATGTTTGACTGCCAACCTGAATTGTGAGCATCATCTGAGCACAGAAAATGTGTAACTTGAGCCTCAGCAGAGTATTTAATAAATCCAAGCACTTTGGTCCTAATAGTGATTTGAATGAATAAATTAATATACCTAACCTCACTTCTCAATTAGAGGGAAATATGTCATGGGTCCATAAACTTAGGAAATATACTGATATGGTTTCAACTTTGTCCTCAGTCCTAACCATAACTAAGCAGTAGTAATCATCCAGTATCTATTTGTTGGATAAACAAACATGAATTTGAATAGGACTGGAGTCTTTTCAAGGTGGTAGGGGAATAACCAAAATCCCCCAAAGGACAGGGGAACCAGAGTCTCATAAATCAGATATCTTAAGGATGGAAGGAGAGCAACATGTATATTCAAGTGGCAGGATCTGAAGGTGAAATGGTAATGTAGGATAAGAAGGATCGGACATAAGCTAGAATGTTTCTTTAAATGAGTTGAATGCAGAGGGAGGGAGTCACAGTCATTCAGTCACGTATTATCTAAACCTGTGTTCATACTGTAGTATCAGAGTTGAATAATTGGGACCAAGGCCAGGACTACAAATATACTTACTAGCTGAATCTTTAAAGAAAAAGTTTAACTTTAGAAAAGATTTCACAGTTGATTTAAATATTGTAAATATGAGTATGGAGAGCTTGTGGGATGCTAAGAAGAGCTAGAGAAACATGATCATTGTATTAGCTGGGGTATAGGCTTTGATTTGCTAAAGGAAAAAAGAACCCTAGTAAAATAAATTATGAAGAACATAGATAACCTGCAAAAGCATCTGATCTTTTTCACATGTAAAATGGGAAAATTTGAAAAAATTTTGGTAGATCAATAGCAAAATCTCTTCCAAGCTTTAGAAAGATACCCTGACAGCAACTTGTAGTATATATTAGAGTTAATCTAAGCCAAGTGTGTTCTTAAGTCACCTATGGATGCAGTTGAGCATGTAAATACCTGAACTCTTTTCATGGAAATTCTGATCTGGTTTGTCTAAATGGAAAACTGACATTGGCATTCTTAAAAACTCCCCAAATTTTTTTATGTCACATATTCATATCTCTTTCTCATATCAAAAACTATTTTAGTGGTTTCTAAATGGTAAGAACAACATCAAGAATTTCAGCACTGAAGTATTTGATAAAGATCTAATAAAAAATCTAGAACAGAGAAATGTGATAACTAAAACAACCAAATCCTTAGAGAGTTAACTGGAAAATTAGATATGGTTGAAAAGATAATTAGTGAATTGGAAGATAAGTTAGTAGAAAATATTTAAACTACAAAGAAAACAAAATTAAAGAAAGAAAATATAAAGAAGATATTAAGAGATATATCAACTCACTGAAAAGGTTAATAAATGTGTAACTGAAGTATCAGAAAGAAAGGAGAGACTGAAATTCAGTAGAAATGATAATTGTTTTCAAGAATTAGGTAGGATAATAATTGTTATAATAATAATAATTGTTTTCAAGAATAATGACCAAGAATTTCCCTCAACTAAATATATACATTAAGAAAATAAAGAGTTCAAAATCAAATAGAATTACAAAAAGAAAGAAACCATGTATATAAATATCACAGTTAAACAAATAAAAATGAGAATGAGTGAATCCTAAAAGCAACTAAAGTTAAAAAAAAAATTATTTCAAAAGACCATTAATAAGATAGCCATTGGCTTCTTGTTTCAGCAGTCTGTTGACATATTCTCATACATATTCATTCAAAAAATAGAAAATATGGAAACACTTTCCAGTTACTTAAGATAAATATATCTTTGATATTTACAACTTGATAATATATGTTAAGAAGGGAAAGTATACTCCTATCTCTGTTATACACATAAATGCAAAAAATTCTATACAGATATTAGGAAAGCAAATCCAGGAATCTATAACATTTGTGGAGAAAGAAATTAACATAGCAAGCCTAAAACTGCTCACCTGTTTATAGTCTAGGCCTTGCTTGGCTCATGTCCAGGATCTTAGATTTCAAGAGGGTTTCCACCATTCTCTGATAACAAGGACTTGTTATATCCAAACAGTACAAAAAAATATGGTTTATACGGAACATCTGCTTTCTTTCTGGGAGTCTGGCAGTTTAGTATGTGCTGGGTAGAGGATGCCAACATGACCAGTCCCCAGTAAAATCCCTGGGCACTGATATCTAATTAGCTTCCTTGGTAGACAACATTTCATGTATGTTGTCACAACTTGTTGCTGGAGGCATCAAGCATGTCTGTGTGACTGCACTGGGCAAGGACTCCTGGAAATTTGCTCTTGGATTCATCTGGAATTTGCCCCATGTGTCCTTTCCTTTAACTGACTCTTCTTTGTATCCTTCACTGTAAAAAACAACAGTTGTGAATATGATTATCTGCTGAGTAATAGGAGTCCTCCCTGTGATAGATTCTGAAAAGGTATGTGAACACTTCAATATCAAGTCATGTTTTTTTTTTTTTTAATTCTTAGCAAAATAGAAGAATAGAAAAATTAATAGAAATAGAAAGAATTTCCTCCTGCTAGAAGGAATCTACAGGAAACTTCATGCTTAATGTTGAAATATTGAAACTTCCTTCTGTAAGATGAGTTAAGCAAGAACCCGCTGTCATCAATTCTTTGTTCATTTTCAGGAAAATGGTATACAAATTGGAAGCAAATAAATTTATTATTCATA
The DNA here is from genome assembly GCF_033118175.1 of Dama dama. NCBI lineage: Eukaryota > Metazoa > Chordata > Mammalia > Artiodactyla > Cervidae > Dama > Dama dama. The sequence goes on along the minus strand of NC_083715.1, from coordinate 6,652,370 downwards.
AATGACATGACTTTACATGTGGAAGATTTTAAAAATAGCAGATAATGTATTAGAATATAGGTGAATTAAACAAGGTCACTAGATGTGAAATCATTATAAAATGTCAATGTATTTCTATATCCAATAATAAACATTCAGATAATAAAGTTTTAAAAGCATGATACCATTTCAAATTTACTAAATGTTTTCAGAAACTAAAATAAACAGAAATAAATCTAACAAGGTATGTTCAAAAGTCTTGTATGCCTTTTTCTATTGCTGAGGGACAGATGTGTCAACGTGAAGCAACACAAATTTATTAGCGTACAGTTGTATTGAAAGCTGTATAAACACGACTGGCTTCTTTTCTAATGGTACAAACAAGGCTAAAATTAAGGTGTCAGCCAGGTGGGATTTTTGTCTGGAATCTCTAAGAGAAAATTCATCCCCAAGCCCATTTTTGTTTTCAGAATTCTGCTCATTGTGATTGTAAAACAGATTTATATTTCATTGCTGACTGACAACCAGGACGTATCCTCAGCTTCTAGAGGCCACACACATCTATCTTGCCACATGCCCCCATTCGAACCTGAAGCCAACTTTGAATGTATGACTTTCTCCTTTTCTAACTTCTAGACCCAGGTTTAAACACTGATGTGATTAGGTCATTCCCCGCTGGATGATCTCATGATTTTAAGGTCTAATAGTCTGGAATTTTAATTGTTTAAAAATTCATTTCACTATACAGTGTAACATAACCACAGAAGTGATTTTTCATCATATATACAGATTTTGCCTACGTTCATGATGAGAAAATTATTATATAAGGGCAAAGGTCATTGATTTTTGCCCACCACAGGCCTGCATGAGAAAAATTATAAAACATTACTTTGAGAAATTAAGAAAAAAAATTAGAGAACTAGACTATGTTCACAAATAGAAATAATGTATATTACAAATCTTCATTTCTTTGAAATTGATCTGTAGTTAGTTCGATCACAATGTCACACTGAAAAATGGAAAATAAAAGATTCATTTCAAAATTTATAAGTATGAATACTTAAGAATAGTCAATATAATTTTAAAAAACAAAGTTGGAGAACTTATATTTAATGCTGACAGAAGCTATTTTTTATGACAAAGCTATATAAATACAATGTTGATAGGTATAAAAAAGCATGAAAGATGATTCAACACCAGTTTCACACATATTTTGAGCATCTGATTTTTTGACATAGGTGAACTACAGAATGAAGGAAGAACAACTTTTATAAAATGATGTAGTGAAACTTGGATCCCATATGAAAAAAATGAACAAACCAAAAACCTGGACCCCTTCATCACACCACACACACACACAAAATCTATTTTAGATGGATGGTAGTGTTGGTGAGGATGTGGAATAACATTATTTTGTGAAACAGAATTGTTAAATCATTTTAACAAATTTCTTGGCAGCATTTCGTAAATCTAAACATATGCCTAACCTATGATTCAGCAGTGCTATTGCTGAGTAAAAACCAACAGAAATGTGTAAAAATGTATACAATGGATACATACAAATATGTTCACAGAAATATTAGCAAAATAGCTCCAAATTGAAAACCACAAAGTAGTCCATTGACATTAGGATAAATAAAGTGTAGTATACCCACAAAAAGAAATATTTTATTATACTAAAAATGATCAAAAATATACACAAAACACTGTAGATGAATCTCAAGTATATGAAGTTAAATGAAAAAAGCCCAGTCATTAAGGACTGCAAGCTGTATAAAACTACCTCATTTCACTGAAGATGGTGAGCCAGAGAAACATGATGCAGCTAGTGTTCCTATTTTCCCTGAATAGGCATGGTGTCATACCACGGGGTCTTCTTAGGTAGCTCACAGGTTAAGAGTCTGCCTTCCAATGCAGGGCATTCAAGAAATGTGGGTTCAATCCCTAGGTGGGGAAGATCCCCTGGAGAAGGAAATGGCAACCCACTGCAATATTCTTGCCTGGAAAATTCCATGGACAGAGGAGCCTGGTGGGCTACAGTCCATGGGGTTGCAAAGAATCGGACACAACTGAGCACATGCACATTTACACACGCTTGCACACACACACTCTGGGGATTTAGTAGTCAGCAATAAACAATTTGAATCAAATTCACATGTATTTTTGCTTTGCTTTTTAAGTCTAAGATATTAATCTTTATACTTTCTCCTCAAATGATAATGAAACAATTGTATGTTATACAAATAATTGTAAAACATAAAATATATATGTATGACATTTCCTTACTCTCCTGATCACCAGGTACAAATTATAACCAAAAAATGAGTTATCTTTCATAATAAAAATGAAATACTGAGTAAATAATATTTCTTAGTGGTACATTTAAGTGTATGAAATAGCAGATTTCTTAGAAATATAGGAGACAATTACATGGGGTACTATGTTTTACTTAATGAAAAGGAGAGATATTTTAAATGTTACAACGCTTCTAAATTCCTTTGCATTTTTATCACAATCCCATGAAAAATAACATAATATTTTTAGAGAATTATTATTAGTTTGACAAAACTCAAAGGTTAGATTATATGATCCTATCAATCAATGTATAAAAGATGACTATGATGGCAAAAGAAGCACAGATATATATGTCAGAATATATCAAAGGAACAACATAAAAAATGAGTGTTTCTGACATACAATGGACTTACCTGGTGGCTCAGTGGTAAAGAATCCATCTGCAATGCAGGAAACATAGGAGACATGGGTTCAACCCTTGGGTTGGGAAGGTCCCCTGGAGGAGGTCATGGCAAACCACTCCAGTATTCTTGCCTGGAGAATCCCATGGGCAGAAGAGCCAGTGGGCTACAGTCCACGGGGATGCAACTGAGTGACTTTCACACACACACACACACTTCTTAAAAACTGATGTAATCTAGCCAAAGACAGGGGACCTGGATCTTAAGCACCTGGGGCATTTGGGCACACTTAGGCACCTCGTGGGTCTTTCTTAGCCTCCATGGAACTAGATTTGCTTACCTGTGAAATGAAGCAGTTGGCCTAAATGACAGGAAATCCATGATAAAATCACTTAAGTAGTTCTTTGGTATTCCAGGATCAAAGAGGTATGAAAGTGTAACTAATGTAACATCTTATAGCATTATTATATGGTCATGTCTCTGCTTCCTTTATTCTTTCATCATTTGTAGCCAAAGGCACTTTCTCACTTAGGCAATTTTATCCCCTTTATACCATGTATGCATAGTTGCTCAATTCAGTTCAGTTCAGTTGCTCAGTTGTGTCTGACTCATTGGGACCCCATGGACTGCAGCATACCAGGCTTCCCTGTCCATCACCAACTCCTGGAGTCTACTCAAAATCATGTCCATTGAGTCTTTGATGCCATCCAACCATCTCATCCTCTATCTTTCTCTTCTCCTCCTGCCTTCAATATTTCCCAGCATCAAGGTATTTTCCAAGGAGTCAGTTCTTGACATCAGGTGGCCAGAGTATTGGATTTTCAGCTTCATCATCAATCCTTCCAATGAATATTCAGGCTGATTTCCTTTAGGATGGACTGGTTGGATCTCCCTGCAGTCCAAGGGACTCTCAAGAGTCTTCTCCAACACCACAGTTCAAAAACATCAATTCTTCAGCACTCAGCTTTCTTTACAGTCCAACTCTTACATCCATGCATGACTACTGGAAAAGCCATAGCTTTGATTAGACAGACCTTTGCTGGCAAAGTAATGTCTCTGCTTTTTAATATGCTGTCTAGGTTGGTCATAACTTTCCTTCCAAAGAGTAAGTGCCTTTTAATTTCACAACAGCAGTCACCATATGCAGTGAGTTTGGAGTCCAAAAAAATAAACTCTGTCACTATTTCCACTGTTTCCACATCTATTTACCATGAAGATATGGGACCAGATGCCATGATCTTAGTTTTCTGAATGTTGAACTTCAAGCCAACTTTTTCACTCTCCTCTTTCACTTTCATCAAGAGGTTCTTTAGTTCTTCACTTTCTGCCATAAGGGTGGTGTCATTTGCATATCTGAGGTTATTGATATTTTTCCCAGCAATCTTGATTCCAGCTTGTGCTTCCTCCAGCCCAGTATTCTGGATATACTCTGTACTCTGCATATAAGTTAAATAAGCAGGGTGATGTATATTCAGCCTTGATGTACTCCTTTTCCTATTTGGAACCAGTCTGTTGTTACATGTCCATTTCTAACTGTTGCTTCCTGATCTGCATACAAATTTCTCAAGAGGCAGGTCAGGTGGTCTGGAATTCCCATCTCTTTCAGAATTCTCCACAGTTTATAGAGATCCTCACAGTCAAAGGCTTTGGCATAGTCAATAAAGCAGAAATAGATGTTTTTTCTGGAAATCTCTTGCTTTTTTGATGATCCAGCAGATGTTGGCAATTAGATCTCTGGTTCCTCTGCCTTTTCTAAAACCAGTTTGAACATCTGGAAGTTCTCAGTTTGTGTATTTTGTTGAAGCCTGACTTGGAGAATTTTGAGCATGACTTTGCTAGTGTGTGAGATGAGTGCAAGGTAGTTTGAACATTCTTTTGCAATGTCACCTTTCCTTCAGAATTGGAATGAAAACTGACCTTTTCCAGTCCTGTGGCCATGGCTGAGTTTTCCAAATTTGCTGGCATATTGAGTGCAGCACTTTCACAGCATCATCCTTTAGGATTTGAAATAGCTCAACTGGAATCCTATCACCTCCACTAGCTTTGTTTGTAGTGATGCTTCCTAAGGTCCACTTGACCTTGTATTCCAGGATGTCTGGCTCTAGGTGAGTGATCACACCATCTTGGTTATCTGGGTCATGAAGATCTTTTTTGTATAGTTCTGTGTATTCTTGCCACCGCTTCTTAATACCTTCTGCTTCTGTTATGTCCATAAAATTTCTGTCTTTTATTGAGCCCATCTTTGCATGAAATGTTCCCTTGGTATCTCTAATTTTCTTGAAGAGATCTCTCATCTTTCCCATTCTATTATTTTCCTCTATTTCTTTGCACTGATCCATGAGGAAGGCTTTCTTATTTCTCCTTGCTATTCTTTGGAAATCTGCACTCAATGGGTATATCTTTCCTTTTCTCCTTTGCTTTTCACTTCTCTTCTTTTCACACCTATTTGTAAGGCCTCCTCAGACAGCCATTTTGCTTTTTTGCATTTCTTTTTCTTGGAGATGATCTTGATCCGTGTCTCCTGTACAATGTCATGAACCTCTGTCCATAGTTCATCAGGCACTCTGTCTGATCTAGTCCCTTAAATCTATTTCTCACTTCCACTGTATAATCATAAGGGATTTGATTTAGGTCATACCTGATTAGCCTAGTGGTTTTCCCTACTTTCTTCAATTTAAGTCTGAATTTGACAATAAGTAGTTCATGATCTGAGCCATAGTCAGCTCCCAGTCTTGTTTTTGCTGACTGTATAGAGCCTCTCCATCTTTGGCTGCAAAGAATATAATCAATCTGATTCAGTGCTGTCCATCTGGTGATGTCCATATGTAAAGTCTTCTCTTGTGTTGGTGGAGGAGGGTGTTTGCTATGACCAGTGCAATCTCTCGGCAAAACTCTATTAGCCTTTTCTCTGCTTCATCCTGTACTCCAAGGCCAAATTTGCCTGTTACTCCAGGTGTTTCTCGACTTCCTACTTTTGCATATCAGTCCCCTATAAAGAAAAGGACATCTTTTTTGGGTGTTAGTTCTAAAAGTCTTGTAGGTCTTCATAGAAACATTCAGCTTCAGCTTTTTCAGCATTACTGGTCAGCGCATAGACTTGGATTACCATGATATTGAAAGGCTTGCCTTGGAAACAAACAGAGATCATTCTGTCATTTTTGAGATTGTATCCAAATACTGCTTTTTTGACTCTTTTGTTGACTATGATGGCTACTGCATTTCTTCTAAGGGATTTTTGCCCACAGTAGTAGATATAATGGTCATCTGAGTTAAATTCACCCATTCCTGTCCATTTTAGTTCACTGATTCCTAAAGTGTCAACGTTCACTCTTGCCATCTCCTGATTGACCACTTCCAATTTGCCTTGTTTCATGGACTTAACATTCCAGGTTCCTATGCAATATTGCTCTTTACTTCATCGAACCTTGCTTCTATCACCAGTCACATCCACAATGGTGTGTTGTTTTTGCTTTGGCTCCATCTCATTCTATCTGGAGTTATTTCTCCACTGATCTCCAGTTGCATATTGGGCACCTACCGACCTGGGAAATTCATCTTTCAGTGTTCTATCTTTATGCCTTTTCATACTTTCAGGGAGTGAACCATGTTTTTTGCTTAATCACTCAGTCATGTCCAACTCTTTGCAACCCCATGGCCTGTAGCCCACCAGGCTCCTGTGTCCATGGAGATTCTCCAGACAAGAATACTGGAATGCCTGGCCATGCCCTCCTCCAGGAGATCTTCCCACCTAAGGGATTGAACCCAGGTTTCCTGCATTGCAGGTGGATTCTTGACCATCTGAGCTACCAGGGAACTGAACCAGAAAAGAAATAACCCTTTCCAAAATAGATGTATTAATACATTGAGTAGATCTTTCTCTTGTCAGCCAATTTAATGAATTACACCGTTTTGATATCTCAGGCATTATATTATTGGTGTGTAGAATTGTGTAGAGAGCAGAGTTTTAATTTTTATTTTCTCTACAGAGGTCATTTGTATTCTTTGCCAGTTTCAGTATGTGTCGTTGTTGCTATTCTAACATTTTGTTTTTGTTGTTTAGTCGCTAAGTCATGTCCAACTCTTTGTGATTCCATGGACTATAGCCCGCAAGGCTCCTCTGTTCATGGGATTTCCCAGCAACATACTGGATTGTGTTGCCATTTCCTTCTTCAGGGTTTCTCCTGATTCAGGGATCGAACCTGCTTCTCCTGCACTGGCCGGTATTGGCAGGCAGATTCTTTATGGCTGAACCACCAGCAAAGCCCTATCCAATTTTAATTGTTTTAATGGAGGGATGTGGGAAAACTTGTGAGAGGGTCCTGAATAAGCCAATTGGCATAAAAATTATCTCGAGCTGAAGACATTTGAGTTCCTGAAATCCTTGACTGCTTAGATGCAGAGACTCCAAATCAATTCAGTTGTCAAAAACTCTTTCCTCAGAATAACTTCAATTTTCTCTTCCCAAAGATAAATCAGTGTTATACCCAATCAGACATTGTCACAAAACTACCATATCACCTATCTTTTCTTATAAGGGCTTATTTATATATCCCAAAGCTGATTTTTTTTTTTTCCTCCATAGGTGACCCTTTTCCCTCCTACAAATAAGTTGTTTGTTCTCCTGTGTCCCATCTTATCCTCTATTAAGAGAGTTTTGTGTTTTGTTCTTGTTCTTGGTCTCAGTTGCTCAGTCATGTCTGACTCTTTGTGACCCCATAGCCTATAGACCACCAGGCTCCTCTGTCCATGAAATTTTCCAGGCAAGAATACTGGAGTGAGCTGCCACGCCCTTCTCCAGGGAATCTTCCCAACCCAGGGGTTGAACCCATGTCTCTTTCATATCCTGCATTGGCAGGCAGATTCTTTGCCACTGCACCCCTGGAAAGTCCATTAAGATAGTATATAAACCTCCAGTTCTAATTTCTTTGAGCCACATTTCTTTGTCACTCCTGTGCAGACATACATAATTAAATCTATTTTTTTGTCTTTGCTAATCTATCTTCCGTGAGTTTTAATTTTCACACCCTCATTAAACCAGTCTAAGAGAGTAGAGGAAAAATTAGTTCTCGTCAACACTTGCTTTCTTTTGTCTGTTAAACAAAACTTGTCAGATCTGCAGTATGAGTACATGAAGTTCATTTCTTTAAAATTTTTCGGTTTCTTAAGGGAAGAATCTTCAAACCCCAGGTCCTACAAGCATATTCCAGAGAGGAGAGAGAAGGTACAAAACGTCTCATAGTTCACTGGGGCACCTTTCCCTTAATCCTCCTGCCTTCATGCCTGTGCTTACTCCTCTCTATCAAGAGCTCTTGATATTACTGAGCCCAGAGTCTTTCTGGTTAAATTCCTATAAATATTAAATGTTGGATCAATTTCCTGTGGGAGGCAAGAGTTCATGGGGTTACATGCTGCTATGTGTAGGATGCTGGTAGCTTTCTGTGGTGCAACTTGTGACCTTTCCCTTATTTTTGAGGGATTATGCTTTTTTTTTCACTTCTATATTGTAACTCCAGTGAGATTTCAGAGAGAAAGGAGATAAATGGATGTCTATTTCAGTGAACTAGCTGTTGTAAGCAAGTTTGTCAACCCCCATTTTTTTTCTTTTCTTGGTGTTACAATTTAGTTGAAATTAGAGAAGTTAGGGCAAAATTGTGAAAGACTTTAAGAAGGATGAAAAGATTATTGGGTGTCTTCAAAAGAAACCTAGGCGCCTTCTGAGTTTGTGATTCTGTGGACTCTCTGAGCCTTTCATTTTCTTTAAGTTATTCTTAAAATTGTAAAATACCACATATTGATCAGAGAAATGCAAATTTCCTTGCGGATAGGGTTGATTATTGCCTTGTTAATATTGTCCGATTTTCCATCTATTAAGGAATTTTATGTCAGCATGTCTGACTTCCCAAACATGTGTATACTCTTTGAATTCTCCTTTGAACCCCTTGTATCATATTCCCACATTAATGAGTTATTATTTGATGTGTGTCCATTTCAGGTTTTTATGAATCATTATTTTATCTTTTAAAAATTATTCTAAAGACTATTCTAAGGAATATTGCTAAAACAATATGAATTTTATGATATTTGAAACCCTAGAAAATAGTTTTGGTTATTATGATTTTATGAGTGAAATTATAGATTTATGTTTCTGTTTTCAATGTGGAAACATTATTTAAGAAATAGTGACAGGCTTTCCTGGTGGTTCACTGGTAAAGAATCTGTCTGCCAATATAGGAGACACAGATTCAGTCCCTGTCTGGGATGGTTCCACATGCTGCATGACAACCGAGCCCATGAACCACAGTTACTGAGCCTGTGCTATAGAGCCCAGGGGTCACCACTGCTGAAGGCCTCTTGCCCTACGGCCCGTGGTCTGCGGCAAGAGAAACCACCAGAGTGTAAGCCCACACACCACAACCAGAGAAGGCCTGCACACAGCAATGATGATCCAGCACAGCCAAAACAAATCATTAATTAGAAAAGAAACAGTGACTGTGGAATGCCTAACATAAATGAAGGTTAAAGAAAGTAAGATAACAACGGAAAGAAGCTTTGTCCTGGAGACATTATGTCAATGACCTCAACTTGGCAACCAGACAGATACCATTTTAAAACATAACCTGCTTTAATTTCTCAGGGAGTGATATTGAAAAACCAAACAATCTTTTTTCTCAAGTGCAAATAAAAATTACTTCAAAGGGTTGTGAGGATTAAATTTAAAAACCCATGTAAATTATTAGAATGCCTGTTATGTAGTAAGTATTAGATAACTGATAAATATAACAGATACCAGATATCTGTACCCAGAATATGAGGAATTAATAATAGAATTATTACAAATAACCCTGTTAGATTTTAAAGGTGAAGAGTTCCTGATATTTGAAACTTTCTCCTATTATGTCACAGATACAATCAATGAGACACGGGTTCCATCCCTAGGTTGGGAAGATCCCCTGGAGTAGGAAATGGCAACCTGCTCCAATATTCTTGCCATGAAAATCCCGTGGACAGAGGAGCCTGTCAGATTGCAGTCCAAGGGATCACAAAGAGTTGGACATGATTGAGCACACACATATTCTTCTGCATTATCAAAATATCATGAATCCTTTGCATCAAAAGGAAATTAACAGTTAGGTTAATTTTTTTTTTCTGCTTTGGAAACTTAATACTCAGAATGATCATTATTAATTTTAAAAAGTAATTTTTCTATTATATACTTGCTATTTTGATCATGTCCATGAAATAATACAATAATTTGCCACTTTTGTGCAAAGACTTTGAGTATTTTTTCTGTTCTCAAAAAACCCCTTACATTCTTTTTTCTAAATTTCCATTTCCTTTTATGTATATTGACCTTGAAGGATCATAATAGCTATTGCTAGTGAGAGGGAAAATACCATTAGACATACTTTCTTGTCTCTGAAAGGGTTTTAGATGCTTCTGCTGCTGGAGGTAATAGTTGTCAAGGTGTTTTAGCTAATGAAGCATGGCCACAAACACATCACTAGATGTTCTTGTACTGGTTCCTGAGAAAGAGGTTGTTCCTTATTATTAAAAACTCATCTCCTGTTGTTGATAATATAAACACTTTACCTTCCCTCCTTCTTTAGCTAAAAAATGTCTGATTGCTTTTACAACAATTTTCAACTTTAAAAGAGGGTGAGACAAGATCTGAGGAGAAGAGAAGAGCATAAAGGAGAGATATTTGTTAATTTTTTACTCATTTCTTATATGATAAACGGTTTGTTTTCAACCAAGATTGTTACAAGGATGTTATGGCTTACTACTAATGATTTCAATTGTTTCTATTTCACTGGTTGTTCCCATTAGCCCAAATAAGACAAAATGGACCATTTTACCTCTGTCCTGATGTATGAATTCAGCAAAACAAAAGTTTAAAAAAGTGAAAGACAATACAAGGGGATAATAAAAATGTTATACAATGGTTTTACTTAGAGTAGTACTAAAATAACTTTTGCTCTGAAAGTTTCTTCAGGAATTAAAAAGAAGCTGGGCTGGCTTGGGTCACAAATAAAATATGAAGTTTGATATTCAAAAAATGAGACTAATTTTTTTAATGACTACTATGAGACATATTTTCACCATGCTTCATCATTCATTGTTCACAATAAGACTTATTCTCCACCCCACCCCTCTCCAATTTTTCCTTTGTGAGAAGACTGAGACAAAGAATGTTTAAAAGGATTGTTTCAGATAACTCAACTAATAAATGGCAGAGCTAATATTTGAACTCAACTTTACATGGTTTCAGAAACAAGGTACTTCCTATATTGCTGTTAACTTAAGATGGAGAAACAACATAGGCAAGCCTTTAGCCTGGCGTGAAAATGAAAGATTAAAAACATTGAGAAACCAAAAGAGTGAGTGAGATGGTTTTGTTTTGCTTTAATTTTGCATAAGAGGATTAAGGATTACCTTTCTATAATATTCTTCTCTGATACTGGTTAAACCAAATGTCCTGTTCTTCATAGATGAAAGCTGAAGGTGTCTTATATTGGGTGCATATCCAACAATTTTCGGTCTCTCTTCCTGGCAGTGGCCTCTTTCTGGTAACTCCTGGAGAATATGAAGCTCCTCACTGTCTCTGGGGGCTCAGATGGTAAAGAATCTGCCTGCAATGCAGGAGACCTGGGTTGGAAAGATGCCCTGGAGAAGGGAACGGTTACTTTTGCCAATATTCTTGCCTGAAGAATTCCAAGGGCATAAGAACCTGGTGGGCTACAATTCATTCAGTTTCAAAGACAAGTGAGCAACTTAACACTTTTCCCCCCCACTGTCTGTGGAGCTAATTCAACCATCAAAATTGACAGTATTTTCCTTTTAAAAAGTTGGCTTAAAGCTCAACATTCAGAAAACCAACATCATGGCATCCGGTCCCACCACTTCATGGCAAATAGATGGGGAAACAGTGGATGACTTTATTTTTGGGGGCTCCAAAATCACTGCAGATGTTGACTGTAGCCATGAAATTCAAAGACACTTACTCCTTGGAAGGAACGTTATGACTACCCTAGACAGTATATTAAAATGCAGAGACATTACTTTGCCAGGAAAGGTCCATCTAGTCAAAGCTATGGTTTTTCCAGTAATCATGTATGGATGTCAGAGTTGGACTATAAAGAAAGCTGAGCACTGAATAACTGATGCTTTTGAACTGTGGTGTTGGAGAAGACTCTTGAGAGATCCAACCAGTCCATCCTAAAGGAGATCAGTCCTGGGTGTTCATTGGAAGGACTGATGCTGAAGCTGAAACTCCAGTATTTGGCCCCCTGATGAGAAGAGCTGGCTCATTTGAAAAGACCCTGATGCTGGGAAAGATTGAGGACAGGAGGAGAAGGGGATGACAGAGGATAAGATGGTTGGATGGCATCACCAACTCAATGGACATGAGTTTGGGTAAACTCTGGAAGTCTCAAGATGGACAGGGAGGCCTGGCGTGCTGCAGTTCACGGGGTTGCAAAGAGTAGGACATGACTGAGCAACTGAACTGAACTGAACTAAAAAAATCTCATAGTCTTAGCTCTCATGTATAAATCTATAATCCTTAATCTCATGTATAAATTTTATAATCTATAATGATCTAATTTTGGGGATATTGTTAAGTAAAGATTGAAGTTAAGTTAAATTTCTATTTGTTTCCTTCTCTGACAAATAGTTTGTTTTGAGGTAGGATATAAAAAGGAGGAGAAGGCAACGGCATCCCACTCCAGTACTCTTGCCTGGAAACTCCCATGGATGGAGGAGCCTGGTAGGCTACAGTCCACGGGGTAGTGAAGAGTCGGACACGACTGAGCGACTTCACATTCACTTTTCACTTTCATGCGCTGGAGAAGGAAATGGCAGCCTACTCCAGTATTCTTGCCTGGAGAAGCCCAGCCTGGTGGGCTGCCGTCTATGGGGTCACACAGAGTTGGAAATGACTGACGTGACTTAGGGGCAGCAGCAGCATAAAAAGGAAGATCATGGGTTAACGGCTTAGAATGATTAAATAACTTTAAAGTCATAGTCTTACTAAGAGATGAAGCCAGGGTCTATCACAGGAAGTCTTTCCTTATAATATGTATTCTAGACCACTAAACTCTACCTTTATTCACTAAATTATTGAATTTATTATAAATAATTCATTTTCCTAATCACTGAATTCATGATAAATAATTCATTTGAGAATGACACCCTATTCAGGATTTTTGCTGAAGAGAATATCCTTTATTAATTGAATTATCTATGAAACTTCTTCAAAAATGAATTGACTGTATATGTATCAGTATTATTCCATACTTTTTTTTTTCTAAATCATTAATATTTTTGTCTAGTTAAAGGCCACACAGTTTTGATGATGCTAAATTTGAAATAATTCCTAAATTGTTTTGGCTTTTCTAGGTCCATTTTATTTCCATACAAATTTCAGAACCATCTTGTCACCTGTGTTAAAAATTCTGGCGTTCATTGCAATTATGATTGTACTGTATCTAGGGATGAATTCAAGGATTGCTATTTTAACAATATTTATTTTTCTGGTCTATGGACAAGGGTATATATCTTCATTTATTTATTCTTAATTTCTTTCAGGAATGATTTATAGTTTTGAGTATAGAAATCTTCTGTCAGGGCTATCCTCAAATATTTCACCTTCTTTGATGTTATGGTAAATGTTATTGTTTATTATTTTCAATTTCTTGTTGTATATTACTAGTATATAGAAGCAAAACTCATTTTCATTTTTATCTTATATCCCGAGACTTTGTTGAACAATTTCTGTTAGCTTCTTTGTAGATTATAAGGCTTTTCCAAGAAGTCATGTCTTCTATGAATAAAGACAGTTTATGTATTTCCTTTCTCTGAATTTTTTTTTTCCCATTCCTTCTTTTTTTTTTTTTTTTTTGGCCTGATTGCACTGGCTAGAGCCTCCATTATACTACGGAATATAAGGGGTAAAAGCAGACATCTTTGCCTTATTCCTGGTACTAATGCGAAAGCATATTGATCATCTGGTGATGTCCATGTGTAGAGTCTCCTCTTGTATTGTTGGAAGATGGTGTTTGCTATGACCAGTGTGCTCTCTTGGCAAAACTGTTACCATTAAATATCATGTTGATTGTTGATTTACTATTGACCAAAGATGTTGTTTACTGGGTTGTGGAATTTCTCTTTTCTTTCTTGTTTGTTGAGATTTTTTTTTTATCATAAATATGTGTTGGATTGACTAAATAACTTTTCTAATTAATCTATTGTAATGATCATATAATTTATGCCCTTTCTCTATAAGTATGAGGGATAACATTAATTGATTCTCAGATGTTTAAGCAACTTTACATCACTAGAATAATTTTCACTTTTATGATGGATTTGGGTTGCTAAATTTATATCTAAGATTTTCGTTATCTATATTTATGATGAAAATATGTTCATACTTTACTTGCATTGTCCTCTGGTTTTGGTATCACTTGGCAACTCTGAATGAGTTGTGAAAAGTTTTCTCATTTCCAGCATTTGTGGATATATTTTTTCTTCTTTTAATAAACACTAAACATTGGATATCATGAGTGAAGCCATGTGATCCCGAGTTTTTCTTGGTGAGGAGCTTTTAAGTCACTAATTTAACTCCTGTACTTGTTATAGTTCTATTAAGATTTCTTAGTTCTTCATGAGTTAGTTTCAGCAAACTATTTCTCCCTAAAAACTTGTCCATTTCATCAACACTGTCTAAATTTTATTGCCTTTAGCTTATCATAATGTTTCTTAATAATCTGTAAAGTTGGCGGTAATGTTTCCTGTTTCACTCTTACTTTTCTGTTATTTTCCTCAGTATTCTTCTTTAATCAGTCTGGTAAAATATTTGTCACTCTTGATTTTTCTCTAGAAGCCAGTCTTTGGCTTCCTTGATTTTTCCTGTTGCTTGTGTTTTCTATTTCAAAGATTTCTACTCGTTTCTTTATTACCTCCTTCTCTATGCTTGTTTTGAATTTATTTTGCTCTTCATTTCATTGTTTATTAGGTGGAAGATTTTAAGATAGTTATTTAAACCACCTTATTTCTCTAATATAGGTTATTAAACTGCTGCTTGACTGGATGCCATACATTTTGACATTGTTTCTGAAATTGTTTTATTTCAATTCAACTATTTTATGATGCTTTTTGTGAAATCTGTTTTACCCTGTTGGTTCTTAGAAGTGTGCTAATTTATTAATCAATCTGTTTTTTTGGTGTTGTATATAAAAAACTGTTGCTTAATTCATGATCATGAAGATTTACACTTTCTTCTAAGAACTTTAAAGTTTTCATTTTTGTATTTAAGTCTTTGATCCATTTTGTGTTAATTTTTGTATTTTTTTCTGGATATATGTCCAGTAGTAGGATTGCTGGATCATATATAAACTCTATTTTTAGTTTTTTAAAGAACCTTTGAAAGGTTGTTGCTGAATCACACAAAGATGCTTGGTTCTTGGCCTCCAGAGGAGAAGAATTCAATCCGGGACCAGAGACAAGGCTGGAATGCTCAGAGCTTTTGTGTAATAACGTTTTATTAAAGTATAAAGGAGATAGGGAAAGCTTCTGACACAGACATTAGAAGGGGCTAGAAAGAGTACCCCCTTGCAAGTGTCAGCAATAGAGTTATATACTCTCCAATGAATCCAAAGAATGTCTGGAGGTTGTAAAGACCTTACCAGACCTACTCCCATAATTTATATTTTAAGATAACAGAACTAGCCAGAAGGTTTAATCCAGAGACTGTCCTCAGGAAGGATACATTATTGTTATATAATCCTAAGGTATGTAGAGGAAAAAAAGTAAAAATTTGTCCTTTCTTCCTCCTTGAGTATTCCAGACCTCTCTCCTTGGGGACCCCTAGACTTCTTATCAACCTGCCTAGGAAATGATTCTCTCATTCCCCCTTTTCTTTTAGGAGAATTATGTTGCCAAGGGAAAGGGGTGTCGTTTTCATTCCATAACTACTGTCTGCTGTTTAGGGGCATGGTCCCTACATTGTTAAGGCAACATATTCTCCTAACCCTCATACTGAGGGTCTCTGATCCAGGGGCCCCAAAGAATAGTTGGAGGAGGCTGTGGCACTTGTAGGAGTTTGGACAAGCATTTGCAAATTAAAAGCTTTTAATGGTTAGAAAACCCCATCATACAGTTACAAACATAAGGCAAAATAGTCATTAAACCAAGTTAAAATCAAAATGAAAAGTCACATTATGCCCATAGCTAAAGTACAAAGTGTTGCACCAATTCATTTTAGGGTTGTTAGATGTCATCAGTTTAAGAAGAGGCATTACATGCGATTGTTGAAGGTATTTGAAGATTTGAAGAAAGTATTTTCCTTGAAATGGAGATGTCCACCATGGGAAGTCTTCCACTGATGAAGAAGGGAGGGCTCCACAGACCCAGCAGTTAGACCGATTGTGAAATGCAGAGTAGAAGTGAGCCCAGGACAGGAAGGCATTGTCTTGAGGATCAAATGGAAGACTCAGGATTTCTGGAGTCAGCAGAAGTAGGCTCACATAGATTATCAGGCCCATCTGAAAAGTACAAAGTCAGAGCATAGAAAGTAAAGACATAAAATGAAGTCATTTAGTTCTGGTCAGGGTGCCACTTCTTAACTCGAGTGTGATGCACCCACGAATCAATTCCTGGCACTTTGACAGCCGTGGGAGAAGAAAGAATAACCTGGTAAGGGCCTTCCCAGAGGGGCTCGAGGGAAGGGCCCCCAGACCCCAATGTTTTTATGAGGACCTCGGTTCCTGGCTCAAATAGAGGCTTGCTTGACTCAGAGGCTGGGTCAGGAGTCAACTCCTGGGGTTCTGTTAATGCCTGTTGAAAAGCTGAGAGCTGAGTTACATAACTAGTTAAATCCAAAGCTTCAGGGTCTATAACAAAGTCTGTGCATAAGAAAGGCCTTCCATAAATACATTCAAAGTGGGACAGTCCCTCTTTTGGGGGGGCAGTTCGAACCCTCATTAAAGCTATGGGTAGGACTTTAATCCAGTTTTCCTGCATCTCTTGACTTACGTTGCACAGATGTCTTTTGGTAATGTCACTAGCTTTTTCAACCTTTCCTGAGGATTGGGGTCTCCAGGAACAGTGTAAGTGATACTCTATTCCTAGAGCTTTAGACACCCCCTGAGTTACAGCAGCTTTAAAGGCGGAGCCATTGTCACTCTGAAGGCTCCATGGCAGCCCAAACCTGGGGATGATTTCATGGATTAAAATCTTTATAACCTCCTTAGCCTGCTCACTACGACAGGGGAATGCCTCAATCCATCCAGTAAAAGTATCCACCCAAACTTGTAAGCAAGAATACCCATTAGCTTTTGGCATATGAGTAAAATCAATTTCCCAGTCCTCTCCAGGATACTTTCCACTTCGTTGTAACCCAGATTTTGCTAGCTTTTCAGTCTTTGGATTA